>NW_023270454.1:14204172-14324739 GCF_011800145.1 Mirounga leonina
CTTTCTTTCTTTCTTTCTTTCTTTCTTTCTTTCTTTCTTTCTTTCTTTCTAGAACTACTAATTATTTATTGTACTGAATACAAGTCTCTTGAGGGAAATTTTGTAGAAAAAGGAACACTGTGTCTTAGAAATCTGCCAATCCAGTTGATTCACCAAAGTCAAATTTAAAAATATTGATTATAACTTGATTTTTCAAGTTACAAGTTTTTATTTAAATTCTAGTCAGTTAACATATGGTGTAATATTGGTTTCAGTAGAATTTAGTGATTTATCACTTACGTATAACACCCAGTGCTCATCACTACAAGTGCCCTTCTTAATACTCATCACCCACTTAACCCGTCCCCCTGCCCACTTCCCCTTCAGCAACCCTCAGTTTGTCCTCTGTAGTTAAGAGTCTCTTATAGTTTGCCTCCCTTTCTTTTTCTTCCCATCCCTTATGGTTCATCTGTTTTGTTTCTTAAATTCCACATACGAGTGAAATCATATGATATTTGTCTTTCTCTGATTGACTTGTTTCGCTTAACATAATACACTCTAGCTCTGTCCACATTGTTGCAAATGGCAAGATTCCATTCTTTTTGATGGCTGAGTAATATTCTATTCTATATATATATACATATATACATATACATATATATGTGTATATATATATACACACACACCACATCTTCCTTATCCATTCATCAGTTGGTGGACATTTGGGTTCTTTCCATAATTTGGCTATTGTTGATAATGCTTCTATAAACATTCGGGTGCATGTGCCCCTTTGAATCACTATGTTTGTATCCTTTGCGTAAATATCTAGTAGTGTAATTGCTGGGTTGTAGGGTAGTTCTATTTTTAACTTCTTGAGGAATCTCTATACTGTTTTCCAGAGTGGCTGCCCAGTTTGCATTCCCACCAACAGTGTAAGAGGGTTCCCCTTTCTGTGCATCCTCGCCCACATCTGTTGTTTTCTGTGTTGTTAATTTTAGCCATTTCTGACAGGTGTGAGGTGATATCTCATTGTGGTTTTGATTTGTATTTCCCTGATGATGAGTGATGTTGAGTATCTTTTCGTGTGTCTGTTAACTATCTTATATATCTTCATTGGAAAAATGTCTAGTCATGTCTTCTGCCCATTTTTTTTTTAAGATTTTATTTATTTATTTGAGAGAGAGAGAGAATGAGAGAGAGCACATGAGAGGGGGGAGGGTCAGAGGGAGAAGCAGACTCCCTGCCGAGCAGGGAGCCCGATGCGGGACTCGATCCAGGGACTCCGGGATCATGACCTGAGCCGAAGGCAGTCGTTTAACCAACTGAGCCACCCAGGCACCCGTTCTGCCCATTTTTTAACTGGATTTCCTTAACTTTTTCAGTTTGTTTTCAGGCGTGTGTCTCCAATTTCCCCTTTCCTCTAAGTTAAGCTGAATTGGGTTTTTGTCTTCTAGTAAGGTGAAGAATCCCCCCCCCCCAAAAAAAACCCTCTCTAGTGTCTAGGAGTGCCAAGGGTGGACTTTGAAACAAGCACATTAGTCAAAAACTACTCAGATGACTTGTGATTACAATAGAAACTTTGGAGAAGGCAAGGTTCTTCTAAGCTTCAGCTGATCGGAAATTACATTTTTTTTTAGGATTTTTCAATATGAAGAAATTTCATCAAAAATAAAAAATGTGAGCACTCTTCAAGTCCCATAGTGGCATTTGCATGTTATTTTTATCTTGGGGAGAAATTGATACACTTTTATGATAATGGAACAGTGGAAAGAACACATGTACAGGGGTTTGAATTGAGCAGGTTACTCCCCTTTTCTCATTGTCCTGTTGTCATCTTCTATCAAGTTGGGGTCATGTGTCTACTTCATAAGGTGGTTGCAAGGACTGAGTTAAGTAATACACACAGCACCCTAAGTGGCCCATAATAGGTGCTCAAGAATGGTGGTCACATGATATAGTCTACCTACTGGTGAAACTTTATTCTTCTGGTATATTGAGTCTCTGTGGGGTGGTGGTTGTGTACCGCTTGTTGACCTCTATGAGAGGGGTCAGGGCATATGACAACTTGCAAGTCTGTGAACATGTGTGTGTGAGAGAGGTAGAGATTGTATTCTCAATTGCCACTCTCACAATTTGGAGAAGGGAGGCAAGTTGTGGATCAATTTATGCTGGCCTTTTGTGTTGCAGGTTGTTGACCCTGATGTAGAGTATACAAATCAAATTCTTATACCTCTACAGTTAATGTGTATATATACTCTGAGGCTCTCTATGCTATCATTATTGGGATTTGGGGTGAAGGGCTTGAGAATTGTAAGAATTTTTTGCTAACTTTCTATACTTTTTTATAGCTGGAGGGCAGGCTTACTTGCTTGATGCAGATTTACCCACCAGAAGCATTAGAGTGATTAGATTATATTTTCTTTTTCTCGTTAGGGAAAAATGGCAACCAGAAAAATATAAAAACCTGAAAAAAATGTCAATATTAGAAAACAATTTCAACAGAAAGTCAAATTGACCTTAACACAGGTACTGAATGCTGTGTAAATTGTTGTATTTTGCTCACTTTACAACTGTCTATAAAAGCTAAAATAAAATTAAACAGGGAATTAGGAAAATGCCATCAGACATAAAGGAAGTTACAACTGGGAGGAATTCAGACTTGCCGCTAGGCTTATATCTAATGGACATAAAATTTGACTTGAAAATGCTCTGTTACACCTGAGGTACCTTTTGTTGGGTAATTGAAATGAATCTCAGACTGGCTTGTGAGACATTTAACAGCTGTTTCTGTTTATCTCTGAGTTTCTGAATGGGTTTAGAGTCATTTTAATATTTTCTTTGGAAAATCAATTCTGGGCATGTTGAATTAAAGTGATTATTTTTATGTCACCTGGGCTAAATATTGTAGGGAAAAAACCCATAGGAACAACTCCAGATATTTTTTTGTGTATCTGAAGGTATAGTGTGCCATAAAAAGGCTTCTGTTACATTTTAGATACCAACTGCCACTATACTTTGAGGTACTTTGCAGGCTCAAAAGTAAGAAGAGACCTCTAATATGCTATCGCATAAAAGCAATGAGAAGGTATATAAAATATTTTAGAATCATCCTTGGCATAAAAAGGATTTCTAATGAGCACATTTTATAAGGCTGAATTTATTTCTAACAAAACCATTTGTACAAAGCATCATCACGATAGTTTATATAGAGATGGCTTAAGGGAAAAAGTACATTTCTAAAATGCGATTGAGTTGTACCTTCTAGGGAGGCAAATAAACTATTTTAGGAGTATAAATTAAACACCCTTGGAGTTTTTTGTATTTTCAGACTACTGTGGAGAAAGTAAGAAATGCTTATTAATTAAAAGTATAGATTCTTCGCTAGTGTACTAGATGTTAGTGCTGGGAACCAAGGTTAGGGAGATTAGCAAGCATGGGGACTGGGGGACAGGGGACTGGGGGGAAAAATCCTCTTTGGGATGCTGGTGTGTCATTATTTTGTAATTTCTCCCATGAATCTGTGAGTCATGTAATACATGAAATATTTGCTGCAGATAGTGGTATGATGGCAGCTGGATAAAAGACATTCAAGGCTGGAGGAGACAGGGTGAGAGGAAAAAAGAAGCTCCCTGGGGTCCAGACCCATGGAAGGGAAGCCAAGGCTGAGAACACACTGAGTGAATTGCAGATTCTCTTTGCCCAAGGGTTTTCTAGTGGGACCTCTAAAGGTCTTTGCTTTAGCTTAGAAATTTTGGCCTATCTGTATCTGGGATTTGTCTCTAGAGTTTGTATTTAAGGAATCCTGACATCCATGTAAATATATATTAACATATTAATGCAGGTTTGGATGTATTTTAAAGGTCTTTCTGAGCACCCAATCTATGCTCACCCCGATACCACCAAAGCCCTGACCACCCAATCTAAACCCTTTCCGCTAAGAGGATAGCAGAACCAGGGGCCTGTAAAAGCCCAAAGAGACTCTCTATGAGTACCCAGTCAGGTATCAGGTTTAATATGGTAGACATGGGGGACCTATAAACAGTGCAGCCCATCCACCCCATCCCCCCACCTCGGCACATAGATGCAAATATTTTTAAAACATTATGCCAGTCAAATATAACCATCTCTATTCTGGGACTCTTTGTAATATTGGTTGGCTTGTTTCCTTTTAGCATTTACAAATGTCAGAAATTATCTTGCTTATTTATTCTCTTATTTATTTATAATCTGTCTCCCCTCACACTGCATCCCATGAGATAGAAAACTTGTTGTTCTTGTTGATTATTATATTCTCAGGGTCTGGCACATAGTAGGTTTTCAATAAATATTTGCTGGATATATGAATACGTCTATGAATGTTGTCTGCATATGAAACTACATATTGTAATTTTATCATTTTTATTTTTATTTATTTATTTTTAAAGATTTTATTTATTTATTTGACAGAGAGAGAGAGCACAAGTAGGGGGAGAGGCAGCAGAGGGAAGAGAGAGGGAGAAGCAGGCTCCTCACTGAGGAGGGGAACCCAGTACGGGGCTCGATCCCAGGACTCTGGGATCATGACCTGAGCCGAAGGCAGATGCTTAATGGAATGAGCCACCCAGGTGCCCCTACATATTGTAATTTTATAAGTACTTACATATATACTATAGCTTATATTATATAATTATATATTTATATTATATATAAATTATGAAATATAAATAATAAAATTTATCTTCCCTTATTTAATTTTTGTACATATTTTCTGTACCTTGCTTTTTTCACTTAGCAATAGCAATACTATTCTATAATAGTAAAGATAAAGCTGTTGCATTCTTTATAAAGGCCACATTGTCACTAGATAATAGTTAATTTAATCAGTCTCTTATTGACACATATTTTAGTTTTCCATTTTTTTCATCAATAAAAACAAGATTGAGATAAATATCCTTGGATGTGTGTCAATACTCATAGGTGGGAGTCTTGCTGTGTGTTATGTGACTAGAAATGAAATTGAGCCAACACAAATGCACAATGAAAATTTTGTAGAATATATTCTAATTGCTCCCCGTAGAGGGCATATAATGTTTTACTATGTAATTGGCCATGTTTGAGAGTGTCTGTCTCTTTTCCTACACCCTGTCAAAGTTTTAGATTGTTGCCAATCTAATAGGTGTTATCAAAGTATTAGATTGTTGCCAATCTAATAGGTAAAAATATATCATTATAGTTCTAATTTACATTTTTCTTATCATAATTGAAGATGAGTAACTTTTGATATTTAGGAGTCATTTATATGTCCTTTTTTGTGAGCTGTCCTAATATTTTTTTTCTATTTTGCTTTCCAAAACTATTTAATCTTATTGATTTGTAGTTGGTCTTTATGTATTAAAGAGTATTAGTTGCAAATAATTTTACTCAGATTGCTGTTTGACTTTTGTGTGTTTCTTCCATGCAGAATTTTTATGCGGATGAATTAATCTTTTCTTTCATTGTTTCTAGTGGATTTTTTATTTGTTTTTTTAAAGTCACACTTAGGAGGCTTTCCCCATTCCAGTTCTTCCAGGATTTTTGTAGTTCTTACATATTTTCATTTTTAATATTTAAAATGGTTTATCCTCTTGGGATCTATTTTTGTATGAAGTGTAATATAGGTATCCAACTTACTTTATTTTTCTCCAAAGGTGTAGTTGTCCTATAGTATTTACTAAGAAATCAGCTATCTTCCTCTTGATTTGAAGTGTTAAGTCTATCTTATACTAAATTCCCATATTTATCTGGATTTATTTAAATCCTGTGCCAAAGATATCTGTCTATTCATTCAAATTTTATTTTATATTTTATTATCAGGTATGATTAACTCCCTATCATTGTTTCCCCAGAACTTTTCTTATTATTCTATTCCTCTGTTTCGCCTTATGAAGTAGAAGCAGTGTGTCTAGCCACCCCCCAATAAAATTCATGTTACCACTTTTTTTTTTTTTTTTTGCGAGAGAGACAATGAGAGACAGAGAGCATGAGAGGGAGGAGCGTCAGAGGGAGAAGCAGACTCCCTGCTGAGCAGGGAGCCCGATGCGGGACTCAATCCCGGGACTCCAGGATCATGACCTGAGCTGAAGGCAGTCGCTTAACCAACTGAGCCACCCCTTGGGGAGGATTATCTTCTTTATGAATTTTCATGTATTTAAGTCTTGTGTGTCCCTCAGCAGCATTATAATCTTTCTTCATGAGGTCTAGGACATTTCTTAAGTTTACTCCTAGCTGTTTTTCCCCCTACTACTGTAAATGATGTCTTCTTTTGGGGTTGTTGTTTCTATATGTAAAGGCTATTGTTTTCTATATATTTACACACACACACACACATACCCCACATAAACATTTCACCCAGGCAACTTACTAAATTTCTTCTTTGTTTGCAGTAGTTTTTTAGTTGATTTCCCTTGCATTGTTCAGGTAGGTATAGGGCGATATTATCTGCAGTTAATGAAAAATTTCACTCCTCCCTTCCAATTTTTATGTCTTATATCATTTCTTGTCTAGTGGAATTGTCTACTATCTCCCAGAATAATATTAAGTGACATTAAATAGTAATTTAATTCCTACAGGCTTCTCTTTAAGCTAGCTGGTTTTTGAGTTGAGTTACAGCCATTATACAAATATATATTTATATTTAATTTTGCCAAGTATTAAGTATTTTGTTCAAAGGTGGATTACAAAGTTTATCAAATGCCTCTATATTACCTGTGGAGATGACTACACCTTTAAAATTTACTATTAAGGTGAACTATGTTAATACATGTCCCAATACTGAGACATATCCATCAAAGCTGCACTTATTTTGGTGTATTAACCTTTGAATAGCTATTTTATTGTGTGATCTTTTATTATTATTTTTTAATGTTGGACTTTACAAGTAAAATATGTGTACTTTTCTATCATTTTGTGCTATCTTGGTCAGAATTTGCTATCAATATTATGCATTGATATTACATATTGGTTTTATAAGCAATTGGAAAGATTTCTTTCTTTGCTAATATTAAAGAACAGTTTTTGGCGTGCCTTGGTGGCTCAGACGGATGCCTGGGTGGCTCAGTCAGTTAAATGTCTGCCTTCGGCTCAGGTCATGATCCTGGGGTCCTGGGGTCGAGTCCTGCGTTGGGCTCCCTGCTCAGCGGGGAGCCTGCTTCTCTTTCTACCCCTCCCCCCTACTCATGATCTCTCTATCAAATAAATAAATAAATAAATACTCTTAAAAATAGAAAGAACAGTTTTTGGGAAACATTGCAGTACGGGTTCTTTAAAGACTTGTAAGAAACTGATAGCATTTGGTTCTTTATTTTTTGGAGGAGATAGCACTTTGACGACTTTCTCTATTTCTTCTATGGTCATTGGGCAGCATGATAGGTAGAATCTGAGATGCTCCCAGTCTCCCCCAAAATCCTACACCATGGTGTATGTGCCCTTGTATAATCTCCTCCCTTTGTGTGTGGGAGAAACTGTGACCATGATGAATTTTATATTTGTAATTAGGTGACATTATGAGACAAAGATGAAAGGATTTTGCAGATAGGATTATTGTCCCAATTTAGTTGACCTTGAGTTAATCAAAGGGAGATTATCCTGGGGGGAGGGTCTAACCTAACACCTGAGTCCTAAAAAGGACTGAGGGAAAGGATAGGAAGATTTTAAATATGAGAGAAATTCTACTGGTGGCCTTGAAAAAGTAAGCTACCATGTTGTGAGAGGGCTTCAGAGGGGGCCGCATGGTATCATGTGACAGCCAGCACAGTGGGGAGTTCAGTCCCACAACCACAAAGAAATGGATTCTGCCAACAACCTGAGGGAACCTGAACACAGATCTTTTCTTAGCTGAGCCTGTGAATAAGAACAGAGCTGGCTGAAAATTTGATTTCAGCCTTGTGAGATCCTTAGCAAGAAGCTCCACTGAAATATCCTGGACTTCCAACCCAGAGGCTGTGAGAAAATTGTGTTTTAAAGCCACTAGGTTTGTGGTAATTTGTTATGTAGCAATAGAAAAGGAATATAGTCAGTTCAGATTTTTTTTTTTCTTTTTGGACTTCAGTTTTGTCGTTTACATTTTATTGAAAATCATCCATTTCACTCACAATCTTAACCTTATTTGTCTAGAATTGAGCTGAATAATCTCCTAGAATTATTTAAATTTTTTCTAAATTTGTGCATTTTCCCATTATTGTTTCATAGTTTGTGTATTATTTTCTTTCTTTTTTAATGGCCAGTTTTTTTTAAAATGACATTTTTCTAATTAATCTGTCTCTTAATTATTTTTGGCGGTAAAGAACTAGCTTTTACATTATTGGTTTTTGGTTTTCTAAATCATTACTTTCTCTTTTTATGTTTATTAATTTTTCATCTTTATTTCCTTAGGTTTATTTCCTTTTTCATTTGTAAACCAGATTTGGATGTTTAAATTTGCTTATTTTTATTCTTTCTTTTTATGTTGATACAAGAACTGAAGAATCTAATTTTTCTTCTGATCACTGCTGTAGCCGTATCTCCTAGATTTTGATTTACAGTATTTTAATTTGAACATTTTTTCCTAATATGAGCACTAAGATGAGCTCCTACACCTTCCATATATTTCAGTCCATTACTTTGTACCTTTGTTGATTTTAATTTCATTTTGTTTCTTTTTCTCAATGTTATCCTCCATGTCCCTCTGTTTTCAGCCTACCCCTTCTCCTTTTTTTTTGTTTTTAAGATTTTTATTTATTTATTTATTTGAGAGAGAGAGAGAGAGACAGAGAGAGAGAGAAAGCACAAGAGGGGGTAGGGTCACAGGGAGAAGCAAACTCTCCTCTGAGCAGGAAGCCCGATGTGGGACTCGATCTCGGGACTCCGGGATCATGACCTGAGGCAAAGGCAGATGCTTAACTGACTGAGCCACCCAGGCGCCCCCCTCTTCTCCTCTGTGTTGCTTTCAGTATGACCTTCATTTTGGTAATGGTTTTCTTTTTCATTTTATCCTGACTGCTGCTACTTTTTTTCCCCATCTCTTTCTTTTGCCTTTTGATGTTTTGCCTAATCTCATAAAGTTCAGCATTTAATATTGTTTTGCAGAATCAATGACTTCATTAACATTTTCAAAAATTTTATAACAGTATACAGCAACATTATTTTGGTGACCTTTTTCATTTTTCCTGGTCCTTTTTTTTTTTCTTATAGTATTTTTATGTGCTGTTTTCTTTTTTTTTTTTTTTTTGCGCGCGAGAGAATGAGAGAGAGCACGAGAGGGAGGAGGGTCAGAGGGAGAAGCAGACTCCCTGCCGAGCAGGGAGCCCGATGTGGGACTCGATCCCAGGACTCCAGGATCATGACCTGAGCCGAAGGCAGTTGCTTAACCAACTGAGCCACCCAGGCGCCCTGTGCTGTTTTCTTTAAAAATTATTATTACTCATCTTAGAATAGGAAGAATTCTTACCAATTAGGGTAGGTATTCACTTCATGACACAAAATTTGTGTGTGAGTGAATTAGTTTAGCCTATATTTGTCCACATCCAGCAGAAACTGGCCACTGCAAGGCTGTTCACCATATCAGGGATCTTTCCTCCATTCTGCCTCAATAACAGCCTGCTTCCTGCAAATATGGCTTGTCTATCTAATACCTCTTTTAGAATTGTCCCCAACCTCCCATTTGCTGCTTCTCTTCTGTGCCAAACTCAATCAAGGGAAGCCCTGGCCACCAGCAACCACACCTGTTGCCACTGTTTCAGTCATGTGTTGTAGGTTTCCCCTGTGAGGATGTGCCAATTACTTTGGGGAATTGAGATCTGCTGGCTTCAAGTGAGATTTGTAGCTGTGGTCATTCCATCTTCCCATTCTCTTGTTTTATCATCATTTAAAACACTTTTACTGCATATGATAACCTTCTTCACACATTGTGGTTGGGGGTAAGATATCTCATAATTTGTCAAGGATAAAGTTAATATTTTGTTGGGGCACCTGGGTGGCTTAGTGGTTAAGCATCTGCCTTCGGCTCAGGTCATGATCCCAGAGTCCTGGGATCGAGTCCCGCATCGGGCTCCCTGCTCGGCGGGGAGTCTGCTTCTCCCTCTCCCACTCCCCCTGCTTGTGTTCCCTCTCTTGCTGTGTCTCTCTCTGTCAAATAAATAAATAAATAAAATCTTAAAAAAAAGTATTTTGTTTCTGTGTCTTGTTCTCCTTTTTTGAGTGATCTCAAAGAGAAGATCTTTTTTATTTTAAAGCTGTAAATCTACTGTAATTGTAGAACATTCAATTGTTGAAGTATAAGTTTACTTAAAACTTTTTTTGGTGGCTATGTACCACATAGGGAAACTTTTAATTTAGCTAATTTTATGGGGCTATTAATTTTGATTGTTTCAACACTAATAAATAAAATTCACATTTGTTTGAGAAGCTCTGTAATGAGGTTAAGCTCTAGAATATATAGTTTACTGAGCTATAACAATTCCAAATTAATGGCTGTTATCTTGTTTGAGTAAAGAACTGAATGTTTTATACTCAATGATTAGTCCCTATTGTGTATATTCAATTCTTATTGAATAACCACTGCATTTTGAACATAGTAAAAAATCTAATTTTATATTAAATCATAACAAGAGTTTTCAGCCTCCTATTTAATAAAAATCAGATAGGAAGAGACTGCATTTCCTTTTTTAAGTGGTTCCAGAGAGTGACGGTAGCCACTTTTTTTTTTTAACCAAAGGCATAAAGTCTTCTATTTTTCCAGCTAAGAGAAATTAGGCTAATGGTTTTGAGAGCAAACCTGAATTCTAATCCTTGCTTTGATATTAACTAGGCAATGGCCTGTTTTTGCAATTATGAAATAGAAGTTATATTTTTACCTTGCATTAGTGTTGAGTAGCATAAGAAATTAAATTCAATGACCTTTAAGTGCTAACTCATTACTTTTTCTTGTTAAGGGACCAAGTAATAGTTACTATCACCACAGGAAAAATAGAATGCCCAGAACTCTGGAACACAGGTGGCTCCATGTAAAGATCTTGCAAGTCACAAAGGGATTAAAAAACCCCCACAAAACCCCCAGGATGCTGTCTATTAAAACCTCAGACATATTGTAGTTATTTTAAAATGTATATATTTAGTTGTGTGTGGCAGGATTATAACTTGAAGTACTTGTCTTGTTACGCTGAATATGTTTTCTATTTTCTCTTTTTACTCCAGGAGCATTTTCTTCCCTAGCCACACCAAAGTAGAAACAAAGATTCAAAGAAACCCCAGAGGCTTATTTTAGGACTGATTTTTTTTTTTTTTTTTTGCCACTTTACAGAGACTACACAAGACTGGGTTTGGGAAAGGAAAGGAAGTGACAAGGAAAAAACAGGAGAGGGCACTGGTCTGTAGGAGCAGGGTGCAGAGGGCAAGAACTCATCACTGTAAGACACTGGCCATTCAGCATCCTCGGGCAACCATCCTTAGGTCGGGGCACTGGGGCACCCGGTGGGGGTCAAGACTGGAAAGAAGAGCCTCACCCCAGACCTAAACTGAATAAGTCAGAAAGTTACCTCTGTGCAGAGGTAGCAACACACCTGCCTCTGCTGCATGAGTTTTTCTCTTATTAGATTGACAGTTTCTGACAGCACGGATGGAATCTCTGTTCTATCAATTCAATGTATTAACCATCCCTCTGTGCCTTCTGCACATGTACTGAATGGTGTTCATACTATGGCGAACCTGTACTGAATATAGGTTACTTTGAATACACCTGGAATCTATTGCTCCTAGTAGTGAAGTTACATGCTTACCTTGAAGGCAATGTCTTTGTTTTTATGTGATTATGCTAGCTTAAAAAAAATTGTAATTATGTAATTTAATTAAATACCACTTAAACTGATGAAATATGGTTGTGAAAACAGAAAGAATTGTTGTTCATGCCAAAATGAATTTGAGGAGTTTGGAAGGATTGAGTCGTTATTTAAAATATTTGTTGTCAAATTAGGTATGGACAGAGTAACACTAAAAGATTGGGCAAAATCATGAAAAAAATAAAAGGATTCTGTTAGCATATTAAGATAGTTTCCAAGTGTCTTTAAGTTCTCATTCCACTGATAGGAAACCAAACTGGAACTCACAGCAAATGCAGTATGGATTTGGTTCTTGACCTCTACTTTTACTCCAATCTATGGATCCAGCAGAAGGAAAAGCTTTCACCTCTCTTGCATTAGAAGGGTGGCGAATAAATGCACATTTGTATGTACTACTTTAGAGGGAATTTTTAATGTAGGTTTTTGTGCTTCCCTGCTTTAATTGATGTTAATTTTTAATGGGTGAAATACCCATCTCAGTTATACTTGATCCAAGGACTTCTACTGGGCTTCCTTTTGTTTTTTTTCTGCAGAGTCTAGCTTGCATGGTACATAGACTCACAGTGAAGGTTGCTGATTAATATTTGTAGAGAGAATAAACAAATTTCTCAGGAACAAAGTCTGACTGGTTAGTTAAAATCTCTGCAATAAATAGGAATAGACATGGAAGTATGAGTTTCTATCTCTGGAAAGAGCAGAAAAACACTAAGTTGGTTTGCTGTGTAAATTCAGACAAGTGAAGCAGATGATTGATGCAAAGTCTCATGGTTAATGTTTCAGTACATTCATTTGATTTGTGTGGTAATTAGGAGGAACTGAATTTTTAGGAGAGGAGAATAAAACAACTCGGGGAATAAAAGAATGTGGATATAGGTTGAAAGAGGAAAAAGAATATAGCCAGGGAGGCTAGCGAACAGGCTATTGCATATGTCCTGAATTATTACTGTGATATGGAAATAAAATATATTACAAACAATACTAAGGATGAGTAATTGCGGTGAATTGAATCTTCTCACATTTATCCTTGCATCTCAAGAGCTTAGCCAAGAGTTGGCACATTGTAATTAATAAATAAATGTCTGTTGAATGAATTAATGACTGAAAAGGGCTGAAGGGTTGTGAGATGCAAAATATCCTCAAATGTCTGAATCTTAAACTCAACATTTCGGAAGGTTGACAGCACATAACAAAGGTGATTGTGTAGTGGGTTACCCCCTTAGAGTGGTTTTGAAGCAGGCTTACGTGCTCCCAGGTTTGTTAGATTCATTCTAGGACATAAGGTAGCCATAGTGATCTCACCTGGAGCCTGGCATGTGGCTGCACAGCTAAGGCTAGTGGTCAAGCCCCTTTCCTGACTACAGATGGCCAAGAAATGCTGGATCAATGTGGGACCATGTTGATAAGCCCCAAGGGTGGGAAAGGGCAGTCCAGACCAAAGTTAATGCTCTTCTACCTGGGTCTAAGCTGTATCTCGTGCCAGAGAGTGTGATGGGATGGAGTCCCTGGGCTTTCTCCTAAATTTCTTGTGGGTGCCTAATTAGTGTGCATTGCTCATTTTTATTTTCTGAGAAGAGTTTTCTGTAATTGAAGGACAGATCTTTTGAAAATGCTAACATTTGGACTTTTATTTTTGGGGAATGCGTGTAAAAAGGTGCTCGGAAAAATCAGATTCATAAAGGTTTACCATTATTTCAATAAGTCAAATGATAGACAATATTTAAAGGTGTGGGTTATCTCTTTTATGCCACACCATGCAGTCTGTTTTGGGTTCCTTTTTGTTTCCAGGTGCAATTCCAAATTGAGTACCTGGAACAAGGCCTGGAATAAATTAGATGCTCAATAAAAGCTTGTTGAATGACTGACTGAATGCTGCTTTCTCCTCCCTAGCAGCTGGCTAACCTAGCAACATTTGAAAGACAGCTGGATAATTCTGGGCCATTCAGGAGTTCAGATTCATACTAAAAGAGGCTGAAGACTGGGCACACAGATCATTTCTCTAGAGAGCTCTTTTCCTCAACTGCCTCCTGAAAATTACACTTTTGTTGGCTTTTATGTTATGGCATGAAATCTGCTCATTTAATCAGATATTAGAAAAAGGAAAGAGATTTACAGAGAAAGAAAATTGAGGAGCACTCTTAACCAAAAAATGTTTGACCAAAAACTAAGCCCTTAATGTAAAGCAGAATTTTCTAGAAATAGTTTATTTAGCGATGGAACCTTGTCATAAACTGTGGTAAAATGATTCTTTGATTAAAGAGTAAACAGCAAGGAATGATGCCTGATAATGACCATAGATAGAACTCTTTTGAATCGGAGTTTAAGTTTCAACACTTAAAACAATTTCTATTATGGTGTTAAATAGACTTGTAAACTCTTAGTTATCCATACATATTTCCTGAATCTCAAGTGCTGGCCAGTGTATATTTTACAGTGCTTTGCCCTGCAAAATTAATCATAATTTATGGAATATGTCCTGGGATGCAGATGTTTGATTTTTCTTTTATTTTTAATACTATTTCACAGAACTAGGTGTGTACAACTCTCTTGATTCCTTTCACAAGAATTAATGAGAAAATTCTTCTTGCTTCAATGCAAATTCTACCAAAGCCTGTGTAAGTCTGTCCCCTTCGTGTTACAAATACTAATAGGGAGGGACAGGAACCCCAAGGTCAGCACACAATAGCAAGAAGAATGAAGGGATATGTCTGAACCAGGTCCCTGGAAGAAATAGCTGTTGCCAAAGAATCTGTCATTCCAACCAAACAACCTGGGGCAATTTAGTCCTGAACTTCCAGCACTGTTGCCATGGTTTCTAGACAAGGACGACAGGACTGTATTCCAATTATGTCCTTCAGAATGACAGGTAACTGAAAAATAGGAAATGGAGTAATAAAATCTCAGGTCACCCAGAAGAGGTGTGGTAGCTACAAGTGACACAGAAATGAGAGATGCAGGTCTATGTTTGTTTAAGAAATGCTTTTGTGATTTAGAATGCAAATGTGTATCAGGCAAGTGCTCCAGACTTTCCATAGCAATTTTATCCACCATCCAGCTCGTTATTCAAAGCCAGGTATCTCCTGCTTAGTAGAAATGTTCTTAATAACATTTTAAACTTAAAGAATCTGTGAATTAACAGTATTTAAGGAAAAGAAATCTTTTTTTTTTTTTTAAATGGAGGCCCATACCATTTCTTTTTTTTTCTTTTCTTTTTTTTTTTTTTTTTTTAAAGATTTTATTTATTTGACAGAGAGAGACACAGCAAGAGAGGGAACACAAGCAGGGGAAGTGGGAGAGGGAGAAGCAGGCTCCCCGAGGAGCAGGGAGCTGACGCGGGGCTCGATCCCAGGACCCTGGGACCATGACCCGAGCCGAAGGCAGACGCTTAACGACTGAGCCACCCAGGCGCCCAGGAAAAGAAATCTTGAACAGCGGAAAGTAAAAAGTATTTCTTGAATTCTGAAGATATTGCAGATATAGCATATGCCATTTTTTTCCCTTAATGCTGGGGTCAAATGTAATACTCTCTTTTTCCAGTTGATGGTGTTACAGCGAACTTTGCACCTAGCTTTGAGCCATGTCAGATAATCAGTGTTATTTTGCCAGGTTATTTTGCAGTAAATTTGCTGTCATGCTATTGGCTGTAAGGAAGATACTTGCCTTTTCAATGAGAGGAAACTTTATGTAGAGATCAAAGGGTTCACAATGAACTCTAGAATGGTACGGGCAGTATTGGTTCTGTATTCTCTGCAGTTAAGCAGAAATGGAGCATTTTAATCCCAAAGCAGCATGAGGTAATTTACGTAATCTTTAAGTTCAAAACCATTTTTAATGTAAAATCTTTAAAACGTTAAGTCTCAGTTTATTCACTCAGTTTATTCAAATGGAATAACACCTACCTCTTAGAGTCATGTCTTTAAATTAGATAATGTATATAAAGCATTTAGCTCAGCATCTGGCACATACCAGTAAGTAAATGTCGTTTTGTCATCATTACTACTATTAAACGACCTTCTGTCATATACATTGTGGTGAGTGTGAAGTTATTACTATCACAGAGAAACAAACAAAATTGGTAAATTTAAGGATTTAAAATCACATATCCACAAAAAGATTTTAAAGAAGTACTTTAGATATGAGATTAGATGTGTTTGAATGATGATGAAAAAGAGCATGAATTTACTAAATGGTATTTCAGGGACTACTGCCAGCAGAGTGAGATGGAAACTTCTAGATGGCCTGAAGCCTGCAATCATGCCTCCTGAGTTTTTCCTTAAAGATATTTATTTTTGACACTGTGAGGACAACATAACATTTTTGTCAACACATTGAATATAGCTGTTACAGTTTTATGAAGATCAGCTTTATCATTTTCTTTTGATGCATAAATTCAAAGAGTTTAGCTGGATTCTTAAGTTTGATTGTTATTGTATTCAGGATGCTTTTTTTTTTTTTTCCTCAGCAAGAATTGGTTTGATTTTATATTGGAAGTAATTAGGAAAAAATGATTTATTTAGTAAGAGATTTCTGTATGATAAATCTTATAACATCAATCTATCTTCTGTGTAAATAATGACAATGATAAAGAAAAAAAAAGAATGAATTTCTTCTTTATGACACTGCTTTTTCAAAAAAAAAAACATCTTGGAGGTTTGGAGTACAAACTTTCACACAGTTTATTTTGCTTTGCTTGTTTGGTCCTCACATGTTGTGGTGAATTCCTTCCATTCATAAACCCTGAAATTTGAATTCCATCGTATGTATGTATAATTTTGTTGAGTATTTCTGATCAAAGCAAGTAGAGACCTGGGCCATTTCCAATGAAAAGACATAAAAAATTCACATATTATGGAATTATATGAAAAATAGCCTTAATTTGTTATTCATATTTTAAGTTACTCTTCTGTTACTGAAATTTTGGAATAATGGTTATAATCAAAATATGAACCATTATTTTGAAAATAAATACAAAGGGCAAAAACTCCAGTAACCCAATTTCTTTTGTCTTAATTCTTTTCTCTGTATGGTCTAAGTGCCATGGAAGGAAAGCTTTGTTGGTGGGGCAGCAGTCCTGTTGGCACACCAAGTTTTCTGCCTGCAAATGGGATTTTGAATGATTTCTCTTATGCATTTCTTTTATGGCCTGGTTACATCTCGCTGAAACATCAGAAGGAAGCAGCTTCTCTCATCCAAAAGCTGACTTAGAAAGGTGACATATCTATTTTTGTTGTCATTTTACAACACAGGTTGTGAGACGGAATGATGACAACCTACGGGACTCACCAAAATTATGTAGACAGTGTGAGGGTCTTGGTAACTTACCTTAAAAGAGATTTCGTATTGTTCTCCTCCCCAGATTTCTAAACCTGGGTCATAGCCACCCAACTCCCAAAACCATTTTCGATCCACAGCAAAGAGACCTCCAGCCATAACAGGGGACCTGTGAAATGGACAAAATAATCTTTAAAGGACTATGAACATCTGCTTGGAAAAAAAATAAAAGCAAACTTCAAGATAGGTTTCAGTGGTCAACAGTAAGATACTTTTCAGCACTGGTTTTCTGTAAGTGGATATAGGGTTCTCATTGGGTCTCTAGCTGCTCTTGGAATCCTCATGAGCTTTTAACTTTGCACTTCAGTTTCTAATGCAATTAATGCCACGTAAAGCCACATTTACTCCATCTATTAATCATTAGAGAGAAAGACATGACTGTTAGGGACTGATATATTGAGAGATATCACTCAATTTTATGACTTCTCCTTCAGTGAATGGAATCCTGTACTATCAGACAGATGAAAGTATAGTAAACAATTTTACAGATAATATCTTTAATTTCATCTCTCAGTATGGATTCACCAAGAATTTCCCACTGACACAGGTCATGTCCATTTTATAGATTATGACATGATCAGTAGAATGAAATAACCAACCAGAATTGGTTATTTAATTAAGATGCCAAATGTGGAATTTAAGCTAGGCCTTTTCACTGTAATTATATTATTCTTTTTAGGCTTTCTCTGACTTTCTAAGAAATACTCCTTTTGGTCAAATAATAATTTTCAAGTATTCCATTCCTGTTAGGACACATTGTAGTTCTGTTGCTATATAATGAGATAATGAGATAATCACTGGGCCCTGTCCTAAAATTTTTATAGTTTAAAGGTAGCTCTAGTTTTTTTGAGTGCTCAATATGTGTTGGGCTCTTGGCTAAAAGTTTTACTCAATTCTTTTGATTCATCCACACTACAACCCTGTGAATATCATTCCTATGTAATGTTTGAAGAAATAGGCAGAGAGAGGTAAGGACCAGGGGGCTGGAGCTAGTGGTGGTCCTGGGGCTGAACCAGGTCCTCTGATTTCGAAGTCTTTGAGCTCTTTACCGTGACATTTTTCTGTTTTAGAGTTTGGGGGTGAAGAGAGACAAATACGTAAATGTGGATATAAAACAATTAAAGAATGCCCTTATGCAGACAAAGCAAATCTATAAAAAACTCACATTTCCAACATAGTTTTTGTGATCATTTTGAAAAATTTTTGAAGCAAAGAATATTTATAAATAAAAGTACAAGGCATTAAGTGTTGAAGATACACATTTTCAAATATCTATAAACGTATTAGACATGCCAATTTACAGACCAACTGAAGACTTGCTCTTGGTAAAGAGCATAAACTTCAAAAAACTATGAGGCACTTGAACCACATAAACCTGAATTTCTTTGTGTGTTATATATTTCAAAGACTTTGTATGTTAAAATGGTATTTGGCCTAATTACTTCAGTTGAAGAATATTTTTTAATGTGTAGACTCTGTGTAGATGGAAAGATTGCAAGGCAGAAAAGGGGATTATTATTCCACCTAGGAAAGCGAGCAGAATTAAAAAAAAATAACCTGAAGAATCTCATGCAATTTTTTATATTGTTTGAAATAAAAATCCTAGAATCAGATGTAGCCTACTTTATCTCCCTCTCCAGCAGCCTAATCTTTTTCCATTTTCCACGCACTGGATTTCGGAGCAGAATTACAACTGTAGCTGGAACAAATTAGGACTGTAACATGTATTGGGTGCAGCTCCCCCATGAACACACGACCACAGTGTAACCTCTGTTTTCTAAGACCTTGGGCAGAAGGGATCAGAACTTCTCGATCCTGTTCAAACTGAACCACAAATGGAAAGATCTTAAGTCATACAAATGTATTCTCATTTGATCGTGGAAAATCTGAGACCAAAGTGCATCAGAATTTACGCTGTGCAGACTAAATCTCAAAACTAGAATTATCATAGATCTAGAATTATCGATAGTAGCAAGAGAAAGACCTATACTGATTTTTTTGTTTGCATGTATGTATTGTATGTAATTTGTTGGAAACACAGTATCCTGTTTTCTTAATGAGTTTATGAAAAAAACTGTGTAGTGTATTCTAGGTTAGTTTTAGATATAATAAGATGAATTCAAATGGATCCTTTTTGTCTTTGTTGATGTTTTTACCAGGCTCCAAATAAATTAATGTTTCCCATCTTGATTAATGTGAATGACTGGTAAGAAACCAACTTTTCATTTATGTATGCATTTACTCATATTTGCCTATTAATCTTTTAAACAGATTAATTGAGGTACAGTTGACATACAATGGATTGCATATATTTTAAGTATACAATTTTTTTTTTTAAGATTTTATTTATTTATTTGAGAGAGAGAGAATGAAAGACAGAGAGCATGAGAGGGAGGAGGGTCAGAGGGAGAAGCAGACTCTCCGCCGAGCAGGGAGCCCGATGCAGGACTCGATCCTGGGACTCCAGGATCATGACCTGAGCCGAAGGCAGTCGCCTAACCAACTGAGCCACCCAAGCGCCCCTTAAGTATACAATTTGATGAGTCTTGACGTAAGTATGTGTACCCCAGTGCAGGTATCACCACATTCAAGACTAGGAACATATTTGCCATCCCCCTAAATTTTCTTGTAATCCCTCTCTTCTGACCTCATTCCCGTTGTCTAGGCAACCACTAATCGGCTGTCTGTTACTGTATATTAATTAGCTTGAGTTTCTAGAATTTTATATAAACCTAACCATATAATTTGTTTTCTTTTTCCGGGCCTGGCTTCTTTTTTTCAGTATGATTACTTTTAGCTTCATCTATGTTTTGCATGTATTAATAGTTCACCCTTTTTTATTGCTGAGTAGTATTCCATTTGAATAAATATATCACAGTTTGATTATCCACTCACTTATTGATGGGCATTTGGATTGTGTCCAGTTTTGAGCTGTTACAAACAAAGCTGCTATGAATTTTGTTTCCTAATCTTTGTGTGGACATATGCTTTCATTTCTCTCTCGAGAAAATGCCTAGGAGTGGAATGACTAGATCATATGGCGAGTATATGCTTAACTTTCGAAGAAATGGTCAAACTCTTTTTCAAAGCGGTTGTGCCCTTTTATATACCTAATAGCAGTGTTTTATTTCCAGCTGTTACCCTTTCTCATTAATACTTGATACGGGCAGGCTTTTGAAGTTTGGTCATTATGATAGGGATATAATGGTATCTCAGAGTGGTTTTATTTTGCATTTCCATGATGATTAATGATGCTGAGCATATTTGTGTCACTTCTCTCATTTTTCTTGTCAGTCTGGCTAGAGGTTTACCGATTTTACTGATCTGCTTAAAGAACTAGTTTTTGGTTTCATTGATTTTTCTCTGTTCTTTTCACTTATAGTTCATTGATTTCTCTTTAGATTTTATTGTTTTAATCTTCTACTTACCTTGTGTTTAATTAGCTCTTCTTTTTCTCAATACTTAAGGTAGAAGCTAAGATCATTGATTTGAGAGTTTTCTTTTTTCTATAGAGGTATTTAGTACTATAAATCTTCCCTAAGCAGAATCCCACAAAAAATGATATGCAGTGTTCTCATTTTCATTATGTTCAAAATACTTCCTAATTTCTCTTTTCTTTTCTTTCTTTGATCCATTAGGTATATAGACATGTGCAATCTAGTTTCCAAATATTTAGGGCTTTTAAAATTTATTTTTTATTTTTATTTATTTTTTAAAGCTTTTTTTTTTTTAAGATTTTATTTGTTTATTTGACAGAGAGAGAGCACAAGGAAGGGGAGTAGCAGAGGGAGAGGGAGAAGCAAGCTCTCTGCTGAGCAGGGAGCCAGATGTGGGGCTCAATCCCAGGATCCTCGGATCATGACCTAAGCCAAGGCAGATGCTTAGCCAACTGAGCCACCCAGGTGCCCCTATTTAGGGATTTTTTTTAGAGATTTTTTTTGTTATTGATCTTAATTTAATTCCATTGTGCTCAGATAATATATTTCCTATGACTTGAATACTTTCAAATTTATAATGACTTTTTAATGGCTCAGAATGTGGCCTATCTTGGTAAATGTTCCATCTACATTTGATAAAAAAGCATGTTCTGTTGCTGTTGAGTGGACTGGTCTATAAATATTTATTAGGTAAAGTTGGTTGATAGTGCTATTCAAGTCTTCTATATTCTTATTAATTTTCTGTTTCCTTATTCTATTAATTAGAGAGAGGGATATTGTAATTTATGACTCTAATTCTGAATTTGTTTATTTCTTTGTGCTATTCCATAGTTTTTGCTTCATGTATTTTGTAGCTCTGTTAATAAGTGCCTAAATGTCTAGGATGTTATGTGCTCTTGATGAATTAACCTTACTCTTGTTACAAAGTGACTTTTATCATCTCTGGTAATAATCTTTGCTTTACCTTTTCAGCTTTCTTTGGATTTGTACTATTTAAACACTAATATTTATAACTTTTATAACTTTTTACTTTATTTTAAAAACTATTTGTGTCTTTAAAGTGGTTTTCATGTTTACAACATATACTTGCATCTTGCTATTTTATAATCTCTGCCTTTTAATTGGCTTATTTAGATAACTTACTTTTTTTTTTTTTTTAAAGATTTTATTTATTTATTTGAGAGAGAGAGAATGAGAGACAGAGAGCATGAGAGGGAGGAGGGTCAGAGGGAGAAGCAGACTCCCCGCCGAGCAGAGAGCCCGATGCGGGACTCCATCCAGGGACTCCAGGATCATGACCTGAGCCGAAGGCAGTCGCCTAACCAACTGAGCCACCCAGGCGCCCTAGATAACTTACTTTTAATATAATTATTCATGTGGTTAAGCCTTAATCTATGATCTTCTTTGTTTTTTGTTTGTCCCATTTATTATTTTTTTTAAAGATTTTATTTATTTATTTGAGAGAGAGTGAGTGAGAGAGAGAGAGCACCAGGGGGTGAGTGGCAAAGGGAGAGTAAGAAGCAGACTCCCCAGTGAGCAGGGAGCTGGATGTGGGGTTCAATCCCAGGACTCTGGGATCATGACCTCAGCCAAAGACAGATGCTTAACCTACTAAGCCACCCAGGTGCCCCTCTATTTGTCCCATTTATTATTTCTTTTTCCATCTTTTGATTCATTGAATATTTTTCATGATTCCATTTAGTGTCCTTTTTGACTTAACAAAGACTCCTTGTTTTTTTTTATTTAAGTGGTTGCTTTAGGGTTTATCACATATGTTTATTTTTGATCATATTTACCTTCCAGTATATTTTACCACTGCACATATATTATAAAAGCCTTTTGATAGAATGCTTTCATTTCTCTTCCCCCAACCTTTGTACTTTGTTGGCATACATTTTATGGTTCTATGTGTTATAAATCCCCATTATATTATTAATATTTTTGTTTAAGCAGTCAACTATCCTTTAAAAAGATTTAAAAATAAAATTTCATATATATGAAATTATATTATGAACACATTTTTGTCTCCTTAATTCTTTTGTGTAGACCCAGATTTCTATCATTACATTTCTACCCTGCTTAAAGGACTTCCTTTAACATTTCTGGTAGTGGGAGTTTGATCTTTTGCATTTATCTACATTTTTAAAGATGTAGTCCTCTTGTCATCTACATTTTTAAAGACACTTTTGTTGGCTATAGAATACTAGGTTAATAGCTTTTTTCTTTCAATCCTCTAAAGATGTTGCTTACTTTCTTTCTCATTTGCATTGTTTTCCATAAAAAATGTGTTATTTTTATCTTTGCTTTTCTGTACATACTGAGTTTTCTCCCCCACTCTGGCTTCTTAAGATCTTCTCTATGTCATTGGATTTGAGCTCTTATATAAGACATGACATATGTTATATAGTTTTCTTGGTATACTTGTGTTTGGGATTACTTGAGTTCCTGGGATCGTATATATAGTTTTCATGAAATTTGGACGATTCTTGGGCATTATTTCTTTCAGGATTCTTTTTTTAAATAAAGGATTTTATTTATTTATTTGACACAGAGAGAGAGAGTATACAAGTGGGGGGAGGGGGGAGCAGCAGAGGGAGAGATAGAGAAGCAGACTCCCCACTGAGCAGAGAGCCTGATGTGGGGCTCAATCCCAGGACCCTGGGACCATGATCTGAGGTGAAGGCAGATGCTTAACCCACTGAGCCACCTAGGCGCCCTTTTTCCAGTATTCTTTTTGTCCCTACCTTTTGTTCATATCTTCCAAAGACTCCAATTATACACTTTGTTCATTTCCATAACTTCTCTTTTTGCATTTCATTTTGGATGCTATATCTTCCAGTTTACAAATCTTTTTTTTTTTTTTTTTGGTAATGTCTAATCTGCTGATAACCCCATCTAAAGCATTTTTAATCTTACACCTTTTTTACCTTTACAATTTTTATTTTGCTCTTTTTATATCTTAAATGTCTCTGCTTAACTTTCTTCCTTTTTAAAAAAGATTTTATTTATTTATATGACAGAGAGAGAGAGAGCATAAGCAGGGGGAGCAGCAGAGGGAGAGAGAGAAGCAGGCTCTCTGCTGAGCAGGGAGACCGATGCAGGGTTTGATCCCAGGACCCTGGAATCAGGACCTAAGCCGAAGGCAGATGCTTAACCAACTGAGTCACCCAGGCGCCCCTCTGCTTAACCTTCTGAACATGTAGGACACTGTTACAATGTCTTAAAGTCTTATCTGTTGATTCTTAGGTCTTAGTTTCCATTGACTGAATTATCTACTAATTATGGGCCATATACAGGTACTTCTTTGTATGCCTGGTAATTTTTTCATCAGGTTCTAGAACTTTTACATTTTGGGGTGCTGGACATTTTGGTATTCTTTTAAACATCTTGTTCTGGGATGCAGTTACATTACTTGGAAATAGTTTGACCCTCTTGGGATTTGTTCTTACAATTTATTAGGCAGGATTGGACTAGTGCTTAATCTAGGGCAAATTATTCGCTTCTCCTAATCTAGACCTTCCATGTGCTCTACTGAATGTCCTACAAATCACCAAGTTTGTCAGTCTGGCTGGTGGGAACATACACTATTCCAAGACTTCTGTTTGTTCTGGGCACTATTATTTCTAATTCTTTTGAATGTTTGTTTGTTTGGGTTGTTCCTTCACACACATGCTCCTACCATTACTCTGCTGAATACTCAAGGGGTACAGATTTGTAGCTCTCTTCTCGTGGTGTTCTGCCCTTGATATTCTAGCTGCCCCATTCTCCCCAAATTCTCAGCTCCATATCAACCCATGCTGAGCCCCACCTGGCCCACCTGGGTTCCCCTTCCTTATACCACAACCTAGAAACTCTTGAGTCAAGAAACTGGGGCAATTGTAGGTCTCATGTTATCGTTTCCCATCTCTCAGGGATCATTGTCCTTCACTGTTGGACATTGAGTGTCTTGAAAATTACTATTTCATATATTTTATGTGTTTTCATGTGGGTGGGTAAATCTAGCCCATATTACTTCATCTTGTCCAACTGTGGAAGTCTGAAGATTTATCCATTAATTTTTATTTTAGAACATTAAAAAATATTTATTGAATTATTTTGAATAGATAATACATTGACATGTTTATAAACATTCTTGTTCCTACATCTATCCACTGCTACTCTATTTTTCTCATCACAAACAACCACTATTATTTCTTGGATGTCCTTTCAGAGGTATTTTATGCTTATATAGGGAGATACAGCTATATCTGTTTTTTTCTTCCTTTTCTATACAAATGATTGTATACTATATACAGTGTCCTTTACTTAATTAAAAAAATGCTTAATTATTAAAAACTAGCTAATATTTTTAATGATCATGCCATCCTTGTTCTATTTTTTTTAACATTTGCCCGTCATTACATTGTGCATCTATATGTATATATATATTTGGTGAACATTTAGGTTATTTTCAAAATTTTGCTCTTTCAAAATTTCTACAGTGAATAACTGTACATACATCATTGTCACATGTGTGTGAATATATCTTAGGATAAATTTCTGGAATTATATATCCTGGTTTGCTATACAGAGTAAAAGTGTACAGATTTATTTACTTTTTCACTTCTGGAAGTTAAAAGTTCACAATTAAGTTGTGTCCTAACCTGAAGCTTTAGCTCACGTTCCATACCAGTGCAAGCCTAATGACTTAGGGCCTGATAAAATAAGAGTTAGAGAAGAGTAACAATCCTACTGAGAAATTATGGATCTATCATAAATTACTAGTATAGGCCAGTCTACAGATAAATCTTGCTAGGGACATGTCATGATTATGACAGTGTTTGGAGAGGAATGGTTGAAAAGTTTCTCAGGGTAAAAGATTAAAAAAAGAAAGAAAGAAATGGAAAGAAAGGGTGTGGGGTAAAGGATGGATTTGACACTAAGGAAGATAGTGTACAAAGGCCCTGTGGTAGGAGGGAGCATAGTAATAAGAAATGGAAGAAGGCCAGTCCTGCTGAAGCCAGAGCATGAGGGGAGGATGGAGGATGCATGGGGAGTACCTAGTGCAGTGCCAAAATAGAGCGGGTGCTAAAAATTCCCACCGGGAACATATATAGGCAATGCCAATGTAACACAAGAAATTATTGATACATAAATAGGTATTTGTTCTTCCCCTTTGATCACCACAATCCTTCTCATTTCAGGCACAGAGCAAGCCAGGACAGCAGCCTTGATGATTTTTGTGGCTTGGAAAGAAGAAGTTGTTAAAAGATAAGAGCTTCTTCTATTTTTAAGGGAGTCTAAGCAGCCTGAAGAGATCATGCAAGATGTCCCAGAGAGGAAAGAAAGAGCCAGAAGCCGTCAAGTCCTGGGGTGACAGAGGCACCTCCTGCACGGTGAGTGCTTTGGGAGATGGCAAGGCCTCCTGTGTGGGACACATATGGAAGCTATATCCCCCGAACTGGGACTCAGCCTTGACAAACTTTGTTTTGCATGAAATGAACAGAACTGCTGATTTGAAGGAACTGAGTGGTTTGGGCAGTAGGGGTCTTGGTGGCAACTCATATCATATATGATATCATCATATCATCATTGGGTCATCTTTTAAAAATAACATAAGCATGAAGCAACATATTCCTATTGAATATTCTTTATTCTTCAGGTTACAAAAATGTAACGTTTGAATGCTTAATGGAAACCAGTTTTCTGTTTTATGCTAAGGCCACTGAATCAGGTAATAAATATGTTTCCTTTTTACCTATGGTAGACTAGTTTACTGTTCTACGTCAATTTTTGTGTTCCAAAACTTGCTGACTTTAAATTTATGAGCCTATAATATAAAAGTATACTAGAACCATTCTTTATTTAGCACCCGTGAAAAAAAATCTTCATGTTTTCATTTGCAAATGCATTTTTCAAAGTGTACAGTTGGTTGTTTTTGCTAAACCAGGATGTAGTTCTTAATGCTTTGTAGCCTTACCCTGCGAGTCCCACTGCATTCTGAGGAGTTGCTGAGCCTCCTATTGTTCTCCATTTCACATGTTGACTCTTCCCCATATGTGAAAAATATGGTGGAGTTTTAATAAACTTTTCCCATAAATTTTTGCCTACTTTCTCGCATTTTCAGACAAAAAGTGTTATTTCGAATTTTAGTGCATCTCATGTGCCTTTTGGGGGTTTAATAATAAAAAAACCCATCACATTGAAAGATAAACATGCATAAAATTTATTTTTAAAATTTACTAACAATTAAAACTTAGGTCCAGAAATCTAAAGGAATTCTTCAATTTGGCCTCAGAAAATAAATTGGCTCTCAATTCCCATTCATTTTTGTGGCTGCAATGAGAATTCTGGACATGTGGGTTGCAATATGAATTTGATCAAAAATGAAGTGGCACAATTTCCCTCTGGACTCAATCAAGCCAAGTCAATCAACACAGAGATGAACCACATAATTTTCAATTATGTAACTAGAAATTTTTAGTTGGCCCATGACTCAAAAATTACAGAACAATTACAGCTAAAATATAATTATTTCCAAATAGAATACAATTGTTGAGTAAAACAATATTGCAGATTAAAACATAATATTTATTCGAACAATTTTGTTCTTTTAAGTATTAGTTCATTACTTAATTAGAATTTTGAAAAGAGTGGCTAAATAACTACTGACAAATCCATTTATAAAAATTGTCTTAAAAAGATTTCTTTTTGGCTACAATTTCCTTACCCTTTTTTGTGTAATGAGGGCCATAAAGGTGAGGGAAGAATGTGAGTTTTCTGTTATGCAAGGAGGTAGTTACTCTAGAGGCAAAAAATGAAGTAGGTTCTGGGCTGGGAGAAAGAAGTCCTCTTTGGAAGAGCAGGATACAGAAATTGAGGGAAAATTTGATTCCAATCGTAGAAAGCTATAATTTCTCCTAACTTTTGCACTTTGGGATGATGTACGTATAATGGGAGAAATGGCTCTGATATGTGTAAGCTGAGAGAATTGTTTAAGTAAAGAAGTTTAACACTTAGCACCCAGGCCTATGCCTAGAGCCAGCAGAGCTAAGCTGAGATATTTTTTCTGCACTCTGCTGTCAAAGGAATTCCTACTGGACGAGTGACTGGATCCATGCCTTGGCATAACTGTATTTCTTACTTCTTCCATTAGGCTGCACTAGACTGCCAGTCTTAAAAAAATTATATATATATAATAAAAAAATATATATACATATATATTTTAAGATTTATTTATTTATTTTAGAGATTGAGAGTGTGAGTAGGGGAGAAGCAGAGGTAGAGAGAGAAAGAATCTTCAGCAGACTCCTCGCTGAGCACAGAGCCCAGAGTGGGTCTCCAGCTCCCAACCCTGAGATCATAACCTGAGTCAAAATCAAGAATCAGACGTTCAACCATCTGAGCCATCCAGGCGTCCTCATCCCCAATTTTTTTTAAATTTTATTTTATTATGTTGTGTTAATCACCATACATTTTATCATTAGTTTTTGATGTAGTCTTCCATGACTCATTGTTTTCATATAACACCCAGTGCTCCATTCAATATGTGCCCTCTTTAATACCCATCACCAGGCTAACCCATGCCCCCCAGCCCCCTCCCCTCTAGAACCCAATTTTTTTTAAAAAATAAGAACAAGTGGCAGCAGCAGCAGCAAAAATAGCAACAGAGGTTTTCTGCTTTTCTTTCTGAGAGGCAATGGTTATTTCGGCTGTATCCTAGGAATGAAGGGTTCTTTTTCTTGCCAAATAGAAAATAGACTCTAAAATAACACAACAAACAAAATGGGGAATCTCAGATTTGCTAAATGTGAATATTAAGTGATATTTGACTTTATGCTAGATTGTAACAATAATGGTTTCCCAGTGAATCATGGTTTCTTGTATCCACGTCCTTGTGTGGTACACTGTCTTTGATTTACTTGGCTGTGTGACTGGTTTAGCTAACCTCAACAAACGTGGTGCAAGTAGAGGCTCGCCTACTTGAGGCTTGCCCTCTCTCCCACTTCTTCGAGGAGCCTGCTACCATGTGAAGAAGCCTGGCTAGCCTGTTGAAGACACATGATCCAGGTGACAATCAGCACCAACTACTAGATATGTAAGTGAAGCCATCTTAGACCATCCAGCTCCAGGTGAGCCATCAGATGATTACTGCCACATAAGTAATCCCAGACAGGATGGCCACCTGTTCAGTTTTGCTTGAGACTAATGGGTTTTTGGGATGTTGGAGTGCTAAAACTGGGGAAGTCCCAGACAAACCAAGACAAGTTGTTCATCCAACTTGGGTGAGACCTGCAGAAGAATCGTTCAGTGGAGCTTAGTCTTAAATTCTGAACTTCAGCACTGTGACTCAACAAAATGTTTGCTGTTTTAAGACACTAGGTTCTGAGGTGGTTTGTTAAATACACCCATAGACAGCTGATTCATTTTGAATTCCAAGCTCTTAAAGAGGACATATTTGCAATTCTGTTAAGCTGCTGGTAATGACAATAATTTTTGATAGAGACAGGATTTTGGTTAGTTTTCTAATTTCTAAGGTCTAACATAGGCTTATTTTTTTGGATTATTTTTTAAAGTTATCTCCCCTAGCACCTCAGGGTATGTTACAACACATAACTGGATTTTAGAGCTGCTCATAATGAAAGCCAAAGCCTTTCCTCAAAAAAAAAAAAAAAAAAAAAGATTTCTGTATTTCTAGATTTACAAATGCAAATGTTAATGTTTAGAAAAGGGTTAGTAGAAAGGAATAAGGGCCAAGTAATTATCCAAAAGCAGGTGGCAGAATTATGACTTTTTCAGCTTTTTGGATAAAAAAGGAGGAAAACAAAATTATAAATCATAGTACGAATTTTATATGATATTGTACCATGACTTATAATTTTCTTTTCATCACAAATATGAACACATATAATACAATGTAATGGTTTAAAAGGTTTTATAAAATTGAATATACTTTTGGCTGCTTTTTTAGATTTAGAATAGTAGACTCCCCTGTGAAAGGATACAGAGTTGATGAAAGAGGAAATCTTGTGTATGTCAGCACAAATACACAGGGCATTAAACTGGATGTAGCCTTAAGAAGGTGATGGCCTTGCTTTGGTGTTCCAGTGAAGCTGGTAGTTGTGAAGTTGCTCAGAATACTGCTGCCTCTGTATCTTCAGTGGTTGCCACTGATCTAACATGAGATGAAATTGAAAACTCCGGATGTCAAAAGGCTACATCAACAGCTGTCTCAGTGGGTATCAGAGGAGAATGGCTAAATATTTTTTTTAGTCTTAGTATTATGTGACCAAGATGCTGGGTCCCTCAGCTATTCTTCTGTGGCTTAAAATGGTGTGTGTGTGTGTGTGTGTGCGCGCTTATGTATGTGAAGATGGAAGACCTCCAAGAAGGGGCACCAGAGTGATTGGTCCAAGATTCCGTTCCTCACTCCTGCAGTGAGTGTGTGGATGGATTCACCTGTGTGGGTACAGCCACGGTGTCCTGGCCATTCTGGCCTTTAAATAGGTGCACACTAAAACAATACAGTGGGACCACCTACACTCTACTCCTCCAGATGCGGAATACACCTGGTCTCCCCCAGGGAAATCTTTTCAACGGTGTCTAGGGACAAATAAAGTGTAAATGCGGTGGCTTATTTTCTTAAGTCACTTCCTGTTCATGTCTCTCTTTGAGCAATATGAGGGTTTGGAGACTTGGCTTAAGGTACAGTTTCGGATTTTTATACTCCAAAATTATGTTCTCAGTATACTTATCCTGCAATTCTTGTAGGATCCATTCATTTTGGATTTCTTTTTTTAAGAGTTATTTATTTATTTTAGAGAGAGAGAGAAAGAGAGAGAGTGGGGAGAGGAGTAGAGGGAGAAGTAGAGGGAGAGAATACTTAGCAGACTCCCCTCTGAGCACGGAGCCTGGCGTGGGGCTCCATCTCATGACTCAGATCAATACCTGAGTCGAAACTAAGAGTCATATGATTAACTGACTGAGCCACCCAAGTGCGTCATTCATTTCTAATTTCTAAATGGTCACAGGTTTTAATCATGGCTTCATATTACATATCAGGATAATGACCATGGTGATCATTTCAGTTATTAATTGTCTCTTTATGTGATCTAAACAGCTCAAACTTTCCTTGCCTGAAGGGACAAACGAGGTCACATTAACACTAATAATCAGATTATAGTGGTCTTCCAAAAGTCTTTGGGTCCATCTGTCTGACAGAAGAGATTTAGTCTCCTGCCCACCTGGTTTTCCCAGTTCTCTGGGAGTCTCTGGGAATGTCAACTGTGTGCTTCGGAGCAAGTCTGCACATGCTTTTCTACTCCAGTGTTTTAAGTCACTTTGCTACTGTACCTGTCACCAGCCTCATCCCCGAGGAAGCTGCTCTTCTGGCATGGTCATGCTCTGTGGGTGGTTCCTTTGAATGAGGCTGCCTGGGGGAAGGTTGCCCCGGGACCTAAGACTTGTGCCTCTCCTTAAGCTCCAAAGCCACACCACGCATACTCAGAGTTTCACAAGATCTCTGGACCACACAACTCTTTCTGCTTCTGAAATTAACCTTGCTCTCCACAGGGCTTACTGATGCCAATCCAACACTTTGGGACTTTATTGTCTTTTCACTCCTCTTTGTTTCCCAAACTCTTCTGCCTCTTCTGTTACGGTCTGAATGTTTGTGTTCCCCACAAAATTCATATGTTGAAACCAAACCCCCAAGGTGATGATGTTGGGAGGTGGGACCTACGGGAGGTGCTTAGGTCATGGAGCAGAATCTTCATGAATGGGATTCGCATTCTCCATAAAACAGGCCCAAGAAAGCTCCCTTGCCCTTTCCACCATGTGAGGACTTGGTGAGAAATCTGCAGTCTGCAACCTGGAAGACAGACTTCACCCAAATCCAACCATGCTGGCAGCCTGATCTTAGACTTCCAGCCTCCAGAACTGTGAGACATAAATTTCTTTTGTTTACAAGTCACACAGTCTGTGTGAATTTTGTTATAGCAGCCCAAATGGACTAAGACATCTTTTCTCTTTCTTTAGCTTAAACTGCCTCCCCGCCCCGACCAGTTCCGCAGCTACTGTATCATCTGCCCAGCAACCCAGCTGGGCTCAGCAAAGGCACTCTGCTTCTCTTACATAAAACACAGATCAGATTTCATAACATTTAATAACATTGTCAGATTAATAACATGACATTCATTCGTAACACTATAGCCCTCCTGTTTTCTGCCTTGTCTTCCAACATGACCTTCCTCCCTTCCTAAAATCCGTGTTTTGGTATAGATGTGTCCTCAGATCCCCACATAGTGTTGATGAATGCACATCACTTAAGTTACTCCCTCACATCTCTGTTCTAGGCTACCAGGTTCCATATTCCCTCATACTTAGCTGTCCACCATTGGAATGATCCCGTTCATTGCTCCCCCTGTCTCATCTAGGCTCTTACGCTCTCATCAACACCAACATCAAAAGGAACATAATAATAATAATCTGAAATGGCAGAACAAAACACTTATGTCATCAGTAATGGAGACTATTCAGAGCTAAAAATCCCAAATGCAGAGTGGGGAGCCTTTCTTTTTGGATACAAATATAACTTTTCATTCAAGGGATAAATGCTAGTTATTAAAATCCAAGCATGGATGAAACTGCAAGAAAGCTTGTTTTATACTTCATTGATTTAATAAACATTTGACAGTTTCTTCTTATGAAAACATTAGCCCTTCATCTCAGTAAGGAATGCAAAATATGCTTTTTCTCTTAGGCACTGATTGCAAATCAAAACCAATTTTTCTTTCATTTCCTAGCATTTTATATCAAACTAAAATTGGCTGTAGTGGCATAGATTTTTAATACCTCTTATCAAAACTTTACCTTTTAATAAATTAACATGTACATTTACTCCCTGCTTAATGACCTTAATTCCTTAAAAACAAAACAGAGCAAAACAAACAGGGACTGAAGAAAAGAAGTGTTAAACAAAAAGGCTATAACTATCATTTATCCAAAATCTGGATGAAAGCATCATCTTATTTTCTCCTCTAGGCCAAGCCTATCCACAAAGAAGTTTCATCTAACTGTGTATGGTAGGAGAGGAAAGGAACGTCCTCGCCATGCTCTGTGTCTGTTCACATCTCTTCCTTTCACATTCTATGGCAATTTTCAGACATGTTCACAGGTTCTTGGATCCTCTTCCCATTGAGAAGTGGGGTCGGCATCTCTGTCCTTGAATCTGGTTAGGATTATGGAGGATGGCATAATTGACACCCTGTGACTTCCCAGATGGTCTGCGAGAGCCCATCTCATTTTTATTGTGGTCATTGGAGTCATTTGATCTTGGAGCTCTGAGCTACTATGTGGGAATTCAGACCATGCTGAAGTCACCCAGTATCCGAGGAAGCACACGTCACATAGAGAAATCATGTAGAGGCACGTTGATCCCTTTCTTGCTTAAACAAGTTTGAAATGTCCTTTGATTTTGACAAATACTCTCTTTCCTAACTTCCAAGATATTTTTTAGACTAGATCTTTAAAAAAATTATGCTCATTTCCCCACTTAATAGTTTTTCAAAATAACAAGCAATTCTTTTTAAAAAAAAGATTAATTTATCCATTTTTAGAGAGAGAGAGGAGGGGCAAAGGGAGAGGGAGAGAAATCCTCAAACAGCCTCCCCACTAAGCACAGAGCCCGATTAGGGGCTTGATCTCATGACCCTGAGATCATGACCTGAGCAGAAGTCCAGAGTTAGACGCTTAACCGACTGAGCCACCCAGGGGCCCCATAAGAAGTTAATTCTTAGCATTAAATCCATGCCATACTATCTATTGCTATGTAACAAGCCACCTCAAAACTTAGTGATATAAAGCATGTAGTATTTGGGACATATTTACGCTAAAAATTATTTGTTGTTTATCTGAATTTTGAATTTAACCAAGCATTCTGTATTTTATCTAGCAATCCTAGGATATAGAAAGATTCTTTCTTACAGTGTTCATATGTCAATACCAGGAAAGGAATTTGGTGGGCTTTGCTTGGACCAAGTATCTGCCCTTTGCATAGAATGAGGTGGGTTAGAGCTCACCTCTGTGGCCAATGTGGCGGGGTTTATTATCAGAGGAAGGGAGTATGGGAAAACTTTCTGGGTTGCCACAATCTACTACACACTCATTAGTGTTTCACTCTTACCTTGATCACTGGAAAAATAAAGACAGAATTGTGGACTTAGGTAACTATTGGACTATTTGGGCAAATCCTTTGTAGTTCCAGAGGTGAAGATGATTATCTATATTGCCTTTTGTAACATCAATTTTAGAGGATGTTGTCTTAGTTCAAGCTGCTATCACAAAGTACTATAGACTGGGTGGCTTACAAACAAAAGAGAATTATTTCTCATGGTGCCAGAAGCAGGGCAGTCTGAGATCAGGGTGCCAGCGTGGTCGGATTCTAGTGAGGACTCTTCCTGGTTGCTAACTGCCTACCTCTCACATCCTCACACATCAGAGAGAGGGCTGGAGAGTTCTCTAGGGGCTTTTTAAGAAATACGAACACTAATCCCATTCATGAGGGTTCTGCTCTCATGACCTAATTACATCCCAAAGGCCTCACTTCCTAAAACCATCACAAAGGGAGTTAGGCTTTCAACATATGACTCTTGCAGGGACACAAATATTTAGTCCACAACAGATACTGATTTTCCAGGGTTTTTTTTTTTTTTTTTTTTAATCAGCTACCTAACAGATGACCAAGGAGGATGCTGAAATTGTCTACTCATTTACAGTTCAATGCAACAAACAATTACTGAGAACCCAAGTTCATGGTACTAAATATGGGATGCAAGAATGAGTAGTAGCCTTTCTGTCCCTGTAGAGCTCAGGGTTAGTGGGGCAGACCAGAAGAAACACAATGTGGTATGAGAAGTGGGTGAGGTGTGTACAGCACTTTATGGTGTTTTCAGACGGTTACCCACATTACCTGGTTGTGGCAATGGGATGAGTAGGGGTGATCCAGGAAAGGGAAGAACAAAAGCATATAGGGAGGAATAGCATGATGTGTTTCTAGAGGAGTTTGGAGAGTGTGGTGTGTGGGAGGTGTACTGGTGTGCATAAATATAAGCTTTTGATGAGAGCTGGACAATAAAGTACAAGGCAAAGTTTTATGGGGGGTGAGGCTGGAGAAGTTGGTCAGAGTGTCAAGGGTCTTGCAAACCATATTATGGAGCATGAATTTGATTTGGAGCTTTTAATTCTTACTCTTTGCTCTGTCATGGAGAATGATAAAATCTATAGTTTTTCTCTGAATAAATGCACATCCATCCAAAATTCTGCATAAAGATTCAAGGGAATTATAGATGTTCTTGGAAGGCCAAATCAAGAAGGTTTATGAATTCCAGGTTAATAACCTTAGAGTGTAAGTGACTGGATACTACCAAAGACTCTTAACCATGGGAATAATGCATTTAGATTTCATTTGGATTTTTTGGATTATTCTGATAGCAGTGTAGACAGTGGATTTGAGGGTGACAGCATCTGTGGTTCCCAGGGGAGAGGAACAGGGGGACATTAGGGTTTCTGTCTTTTTTAGACATCTGATGATGACAGGAAAGACCACCTGGACCTGATGTTTCAGAGCAAGTACCAGGGGTGGACAGTCGGTGGTGGCAGCTGTCCAGGTGACAGCCGATGAAGCAATTGGGTCAATGATGTGGAAATAGTGATGGATGGAATAAATATTTAAGAGGCAGGACTTAGTGACTGAATGATGTGGGAAAGGGGGTGGGATGGGTAAGCAACCTGTTATCAAATAAAAGAGGAAGTGCAGATTTAGCAGAAAAATAAAAGATCAAGCTAATATTACAGTTTTGGGTCAAAAAGTAAGATCTGACTATAGGGGCACCTGGGTGGCTCAGTCAGTTGCATGACTGACTCTTGATTTCAGTCAGGTCATGATCTTAGGGTTGTGAGATTGAGCCTAGCATGGGACTCAGCCCTGAGCTCAGAGTCTGCTTGTCTCTCTCCCTCTGCTCCTCCCCCTACATGCTCTCTCTCAAATAAATAAATAAAATCTTTTTAAAAAAGTAAGATCTGACTACAAAGAAGTGAGGCATCATTTCTTGACTCTTTTTTAAAAGATTTGTTTATTTATTTTGAGGATGAGAGAGAGAGAGAGTGGGGGGGGGCAGAGGGAGAGAATCTGCAAGCAGACTCCTTGCTGAGTGTGGAGCCTAATAGGGGTTTGATCTCATGACCCTTAGATGGTGACCTGAGCTGAAACTAAGAGCTGGATGCCTAATGGACTGAGCCACCCAGGCACCTCTGTTTTTCGACTCTTAAACTCTGAAAGCAACCTGGGAAATGAATTCTGAAAGTTTCTTGTAGTTACTCTTTGGAATGATCTCTTGAGGTTAAAAATGTGCTCTTCTTTCTTGCAGGATGACTTATTTGGATGAATATTTCTGCATTTTTCTTTCTTTAAGATGTCACTATGTCGTAGTATATACTAGCATTGTAAGGGAGAAGATATTTATATTAGGATTTAAACACCTATTTAGGTATCACTGGTAAAACAGAAAATCTTAAAATAATTGAGATGAACAGAAGGCAATTAGAATAGACTCTTACAAATTTGTACTAATTAAAGGAAAGGTTGGTCAAAATTCCTTAAAAATCAAAAGTATAAGCTACTGTTTTCATTCATATTCTTACCCTAAAAATAATGTGAAGAAAAAAATGAGTTGTTTTTTTCCACTATCACATAATTGCTTCCTATTTCTGCTCTTCAAATTAGCACAGGGAATACATGCAATCAAAACCCTACTTAAGTTCCCATGACCACTATCAACAAATATCTGTGTTGCTATGGCAGAAGTGAATCACATAATACCTCTGTATCCTTTTGCTTAGAAGATACTGAACTTTATTAGCCACTCCTAACTGGCCTTTGAAAAATAATTGTATCACTTGCTCTGAGGGGCAGTTTTGAGCATTACCTCCCAAGTTTTCCATGTCTGACATAATAGACACTAGGCATGCACACAACTGGAAAGACAGCAGAGTCAGAGACAATAGACACTACATTCCCTCTGTCGGGCTGGAGACCATGAACGTGAAGGCAGAAACACACACCTGCAAAGCTTATGTTTCCCTTGTTGATAAGATATGACAAAAAAATGAAGGAAGGTGAATCATTACAAGGATGTCTACAGAGTTTCTGTGTTGGGACCATTTCTTGTTTGGGAAGATGGAGGCATAGGAGGAAAAGCTCCAGGAGGGTGAACAGACCTGTTCCCGTCAAGACACATCCATCACTCGCAGGGAAACGAGTTTCTTGAACAACATAAGGAGATGTTGAACTAACTGAGAGGCCAGTTTGAAAGTTCAGGAACCTGGGAGAGATCAGATAAAGGCCATCTCCAGAGGAGGGATAAAGGGTGGACGTCAGAAGGCTGCATGGAGAAGATGCTTTAGAAGGCCTGGCTGTGGTTATGGCCTGGTACCAGAGAGATGAAGATATGCTGGGGGAAACTATGTGAAGAGAGGCAGAGGCTCCCCTTCCCCATCCTTCTTTGTTTCTTGGTTTTCATGGTTGTATCCTCCTAACTCTGTGAGCCAGCAAATGAAACACTACGGACCTAAACCAAAAATGTTTGGAAATCATTTGTAGGAATATTCAAATTTAATGCCAGCATAGAAATGTACCCCCATTTGCCCTTGAAGCATCTTTTGTGATTTGGTTTTATGGGCCCAGAGAATACCATACATGTTCATGTGAATTTTATTCCATGATCCTTTCTGAGTGTTTTCTTGTTTTCATCTTGGTCATTTTCCTCTAATAACCCTGAGATGAATTTATCATGTAGCTATAATCAGGTTAAAGATTTGTCATCAGTAAACCAGATATTTTTGTCACAGGCATGGTCTGAGCTGTTTAATTATCTCTAAAACCAGAACTGAACCTGTCTTCTGCTATAGCTCGCACTGTCCTGTGACCTGTTCTGGTGCATCTGAAGTTTTTGAGGAACAAACTTTTCATTTTGTATCAAACAACTGCCTATAAAACTATCCCTCATAAAAGAGACCAAAGACCGAGTGCACACAGGCCCAGGGCCAAAGCGAAGGGATATTACCTGTCATTGTCTGGTGCTATAAACTACAGAAGAAATGGGGCCTTTATCCTGATAGAATAAAAAATACTACAAAGTTTTAAATGCTCCTGTAAGAAAAAATGTACAATTACAGATGTTATGGGACAATATAGAAATTGGTTCAAATAGTAGGGACCCTCTTTGATTGGTAGGGCTTTTATGCTCCTTAACTTTGCCTATAGTTCCCAAGGAAAAGAAATAGGAGGACATTGGAGTCTTTGTTGTTTTAGACCATCTGATGATGATGACAGGAGACATCACCTGGACTCACATACTTCAGAGCAAACACGAGGGTGTGTGGACTGAGGGGAGAAAAGAATTAGGAAATGAAAGAAAAAGGTATGAAGAATCCACTCTGCTTCATGAGTGGTCCATCTGTTTATCCTTGTCTATTTTGAATGACTCTTTCCAGAGCCTAAAGAAGATTACTCATGCACTGTGAATGTATTAATTCTGTGTGGGTTGATTGCTCCATAACTAAAGAGTAGAATCAGCTTCGTGGAACCATGAGATGAAGAAGGGAGTTGTGTCTAGAGGGAAATCAGAGTGTGGTTGCCTGAAGATGGTTACTGGAGGCTGGCTGGCACATACACACACACTGTATTACAAGGTCATTGCTCACATGTAAGTGCAACTTAGACAACCTTGGGAATGAGCTCACACCCCATTGAGACTGGACAGAAAGGGCTGAGCAGAGAGCAATGGTAACAGCAAGGACCTGGGAGCCAGATTGCATGAGTGCAAGTCCTCTTCCTGCAACTTAACTTGGTCAAGTTACTTACTGTCTCTGACTCAGTTTCCTCATTGTAAAATGGGGCTGATAGTAATAGATAACACCTATGTTGTGAGAATGCACGTTACTTCATGTGAAGCACCAGAGCTGTGCTTGGGGCACAACAAGCTTGCAGTGATCATTGAGTCTTGTTACAGGGTGTTTATGGTTTGGGGGGTACGAGGAGAGGTAAGATTGTCACAGAGCTGAGAGAACGAGTTCATGTGAAATTATTACTTTGTTTTGTTTTACTTCAAAAGCTGAATTTGGAGAATTCTGTAACTTTATATTCTTTTCATAGGAAGCACTCTTCACAGACAACTTTTAGGCATTTGAGGTAGTATTCATCACCAGATTTATCGGACTAGTCATAGCTGGTCTGTACTTAATGCTCACCAGTTGCCTGGTATACACCCTGGGGTCCCACCTCACTCTTGAGCAACACTTCAGTGATGGGCTCAAGCCAGTGGGGTTTTGTCCTAAGCTCTAGCAATTTGTTTCTGTTTCTTTCATGTTTCACTGAAATGTTCATATTCTTATTTATGTTTTGGCAGAAATTCATAAATCGATTCAAGGTGATTAAAAGCATGAAACATACCTATAATAACAGGTCCATATTTAGCTACAGTATATTCTTTGTATTTACAGTAGAATTCAGTGTAATTGCACTTAGCATGTTTCCTGGGATGACATGAATGCATAGTCTTACCTCCTCCCAAAAGCCACCAACTCATTTTAGGAGATTTGATTCTATTCTATTCCATGCCAGTTCAGTCCTTTCCATTCCGTTCACTGAGGAAACATGAAATTCACAGCACACTGCAAGGCATGGTGGAAATGAAAAGATAAACAAGGCAGGGTCCTTTCTCAAGAGGAGTTTGTAATGTGGTTTCAAATTTGGAATTTGGGTAGCAAATAGTAGGAGTTTTGAAAGGTGCATAAATTAGATATTTCCAAGTTAGCTCATTAGTGGTCCTTACAATTGTAATGAAACAGTCCACACGGTTTTAGTCCTCGAAGCTGCTGGTGCCCCACTAGACTCCTTTTTTTCTACTGAACACACATTCATTTCCCAGCCCCTGCAAGTGCTCTGGCAAAAGCTCATAGCTGCTTCTCCTCTGCAAAATTGTTTTGGCTGAAGGCAGCTGCCTTGTGCAGAGAAGCCTGAGAGATTACACTCCTTTCCTGTGTCACACTCAGTGGTGGCCACTTGCAGGATGACATGGGGGTTAAAAAGCCCAGCCCCCTTTTCTTATGGAGGTTCAGCTCTATGTGTGATTTATGCTCCAGATGCCTCTGGATCAGGCTGCATCCTTCTTGGTTCTTTCTCCTTCACTGTTAGCCTTGCTTCTCCCAAAGCAACTCCTGCAAGAAATGAGATGCACCCAAATCCATGTCTTAAGCTCTGCTTCCAGGAAACTCCACCTAAGTCAGTTTCCTTGCTGTTTATTGCTTGTTTTAGGGATTTATAATGGGAGGCATTGCTTTATATTCATCATTTTAGACCTGTCTTTTTAATTTATTTGGGAGGAGCAGAGGAAGGGGGAGAAAGAATCTTCAGCAGACTCCCCGCTGAGCATGGGGTCCAACACGGGGCTCATTCCCAGGACCCTGAGCCGAAATCAAGAGTGGGACACTTAACCTACTGAGCCACAAGATTTAAGCTTGTCTTCTTAAGGATTTTGCATTTTAACCTTACTTGTGGCCAGAAATTATTTATATGATGATTCTCCTCTCCCCTGTACTAAAACCATTTTCTTACCCACATCTTTTGCATTCTAAAGACAGGTCTATGACTTCCAGCATAGACTGTCATAAGATACACCAAAGAAATCAATAAGCTCTGTTTCTAGAATCAGGTGGAGTATTTACTATCTGCATAGTCAGTGGAATGCACAGGGTATTTCTACAATTATCTTGTGACATATCAATTTGATAGTTCTTGAGGTAGTCCCAAAACAAATTCTGGAAGAAGAGCTAGGTTTCTCAGTTCACTTTGTTCAGTGTCTTCAGTTCCCAGGATATAAAAAAAGGCAACAGTTCTCAGTGTTTTAGATTTGTGTAATGCTCCAAGGATGTTGCCAAGCCTTTTATATATGAATTCACTCTGTGCTTTGATCAGTGATGAAGTACCAAATATTGTTCTCATGTTGGAATTGGATCCCATAAATGCCCAGAACTAGGTGCTTCAGCTAGAAGTTTCAAAGATAGGCCCTAATGCGGGCAGCTTAGTTCCTAGCTTGGTGCTCCTTTTATATTCCATCAGTGAAATAGTGAGATAAAATTACATTTCTATTTGCCCTAGTAATTCCTAGAATTTGAAGAGCTACCAAAGGCCCACTGATGTATTGTTCTGAAGTAGTATGTATCTTAAAAGTCAGATTTTCTCGTTAGAAAAAGCCAGATAACTAACATTTGACTGCCTAGATTTTCCCTTCTTAGGACATTTTTATATGATATATTCAGAGCCTTTTCATCTTCCTAAATATTATCATCTTTTCCTCTTCTTAGCTCATGGAGATGTTGAGAAGATGAGGTATAAAAAGGATCTTCCAAGTGCTTTGACCCTCTTGGGGGCAGGTTCTCCATTTAAGCTGGGTGGTATTAGCTCTAAGAGCCTGTGATTATTGTGTAGTGTTGTTATGGACTTCCCTGGTTTGAACCATTTATCTATTTATACGTTGCTTCAGGAATTGTAAATTGCAGTCAGTAGGTCAACACTGGCTTCTAAATATTCAGTTTTGGCTATAAATAGAATGGAAAACTGCCCGCAGCTCATTCTATTCACTGCTATGTCCTGGTAATACAAAAAAGAGCCTGAAGGGCCCTTTCCTGGCCTTTGTTATATGACATTTGTCAGACACCACTTTGGGGGATTAAAGACACAGAGTATGTGTGCAAGAAGGGCTCTGCTTCTAATTCTGTACGTGTGCCAATTCCTATTAAGCACTGGTTATTCTTAATTGTGTGTTGCAGTTGTTATAACTCTCTTATTACTCCAATTGTATGGTTGAGATAACTATACTCCGAGGGTAGAGTTACCTCTCTTTGTGCTCATAATGTTCTCTGTTCTCTGGAGCTGAAAAAGAGAAAGCTCTACATTTTGCTGGATGTCACGGGTCACAGGTGTATCTGCCTGAGCTACAGAGATAGGGAAATTTGGCCTCTGACAAAGCCTGATAGAGTCTGGAGGATGAGAGCTTTGCTGCAAGGCCTTAGTCAAGAAGGGGATGAGGTGCTCCAAAGATTGTGCATCCCTCTATCCTTTGCCCCTCGCCACAGTTTCCAGGTGATGTGGGCTGATAATTAAATGGACAAATCAGCAAAATCACAGGAGGGTTGCTTCTTAGGAAGCTCATTTCTCTTTCCTCATCCTGCTCCCAGTTGCCATGTGCTGGCATTCCTCATGGTCTAAGGGGGTAAGAGAGTTCTCTTTTTGCTCTAGAGCGCCCCTAACTCTCTGTGGCTTTCTGACTGGCTTCAGAGGTGTGCCACCTCTTGTCCTCTTCAATTCATGAATTTGAGGCATTCAATAAGCATTTGCTTCGCATCTACGAAACTGTGCTGAGAACTGTACTCTGCACTACAGGTGGCCACTTGAATCTGTGACAAGGGACGTGGACACTTTTGCCACAATATCGGTAGAAATTCATGTGATGTTACAGCCTGTCTGTCCTGGACAGTCCTGGTTTATGTCTGTTGCTCAGAGCACTTATTAATAGCACCCTCTTTTATTCCTAGGAGTAGCTCAATTTGGACAATGAATCAGTGTATGTCACTGATTCCAGAAAATTCTGGAAATTCGTTTCTTCCAGAAGCCATCTTGGACCCTTTGAGGCAGGATTAGAGGCCCCTTCACATATTTTCATGAAGCTTGGAAACACACCTGTCACAGCATTTGCTATTCCACAACCTAGAAGCTCCTCAAGGGTGAGGTCTGCATTCCCTAATATCAATTTATTCTCAATTGCTGTAGGAGTGACACATAAAAAACACAAAAGGAGCTCAATTTTTGATTGAAATAATCACCAAGTTCATAACACAGGCCCATAATCCAGATGGGGATGTGGGTTAGGGAAAGTGGTCCAGAGCAAAAAGTACCTTAAAGGGTGACTAGGAGTTAGCCAGGAAAAGAGGAAAAGAGGGCAGAGCTTTTGGGCAGCATATTCATGGCAGGGCTATAAGAAGCCACAGTACTTCAGCTGACATGGTAGAATCCAGAGGTGTGAAGGGTTTGGCTAAAGATGTGGTTGGGAGGTAGTAAGCACAGGCTGGGCAGGGTCTGTACATAACACTGAGGAGTTTAGGCTTTGTCAAGTAAGACCAAAAATAACTACCATTGATCAAACACCTAATTGTATACCAGGCACTAGGTTAAGCACTTTGAATGCTTTATCTCAATTTGTCCTCACAGTTCCCCTAGGAGCTAGGTACAGCTATCATTCTTGTTTAATCTATGAGAAAACTCAGGTTAGAGAGAATTAAGTGATCTAACTGATGTCACATGGTTGAGTGTAGATTTGAACTAAGAGAGTTCAACAGTAAAGCCCAGCACATTGTCTTTTTCCTTTCCCCCTCTCTTCCTCTTTATCTCCCTCAGACACACAAATGCACGCACAACATCCCAGAGTCAGTGAAGATCCATTGAAAGGCTGAAGGCTGGAAATAACATGATCAGACTTCTATTTTAGAAGGACTCCCTTGGTGGAAGTTTGATGTAGGGTACCAGGAAAAGGTATAATGTGCTAGAAGGTTGGTCCAGACATCCAGGTGGGAAGGATATGAACCTGCTCCAAGGCAGTGGAGATATTGAAGAGGGAATGGATCCAGGAGGTTTTGAGATTCAACAGAATTTGAAAAGGAGCTTGAAAGTTGGGTTTCACTTTCAAGCCTTGTATCTTTGGAAACTGGATGGGTTCAATTAGGTGTTACAATTGCAAGAAACTGGGAATCAGGTGTGTAAACAGGCTAGTTGACAAGTTCAGTTTGGGACATGTTTGCTTTGAGTTGTCTGTGTAATATCCAGATGGATTTATTAAATAGTAGTAGAATACGCAGGGCTGACAGTCAGGAGAAAGACTTGGGATAGTGGTGTAGATGTAGGAATCATCAGCACAAAATCAGATGAAATGACCCAGGATAGAGACAGACAGAAAAGAAGAGAGCCCAGGGTATGAGAATATGAGGGGTTACAGGGATCTAGGAAGGAGAGAGGAGAGAGGTGGGAGAAAAATGAAGATAAAATCAAAGTCCCAAAAACCAAGGGAGGAGAGAGACCGAAGGAAGGAGATGATGAATGGAGATAAAAGGTGGAAGGAAATCAACCACAATAAACAGTGGTTTTCATGAGAATATTTGAAAATATTACAAAGCTAAGTTGATGCTTAAAGGTGTTGGAATTATAGTTGCTATTCAACTCATTAAGAGTCTAATAGTATCTGACCACTAGTGTATACCTTAATTTAAACCTAGTAGTTCCATTGATTAAAAGTTTTTGCCTTTGGGAGACAGAAAAGCTTTGGCCCAAAATTCAGCAAATCTCATCCAAACTGGATGTCACTTTTGACTCTACGGAGGGAGATTGTGAATATTATCAGGAATATAGCCTTGCAGTGCTGTGCATCAGGACTTTCTGAGCAAATAGAGTTTATCTTGATGTCATAACCCCAGTTCATCTGGATGAAATAGTGCAGTGCTGGCATTTTCATGGAATGGGTCACCAGACCTAGATGAAGAAAAATTGAAGTTATTGTGCCCTAGTGTACCAGTCCTTTCTCTATGACAGCAGTTTTGTCCTTGTCCTTGATATAGATATTTGAAACACTCAAGTCTAATGAATTTTCTGCTCTGTCTGGATATGATCCCTTGGCAGCACATGGTAAACTTGAAAAAATATTGTAAAGGTTATCAAAGGTTAATAGTTTCTCAACTTTCTTTTTTTCTAGGAAGATAGTGAAACCCAAATCCTTTCAGGCAAGGAGATCCAATAGTATAACTATAATTAGAACAGTGACACTGCATGGGTATTGTTCCACTGATAATTTGCCTTTATCTAAGAACTTTATTTTATTTTTGTTGATACCCGTCTCCTTACAAAATTATTTGAAATCTTTTAAAATAAGGAGCAAAAATACAAAGGTAGTTAAAATAGAAACAGAGCATCAAAAAAAAAATGTAAAGGAAAAAAGGAAATAAATGTTTGATAAACCCAATCTACATGTAATATGCCTTAACATCACATGTTAGCTTTGAAATTTCTAATAGATTGAAATAAACTTTCTTTTGAGTATCTGAAAGCATTATTGATCAACTTTTCCCATTAGTCCTTTTAAATGACTTAGATGTATTTCATAGCTGAAACTGAAGTAGAGATACCATGGCTTTTCCAAGGGAAATAGCATACTGTCATAGAAACAGAATGGACCCATACAAAATTTACTTATGCTATTTTCTAAATATGAACATAGCATTCTTACTTAATTTCACAAATCATTCCAGTACTTCTAATGGTTCTTTCCCTTTCTTCTTCCTTAGAGTTTTTCCAACACTGTAAACCATTCCATAGCTTTCTAGGTGAGCTCCATTCTGCTTATTTATGATCCTGGCTGCTATGGTCTGAATGTGTCCCTTCCCAGCACCCCCACCCCTGTGCACCCCCAATTCATATGTTGAAATCCTAACCTTCAAAGAGGATGGTATTAGGAAGTGGGGCCTTTGGGAGGGTTAAGTCAGAAGGTGGAAACTTCATGAATGGGGTTAATTCCTTATAAAAGAGGCTCCAGAGAGATCCCTGCCCTTCTACCATGTGAGGACATAGACAGGTGGTCTGACTCTCAGCGGAAGGTGACCATATTTGTGCCTTGACCCTGAACTTCTCAGCCCCAGATCCGTGAGAAACAGATTTCTGTTGTTTATAAGCCACCACCCAGTCTGTGGTATTTAGTTATAGCAGCCAGAACTGACTAAGACACTGGCTAAGAGAGGGCAGAAAGTATTGACAGAAGAATGTGGTTGGATTACCACGTTGTTTTAGTAAGGGGTAAGAATAAGCAAAGTGATAGAGTCTGAGGAGAAAGCACGTGGGAGTATTACTAAGTCAGGAAGAAAGAGCTTGTTGGTAGGACTGATCAAAGTTGAAAATCCATGGTAGACATGCCACCAGCATTCCGCTTCAGTGGAATCTTCACCTTGTCTTTCTTCCTATGGAATTTGAACACAACATTGCTCTCACCATGGTAAGCATCGTTGGCTTATTCAAGTACTCCTGAACTATACCTGGAACCATCCAGGAAGTGAAAGCCTCTGTTGAGTAGATGTTTTGAAATGGGGTTGAATGACAGGAAACACACACACACACACACACACAGACAAAAGCCAAGTCATGCAGCACCCTCTGGGAAGCTTGCCAGAGTTCCAGAAATGAGCAAGTTTAGGCATATCCTATAGATGAAACAGGAAATATATTTCTCACCAGCTTCTCCTTAAATCTCATCTGACTTCATGCATTTCAGTGGATTCTAGAATATTTTCTCTGCTAAATGAAGCTTATAAAGATTAGTTTATATGCCCTATCAATCATTTTGAAGAACACAGTCTCCACTTTTCATGACAAAAGAAAATAACGTCTGAGTTTCTCTTTTGCAAACTAAACACGATGCCTTGAGCTGTAGACAGTCTTTCCTGATGTCACCAATATTGCTGATGGGCAGAGTGACATTTATATATGAAGAGGACATATGGGATTCTGTATTCAATTAAGTCCTGCAATTATTAAGCAAAAACAGTCAACGTTATCAGGGACAGATTACTTTCAAGTTGGTAAGTAACTATTCCTAAGTAACAGTAGAAAAACCACCTGTACAATCCACTAATGGCCAAGTACAATACCAGTGGTTTGAGCCTTATTGATGTGATTTGGTTTTAACTGCTATACATGAATAACAATTTTAGGCATCATTTATCTCTCTCCTTCCCTTATAAATAATTTAGGAAAATCTTCCCTTAGTTCATTTGTAAATACTAGAGTAAAATAGAGTTTATTTTGTATGCATATTTACTAGTTTTCCTGGTTTCCATAGCCCCTCTTCATAGAACATCTGCTTGTGTAACAGATACATTACGATATACCTCCACAGGACATTTTCTTTTGAAACAAAGAACAGGTGTTGTGAGTCACAGAGGCTAACTTTTTTTTTTTTTTAAGTTAAAGGTTGGGGAAATTTAATCGGAATCAATCGCTTTTTCATTGTGAAATAAAGATTGACAGGTCCACCAATGAATTTCATCTTAATGCATTTGACGCATTTAAAAGCAACCAGATGCAAGGTTTGGTCATTATTCTTCTACTTAGACTTTCTTAAAAACCAAGAGCTATCTGATTTCATAGCTCTTGAACAAAATGAAAACACAAATGCTATATTGCTGAGTATAATACGCTGCAATTCATGAACATTTGAATAAGAGGTAATATCTGACCTCAAGTTGGTTAGTCTTACCAGCGAACAATGTATGTGTACCCAGAAACATGTACAGAACTTACACAGAAGTGTCCAATGGAAGGCACAAACTATAAAGGACAGAAGGAGCTCTGTAATATTCAAACCTGGTCTGTTTTCAAGATAACGAATTTTCACTGTTTTTATTATTATGGTTTTATCCATTCCTGATATTTCATGACAATAAGAATAGCTAATAACATCAATTAGCTAATGCCAGCCTCAGGTATCATTCTCATCGCCTTACATGTTCTATTTTATTTAATTCTTGTAAGAACCCCATGAGGAACACAAAACACAGAGCAGTTTGACAGTAAGGAGTGGGCCTGGGAACAACATGCATGCCCAGTCTGGTTTGGGAGCGTCTGTTCTTAAGAGCTCTGCTACCCAAAGATAGCAAAACCTACTAAAGTCATTGATGAAGGATCAGCTGTGCTATGTCCAAGTTCATTAAATTGTATATATTACATACATGCAGGGTTTTTTTCTTTTTTGTACATCAGTTATACCTCAATAAGACTATTATTGAAAATTAGTTAAAAATTTAAAAAGTGATAAAAAAGGATTACCTAGTTATACTTGTTCAGATGTTTTCTTTCTATGTACCAATCCTCTGAGGTTCTCAGTAGCTGTTTTAAGGCTAAAGCACCCACGGTTCCCTCGCTCTATATTTATCTGATGATATGATCAGATAATTTGGATAATTCAAATACTTTGGTGAGTTTTTTTTCTATCTTAAATATTCAGATTAGCTGTCAACATAGCTATGTTAAATGTCCTCCCATGCTATGTTAAACAGGCCATGGAGATGTTGTTTGTATTGAGCAGATATCACCATATCTCCTTATTTCTGTCTTTGCATGTCTCTTCAATTTTTTTTTTAAAGATTTTATTTATTTATTTGACAGAGAGAGACACAGTGAGAGAGGAAATACAAGCAGGGGGAATGGGGGAGGGAGAAGCAGGCTTCCCGCGGAGCAGGGAGCCCGATGCGGGGCTCCATCCCAGGACCCTGGGATCCTGACCTGAGCCGAAGGCAGACGCTTAACGACTGAGCCACCCAGGTGCCCCTCTTCAATTTTTTTATAGGGAAAAAAACATAAAAGCTAGAAGTATTTTCTTTCTCCTGCTAAGTTGTAATTTGAAATTGCAGCAGGCAAACAGTTGTTACATAGAGGGCGCCTGGGTGCCTCAGTTGGTTAAGCATCTGCCTTAGGCTCAGGTCGTGATCCCAGGGTCCTGGGATCGAGCCCTGCATAGGGCTCCCTGCTCAGTGGGAAGCCTGCTTCTTCTCCCTCCCTTTGCCCTCCCCTGGCTTATGCTCTCACTCTCTCTCAAATAAATAAATAAATATATATTTTTAAGATTTTACTTATTTATTTGTCAGAGAGAGAGAGAGAGAGAACACAAGCAGGGGGAGTGGGAGGCAGAGGGAGAAGCAGGCTCCCTGCTCGAAGGGGGGACTTGATCCCAGGACCCTGGGATCATGACTTGAGCTGAAGGCAGATGCTTAACCAACTGAACCACCCATGCTTCCCAATAAATAAAATCTTGAAAAAAAAAAAAAAAACGTAGTTACATAGCTTTATCTCTGCTTTCTCTTCAACGTTTACAATCAGATCAGCCCAGTGGCCTCATATTAGCGATGTGGAAAAGAGTTCTGTGGGCTTCTTATACTGAAGCTCTTCCCAGACTTCCTTGGTATAGCCAAGAGGCAAGGTATCACGTAATGTCCTAGCATCCTGAATCTTGAGCTAGGGTGGGGATAGAAAATTGTCTTTCATTTATGTATTCGGGGGTGGAACCAGGTAACACTATGAAAACATTCCTTCAACAAGACCTCTGGAGCTTCCTGTTTCTGTGTGTGGTCTTTAAAAAAAATATTTATTTATTTAAGTAATCTCCACACCTAATGTGGGACTCCCACACCCAATATGGGGCTCAAACTCACAACCCTGAGATCAAGAGTCCTATGCTCTTCCAACTGAGCCAGCTAAGCACCCCTCTGTGTGTGGTCTTTAGCCTTCCTTTTGACCTTGGGAGCTCCCCATATCCTACTATTAAATTTTCTTTTTAAGTTAGTCAGAGTCCATTTCTGTTGCTTCCAACAAAGGAGTCCTAATTGATACTATCCTTGACTGTGCTTTCTCTTCCTTTATTATTATTATTTTTAAAATTTCTGACCACTCTCAGCTCACCTTTTATCTCCTTCTTTTTGAACCTTTGGAGTTTGTACTTCCCCCCCGCCACCCGCCAAGAGGTAATACTTTCTTTGATTTCATTGAGATAGATTTGTTATTTTTTTGTGTGGGTACAGTTTTTCTACATATGTTTTTCATTTGCCTTTGTTAGAACTTTCTCTTGTGTTATCTTCTGTTATCTTGGATTCTCAGTCAAGATGTTCCTATCTGGTTGCTCATCCCTGAGTGGGATCTTTCTGTTCTGGATTAGCTTTCTGGGATGCTAGCTATTGAAGAGGAGACACCTTGTGAGTGATCAGAAACAGCACATAGCTTGGATGTTTGGTCTGCTTTCTAAAATTTTTTTCATCAGCACTTTGCCACGATCACATGCTTCTCCATACAGGAAGTCTGCCAGGCTCACAGTGAGTCTTTGCACATTACAGGTGTTTTACATGTGATTTAACCAGAGGGAGGATTTCTTTGAAGATGGTAAGCTTAGCTTGCAGTACCCCTCACTTCTGCAGGGCGCCTTCTGAGGTTCTGTTCACATGGTCAGAAGTTTTTGTAAGATTTGCTAACATAAGCTATTTTAACCTCAACTGCATAGACTATCTATTTCTACTCTGATTTTCTGTCTGCCATACTGGCCCCAGATCAAACAGTACTGGGCTAGCCTTTGGGATCTAGGGAAAGTGTAGAAAAATACCTTTATTGTTAAGCTTGCTTTTTTATGCTGAAGGATTTTGAAGTAACTTACAGGTAACTTCCCATTTCATCCCTAAATATCTAGATATGCATCTTCGAAGAGAAAAAAAAAATTGCAACAAAGTCAAAAATAGCAGTTATTCCTAACAAAATTAACAATAAATCCCAAATAGAATCTAGCATCCTGTTCATATTTAAATATCTACACTCACCCTCAAAATAGCTTTGCTCAAACCAGGATTTTATCTAGTACTCCCCTGTCACTTGGCATCTGGATATGTTTCTTAATCTTTTTTTCTTTTTAATAGAATACCACCTTTCTCATTACTCTGACTTGAAGAGAGTGGATCTTTTGCCCTGTAGAATTTCCAACCTTCTGTGTTTGCTTTGTAGCCTCTTATTATTGTTTAGCCTGTTTCTCTATTCCCTGGAAGTTAGATTTAAAGAACTGATTGTATTACATTTAGACATTTTCAGTTACGATACCCTCTGTGTACTTCTCACTGCATCATAGGAAGAAACATAGGGTTGTCCTACCAAACTCAGTTTGACTTCTGTGTTAGAGAAGTGACAACATGATTCCTTAATGGTGGAATTATGTTTTCTCCCTTGTGACCAGAAAGACATCTGTGCAGTGTTGCTTTGGCCCCATGTGAACAGCTAGTAGCTAGTCCTCTATCAATCATTCACCTGATATTTGACAACAAATGACAATTCTTTCTTGAATCAATAATTTCATTCAGGGGTTACAAAATGACATTCTAGAGAGGACACAGTGTATGCCTTCATCTTCTCTTGGTTGGTCTTAATTAGTCTTCCCATGCTGCTCCCCATCTCCACAACTTATTAATTCCTGTGGCAGCCAGAGGACCTCCTGGAGGGTCAGTCAGATCATGTTAGCTTTCTGCTCAGACCCTCCAGTGGCCTCCCCTGTCACTCACAGAAAGCCCACAGCCCTCATGCTGGCCCACAAGGCTCTTCATGTCCTGGATGCCAGTTCACTCTCTGATTCTATCTGCTACCATCTCCATTTTCTCTTTGCTCATTCTGTTCTAGCCACACTGGCTTCTATGCTATTTCTAGAACACCCAAATATATTCCAGCCAAGATTTCCTTAGAAATCGCTCTACCCTCTGTTATTGGCATGGCTTGCTCAACACTTCAGGTTCCTTCTCAAATGATATCATAGGAGAGAAGACTTCCTGACCACCCTACTGAGAAGAACTCCCAACCCTTCTACCTGCACTGTCTATCTGCCTGCCTTGCTTTACATCTTCTCACATGTTTGTATGGCATGCTATATTTCCTTTTCTGGATGGCTTCCTACGGGAGTACAAACTCCATGAGAGGAGATATATTGCGTATTTTTCCCGTGTCATATATCCCTGTGTCCCTAGCTCGGATCATAGTGCCAAAGTTGACACACCATAAATAAAAAATGAACAAAAGACTGAATACTCAGTGAAAGTAATACTTTAAAATTGAGAAGAGTTGTTTCTTTTTCAGAGGAGTCACCTGTCTAAAGGGAATGTCACCTCTTTTTCATCATGCTTTTGCTGAGCTATTGGAAGATGCATTTTGGGAAATGAGATCTGTACAATATAATTCCCATAAAGTGCAACTCAAAAGATACTTCTCAAGGACACAGACTCTTGTTCCAGCTTGGAACTCTTTAGGAGGCAAGGAGAAATTAAATGAACTTCATTCTTTTTATATTTTCAAAGAATTTCTTGCAGAGTAATCAGGGACAACAGGTCACCAGTGATTAGTCTCCAGTTACACTCAACCCACCTGTACCAAAGGCAAATGAAACACAGTGAAGAGCCATTTCCTTCCTCAGAGTCAAGATTTGCTTTATTAGGGATTATTTTTATACTTCTTAACAGGCTCATGAGTAGAACTTAGATTCAGAGAATTGCTTTTATCCCATTCATTAAAGAATCATTGGATTTTTAAAAGCCCTTGCTAAAAGCCTAGAGAACTATAGCCCTAAATTTATGCACCCTTTCAAAAACTCAGATCACTCTTAGGTATCTTGATTTAGTGACCCCAATAAAATTGTCTCAAAAAGAGGAGCAATGAGCTTTTGTATATATTTTTTAGGATAGTTTGAAAATGCCCATTCTCTCTTTAAGCTCTGTTCTTCTGTCCTTTTCCTTCAGATATCCTTTCAAATACCTATGCCTTGCACATATATATTGATATAATAGGCCTTTTCTCCAGGATCCCTCCAACGTGTCCCACAGTGATCCTGATTTAAACAGACGGGAGTCTTACACTTTGTTAAGTGAATGAGACGTATGGCTAATGATGTGGCTTGTGTTCAGCCAAAAAGCTGGGGAAGAGACCCACCATTTCCCTTTGATCAGATCATCAGTAATACTCTTAAAGGCAGTCCCCCTCTTCTCTCCTTTGGACACACACTGCCCTAATCCAGACTTCAGGGGAAAGGGAATAAAAGGTAATTATAATATTTCATTTACTTCCTGCCTACGGGGATTAATATGGAAGTCCAATGCAATTACATGGTGACAGTGATGAAGACTGAAGCCAATGGAGCCGCCTGTCTCTGCTACATAAAGCAGGTCATCCAGTTACTGCTGGACAGCAATTTTCAGAAAATCCTGTAATTAGGTTGTGAAACGGTGGCAAATAGGATGAACTGAAGAGGCAGATGTGTGGCCCAAAGTAATTTGGTTTCTACTAAAATGTGCTGCAACCCACATCCTTCCTATTTATTAAAGCCCTGTAATATACCATGTTATGCTATTATGGAGGGTAATGGGGAGTCAGGCACTTAACTATAATGAAATTAAATTCCCCCTTGCCTGCATCAGAGGCACAGTGACATTTTCTTGCAAAAGCTGTGAAAGTGGTTTCTCAAAAATAGACTTGACAAAACAAACAAACAAACAAACAAAAAAACCAGCCCACTGGAATCTACTTTACCATAAAGAATAAAACAGCTAAATGCTGATGATATTGGACACTTTATCATCCTTCTGTACTACCTACTCTTAATTTGAAGCTGTTGTAAAGCTAGACACGTAGAAGGGGAGACACCATAGCCAATGAGCCTTCATGTCGTATCAGTCTACAAAGAGAGCAAGATTGCTTCCTATTTCTAGGAAGTGAATAACAACAGTGATGTTCCGCCTTGCAGTTATATTCCTGACTTCTGGTGTATTCTTGACTTTGCATTGCCTTTTCTTCTCTCCTTTTAAAGCATGGGTACAGAAGGCCCCCCAAAGGTAGGAAGATTGGAAAAGAAGCACCTATATAATAAGATATTTGAAATAATTCTAAAGTTTGTGGGGATGTATGGTCTTTGTGTGAGGTTATACTAAAACATTCGTTTCCCTAGTTTTCCCCAAGTTTACTCCCGATTTTGTCAGACTGATCTATCTGGCTCTTTCGAGCTGCATCTGATTTCAGATGGGAGTTGGTCTAATCACTCATCGAAGAAAGTAACAATGACAGGCATCATCAGGGGGTCAGAAGAAGGATAATACAAAATCTTTAAGAATCAGTGGGAAGGACCCCATACGTTGATTAGAAACTGACTATAAGTAAAGATAATAATGCAACCGGTGAAGCAGTTTTTAGTAAATGAAGAGAAGTATAGGATTGTTTTAGAAACCAGAGCCCTTGGAGAGGGAGGTCAACTGTCAGTGGCGAGCGCTACTGCATGGAGCTCTGTACAGGGTGAGGTGGGGGCTTGGGGAGGAAAGGCTCGGCTGGATTCGGCCCACCAGAGATGCAGACTGAAAACAGACGCATCATCATGGCACCACGACCAGTGGGAAGCTTGCTGCCAATCAAGGGCCAGGCCTCTCTAAGGAAGAAGAGAGGCAATTTAGCAATAACAAAGATGCCTAGTCACTCAAGCTGCAGAGCGCAGCATGAGACAGTGGCCTTGGGAAAGCAGAGCTGCACAAAAATGAAATGTTATGTGGGAGGAAACTCAGGAATGTCGGTGGAAATGGCAGGAATGTGACTAGCGATATCATGTACTCTCTTAAAAACAGTTTCGCCAGAGCTGCCAAGTCTGGAGAGGAATTTATGATTACTATTCAGAGACCCTTAGGAGGTGGCTTAAGATCAGACGGTAGATCTGAGCAATGGGAAAGTTCCAGTGAGATTTCCTGACCTTGAATCCAGTTAGGATGAGGGACAGGTCATTGCTTCTTGAGCTGTTTGTTTGCTTTTGTTTGACGTAAAACATAGTTTGCTCAGATTTAGACCACGGTTTCTCTTAGAAGAGAGCGCAGAGAGGTAGCAACCTCTTTTAGCATAAGGCAGGCCAGATTTTGGGGGGCATCTTTCCCAAAGTAACTTAACAAATATTATTTTAGCCCCTATTATTGCAGTGTCTGTCCTGGTATTCTGAAAGATATACAAGAAAAACATGAAAGGAGCAGTTCCCATTCTTGAGGAGCTTACAATCTCATTGTGGTGATTTACAGAGACAATAGAACCAACTATAATTCAATACCATAAAAGAAGTACAAAGAAACTAAGAAAACAACAATGAGGAGAGAGAAGTTAATTCCGACTAGGAAGGTCGGGGACATTTTCAGAGGGGAAGAAGACATTTAGGTTGGCCTTGAATACTAGGGAGGGTTTTTATAAGTGGTTCTGAAATAAGAAAAGACATTCTAGGTGAAAAGAACAAGTTGGGAGATGGGAAAATTTAAGGTATTCTAATGTGATGAGTATAGGAGATAGAAGCAGTCTCTGTTAGGAGACAAGTTGTAAGAATTTGTTTATGAGTGTGTATAAGGCTATCCAGATCTTCCCCTCTAACCCACATTGTTGACTCAAATTTATCATTCATTTTAATCTATTGGGGTTATATTCACTAATGAGATTTTTTTTTTAACTTCACAGTATTTTTAATTATATTCTTGTGGGAGATATAAAAAAGCAGAAGGTATTTTCTGTGCTTGAAAAGTTTGAAATTTATTCAGAACTACTCATAGGAAACAGACAATCCAAGGGCCAACTGGGTGTGCAGATGAGTTTTTACAGGATGTTAAAATAGGATATGGGCTGAGGAGGATTGGAACATATCATGGAACTGGGGAGAATTACTCTTGGCTTGAAGAAAGGTGGGACTAGGAAATGCATTGAGGAAGAGGCAAGAGATTCTGGAAAGGAATGCAGATGGAATATTTGAGTAGGAAAGTTTGACTTAAATGTAAGATATGTGCAGTGAATATACCTAGAAAGGAAAATTGGGGCCAGATTATGTAGGTTCTTAAATGCTTGGCTAGCACTTTTGGCAACTACATTGTAAGAAGTCACTGGAGATTACTGGGGAAAGAACAAAACAAAAGCATGAAAACAGAGCTGGAGAGGAGAGGTCATTGAATTTTCTCCCCATATTTTATGAAGAGGTTAAATTACTTTGCCAATGCTACATAGGGCATTTGGCAGAGTCTGCTTTGGAAAGCAGGTTTCCATAAAGCAAAAACATAAAAATTATATTAGGAATATAAATCTGGCAGATATTGTCCCTCATAATATATTTTTTTCACAAACCAAATATGTCACCTGAGTGGCAGAATGCAATAAGCTATTAGCACAAGTTAGTTTATTTGATTAGCTAGTCACCTTCTAGGTCCTAATATTGGGTAATTTTATGAGTGGCTGGGTGGTTGAGGGAGAGTAAAAACCTTTGACTACAAAGTGCTATCCTGGAGATCAGACATTCACAACCATGATCAGATCACACTGGGGGTTGGGGCTTCAACATGTAAATTTCAGAGGGACACAAACACTCAGGCTATAACAATCAGTGACTTGCCTCTAAGAGGATACAATAAGGGTGATGGATATACATGATTACCTGTATGTGATTGTATGATTATGTTGTATAAAATAATAACTAGGAGTAATATAGTAAAATAGTAATATAAAATAGTAACTCTTGCTGGAATTTCTCTCATGCTGGTATTGAAGAAGCAAGTGCTATGTTGGGAAGCCCCACATGGCGAGAAACTGTGGGTGGCCTTTAGCCAACAGCCAGCAAAAATTGAAACCCTCAGTCCTGCAATAACAAAGGACTAAATTTTCCCAAAAACCCAACTGAGCTTGCAAATAGGTACTTTACCAGTTGAGCTTCATATGATGGGCTTGGGAGGTGGAAACTCTGGGAGGTAATTAGGTTTCCCTAATTTACCTAATGAGGTCATGAGGGTGTGCTCTCATGAGATTAGTGTCCCTATAAGAAGAGGAAGGAAGACCAAAGCTCTCAGTCTCTCTCTGCCATGGGAGGATGCAGCAGGAAGGCAATCATCTGCCAGCCAGGAAGAGGCCCTTACGAGACACGAAATCTGCCAGTACTTTGAAGTTTGACTTCTAGCCTCAGAACTGCGAGACATTAATGTTTGTTATTTAAGCCACCCAATCTATGGTATTTTTTTTTTTTATTAGCCCAAGAAGACTACTACACGGATCCTGCCATGCACAAGGGGAGGAGATCATACAAGGGCATGAACACTGGTAGCAGGAGTCATGGGAACCACCTTAGACTCTGTCCACCACACTAGGTAATCCTGGGGTAAGTGCGATTATTCCCGGTTTACTGAAGGGAAATCTCAGTGAAGGTAGAATGAAGTTGATTAATTTATCTATTGCTATAAATTTTGTAAATAATAAAGCAAGGATTAGAATCCAGTTTGATTGACCACACAGCCAACCTGTCACCACACAGTATGACAAAACTGTCCTTTTTCTATGTGATCTACTACATCCTCTTTCCCTCTAATACCACAAGTGGATGCTCTGAGGCTGTAAGGGATGATGGATCTCAGGATAGAAGGAGCCTGGAAACTGGGTTTCTGAATATCTTGTATATCCCTAGAAGACGATGGGAATCAGAGTGAAAAAATATTTGAATTGTGCTAAAGTCTTGAGGCTTCAGGGTTTATTTACTATAGAAGCTATGAGGGTTTCTGTATTAATTTGGGCGCTATGATAGTGATATCAACTTGTCATGGACCAGATGCTTAAACAACAAACATTTGTTTCTCACAGTTCTGGAGGCTAAGAATTCCAAGATCAAGGTGCTGGTAGTTCTGGTATCTGGTGAGAACCTGCTTGTAGATGGCAGTTTTCTTGCTGGGTTCAGACGTGACAGAGAGCAGAGAGCAAGAGAAGCTCTCATGTCTCTTCTTCCAAGGGCACAAATCTTATTCAGATAGTCCTCAGCCTCATGACCTTATTACCTCCCCAATTCTCCACCTCCTGGTACCATAACATTAGGGGTTAGAATTTCAACATGGGAATTTTGAGAGAACAAAAACATTCAGTCCATAATAGTCAACTTTAACTTATGTGCTCTTTAAATGTAGCTTCAAGACAAATCCCCAGTCAGGAGGCGGTGCCTAAGCCCCTCCAACATGGAAAAACTTGAAGGTGCCACACCCACCAGGGATTGGACTAGAGTGTCCCTGAACCTGAACGCTCGTATTGACTGTGGTCTAGCTTTGCCAGTCTTTTCTCTTGGCTATCTAAATCCTCTCTGCCCCCTTACTACCTGTTGGCTGCTGTCCTGGTCTAACCAGCCAGAGCACCTAGCTGTCATTTCAGCGCTACCTGGCATTAAATATTAGAGCAACTTAGAATTCATGCTGCTGTGAGTCAACCATCTCTTCCTACTCCTGACAAGATGAGTCCTTTTGGATACCACAGCAGGTGAGAATCAGAGTGTGCTTTGCCCCTTTGGACACTAAACTAGACTTGTGACCGATCCTATAACTAAGTCACTGCTCAACTTCCTCTCATTTTCTCTGCATTCTGAACTACCCCATTGCTGGGGAGACAGTCTGCGTTGTGGCAATGCCTGTCCAAATTATGATAAATATGTGATCCTGGCCTTAAAAGAGGTTCTTGATTTTTGTTAGTTAACCGAAACACGCATCTTTATTTGTAATTGTAGAACTAACTTGTATACAATCCAAGATTTTAAGAGAAGTTATCACTACCCTATGGATTCTGGACTCCTTTGTTAAGCAAAGTCTACAGTTATCCTGCTTTATAGATGCTATATAAGTTCTCTATGTTGACTTGAGTCCAACCCAAAGTTTCTGAACCTCTAATTCAATCATATTTCCCTGAGGTCAATTGTCAGTCATCCCATCTTTCTAAAGAAAATGCTAAAAGACCAGTAATCTTAAATATCTCTTGTCCTACTCAAAATTCCAAGGATGACTCACTGTGATGTAAGGTGAGGGCAAAGAGGACAAATTTAGCCTCTGTCTGATACCTTATTCATGTGGGCAACTCCCATTCTTTTCATCTTCTAAGCTTCCACAGACTGTTATTTTTCATCCACAAAAATCCCCAAACACAAACATAACAAGAGAGATTAATTCAGTTTCCCATCTGAAGGCTGCTTTGCATAGTAGAAAGAAGAAAAGTTTTAGGGGGTAGCACCATTCCAGGAAGGAGTTAAATGAGATTTTTTCCAAATCCTTGGAGATTTTAAACAACCTGGGTTAGTATATGGCTCGTTTCTCCCTCACCACATTCCAACCCACACCTGCATGCTGCATTTAATTTATTTCCTTTTTAAATTTTCAATGATTCTGAGAGACTATGGACTCTGAGAAACAAACTGAGGGTTCTAGAGGAGAGGGGAGTGGGGGGATGGGTTAGCCTGGTGATGGGCATTAAAGAGGGCACGTATTGAATGAAGCACTGGGTGTTATACGCAAACAATAAACCATGGAACACTACATCAAAAACTAATGGTGCAATGTATGGTGATTAACATAACATAATAAAATAAAATTAAAAAAACAAAAACAAAACAAAACAAAAATTTTCAGTGATTCCTTGTCAGCAATATTAAGTAAATGATTTTACAAAGACTCTGCCACCAATCTTTATATTTTGTATGAAGACTAAAAACAGAAAAATTATTTTTACTATGTAAAACCATAGAAACATAGAATGTGTCCTCTACTTTGAGAAATATATATTGTATATAAGAAATACATCTGTCTTGTTTATTACATTTTTAAAATTTATGTTGACTTAAAATAAATCATGTGTCCTATTCTTACTGAATATATTTTAAGATGAGTAGGGACCATCCATTTGTCCATTCACCTATTTCTTCACCCATTCACTCATTAAACATTTTTTTGGACTAGGAACTGTTGGGGTTCTATGGGGGATAGGACAGAGCCTTACATTTACAGAACTAATGCCCAGAGTCCCTTTAATCCCTTTCCCCCATTTTGACTGAGAAACTTTTACTTCCTTTCATTATTTTCTGCAATTGTGATTCCAAGAGCTAGTTTCTTGTTCAATATCCCTCGAAGACGTGAACTCTTCTCCAGGGTTTCTGGCCCTCAACTGTCATCAAGTTTATTTGAAAAATAGTTTTTCTCTCATGGTTCATTGGTAGATGAACCATGAGAGAGAAACTATGGACTCTGAGAAACAAGCTGAGGGTTTCAGAGGGGAGGGGGTTGGGGGGATGGATTAGCCCGGTGATGGGTATTAAGGAGGGCACATATTACACGGAGCACTGGGGGTTATACGCAAACAATGAATCATGGAACACATCAAAAGATAAAATAAAATATATCTTAGGAAAAAAATAGTTCTTCTCAAAAGAGAGGAATATATTGAAAGTATAAAATCTTGTCCCGCAGGTGAAGAGGAAAATGCCCACCAAGTGCAGGGCGGTCGTAAGATCTTCATGGTTCCCCCTTCTCACTTTCTCATGTTTCCTCCTGTTAGTTTCTTGCAGGAGAGACGGCACCTGGCAGTGTGTCTTGGCAGTAATTTCCCTCAGCTGTGGCTTCTGGGGTAGACTTTGGTGACCATTCCAGTGATGATGATTCCCCCTGGCAGCCACTCTCAATAGCACGTGGTGAAAGGAAAATTCCATGGCTGTCCCTGTCAGCGATGGCCACTGCTCTCGATCCTCCAATAGCTTCTGCGGGAGCGGCAGACCAGAGTGAGGGATTTCTAACAGTGGTTCCTGTTGGCAACTGGAGAAAAATCCTTACTTCCTATTATTTCCAGTAACCCAAAGGACCAGCCCAAAAAAGTTTTCAGAATGGACAATGCTGTATCTTCTGGAAGACAAATTTGAGTCCTCAAAATCGCCCTGACAACATACATTTGATAGTGTCATACTCTCTAACTATCCCCTTATACTCTCTCGATTGTGCCAGACTCCTTTTGGACTCAACATGACCTCTTCTACTTGCTAAGGAGCGCAAGGAGCTAGCAACTGTTCTCTTTATCCCAGCAGCGTCTGAATCCGTGTAACTGGGAAATTTCCTGGTTCTACTCATTTATTCATTTACCATTTTTCTCAAGCGTCTATTCTAAGAACTGTTGGAGGTATAATAGTAGTTATCATATGACTTTTGGAGTTCATAATAATATTCATATATTGTATTAAATATTAATATCCATACAAATACATAACTTAACTTGTAAATACAATACAATAAAAATGAAACATAGGGTGCTATGAAAGAAGGTAATGATGGGAAGGGGTTTGAGGTAAGGCTGCCCTGGGAAGGCGACATTTAAGCTCACATCTGAAAAGCTTGCAAACAAGTGGTATCTTTTTTTTTTTAAAGATTTTATTTATTTAGTTGACAGAGAAAGACACAGCGAGAGAGGGAACACAAGCAGAGAGAGTGGGAGAGGGAGAAGCAGGCTTCCCGCTGAGCAGGGAGCCCAACTTGGGACTCGATCCCAGGACCCTGGGATCATAACCTGAGCCGAAGGCAGACGCTTAATGACTGAGCTATCCAGCACCCAAGTGGTATCTTTATTTAGGAATTGGAGCAGTGCAAGAAGACCAGTTTGTCAGGATCGTATATACCAGACACAGATCCTAAGGACTGAGATGACTTAAAGATATCCCAAGGGAAGAAGCTTAATGTCAAGTTAGATATATCAATCTAATCCAAAGAAAATATAGTTCAAAAGAGTAATATATAAATGTGGGTGTCACCTTTATATACATGATGATTACAGCCCCTAGACATGCATAATAAACTTGCCTAGGGAGATAGTGAGGTGTCAGTAGATAGAGGGTCTCTCAGACTGAGCCTTGGGTAGCTCCCACACTTAATAGTTGGTGGAGGAAGAAAGCTGGAAGATGTGAAAATCCAATTCTAAGTTCCCCTATCAAACCTTCTTCCTGGAAGCTTGGAGATCCTCCATGCTTTATAAGTTTAGAAATTGATTTATGCAGATGTCTTTATAGCCTTAAAAAAAGAGAGAGCCTATGAAAAGACATTTGTGTGACTATCAAGTTAATGTCCATCTTCATTAGACTGAAAATTGAATGAGTGCAGAGAACACCTCATTTGGTCAAGCACTCCAATACTGAGAATAGTGCCTGGCCCACATAGGAACTCAGTAAGTATTTGCTGATTGAATCTATCTATCACAACCTCTGGGAGTAATATAGCAATTTAAATATCTGCAGTAGGATTAAGTGCCCCGACAAAGGGAGTAGCTTAGAGTAGAATAATCATAATAAATATATTGATATGCACACATGCACACAAACACACCCACAACAAGCAAATTCATGGACTGTTCACCAAAAAATTGAAAATACACAAATTTCTCATTTGTTCATATATCTTAACTGTCTACCTGGGCTGGGAGAAATATTAAAATATGAATATTTCATTTTTAAAGACCTCTGTGGAATAGAAGGTGTTGCTAGATCCAAAGAGGAAAAAAGAAAGAAAAAACATAAATTTGAGGTTAAGACAGTTGGTAAGAACTCAAATAAGCTTGATAGATTTATCTCAAACAAATTCCTTAAGGGAGATGCAACACCACGTTCGCCCTCAAAATAACCTACTTCTGAAATAAAGTTTGAATCATAGTTGCTGTAGGTCAAGCTGCTGCTGTAAAGCTATAGGCAAAAGAAAATGCAATCCCTTTGTTACTGCCCTTCCACGCCAGTAAGTAAAAAGGTGATTGTGACTTATATTTGCAGAATTGTTTTCAGTGTGCAGGTATCTAAGCTAGGAGCTGTATGAAAGAAGAGAGAGAAATGAAGGAAGGAAAGGAGGGGGGGAACTTACATTGTAAGACAGAAAAAATTACATCTTATTAAGGTAATGGTTATATAAGCAGCATGAAAGTCCTAAAAATTGGTGTAGTCAGTATTATATCTGGGATTGGATTTATCAGGAATATTAACGTTCAAAATTTTCTTTTCATTGATTATTAAATCCTCCTAGTGCACGTGGCACTGTTATAGGCAAATACATTATGTGGTATTGATCCATAAATTAACAGTGATCATAGTAATACTCTCAACCCCTTCTTTATAAATGAAAGGTTTATTGCAGAGGTCCACTAGCGTTACTAGACTAGTAATTTCACATGCTCACTGTTACTAAAACAACAAACTGAAATCCACTATATAGAATAGGCTCACTTTTCCACATGACAGAAAAATCCATTACTGTTATTGTTAAATAATACTCTTTTAGTATTAATTATTTTGGGGTTCAACTAACCATCATCCTAATTATTTTATGGGTTTCAGAATTTCAGCATTGATCTTGGAAATTATTCCAAAAAGGCATACAACCATGTTACATGTATATATGTAGAGGACTGATAATAAACTTCTGATTATGTTCCTAATGTCTGTAAATCGGTTGCTTAGAACCCAAAATGTATTTTCCCATAGAATAATTATGTTAACAAATTTGATGTTGTTAAAGTAGCATTATTATATTTTCTAAGGTTCACGTTCCTTTAAAGTTTTAAATGTTTAAGGTCTGTATTAAATAGGCTTCCAGTCCTTGGCCTGGGAGCACACTGATTATTTATAATAATTTTTTTCTCTAGGAAAGTGCATTCCAAATGCCAATGGAAGATACCAGAAACACATGTGCTCCCCTCCCTGGGCAGCAGAAACTCCAGCATTGGCACTAGGGGGGCAGGGCTCGTTGAAGGGGACACTGGATGAGTCTGAGCATTTAGAACCAATAACCGTTTATATGCGCAATAGAGAAATACCCATTGGGGGAGCCACTGTCCAGGCTTTCTGTTTGGCAGAAGACAGCACCTTTCCCCCATTACCATTGGGGACTTCACTCTTGCACTCTTCTGAGGTCAAGAGCCTCTAAGAAGGCTCCCAATGGTCACTCCATCCTGGCCTTCATGCTGGTGTATGATCCCCTCCCCCCCGAGTGACAGCTAGATTTAGTCACTGAATTAATGAATAGAATAGAGGTAATAGAGGTAATGAATCCCCCTTCTGAGATGAGGTAACATCAAGACTGGTTTCTTTCTTGGGTGCTCTCTGTCTTTGGATCCATCTTGCAAGGGAAACCACCTGCCATTTTGTAAGACAAAAAAAGTAAAGAAGCAATATTTTCTCTTCATTTATTTTGGTATACCTAGGAGTAAATCTGTAAATGTGGCCTATATTACATTAAAAAGAAAGCAAAACGGATGTTAATTACACTCATCGTGGTGATCATTTTGCAATATTTGTAAATATAAAATCATTATATTGGACACCTGAAACTAATACGTTATATGTCAGTTATACCTCAATTAAAAAAAAAGAAAGCAAAATGTTCTTTTAAGAAAATTACTTATAAAATTATAAAAGACATATTTTTTACTGTGGAAAACCTGAAAAGTATAAAAAAAAATACCAATTATTCACAATTTCACCTTTCAAAGAGAATTGTTTTTACACTTCAAAATATTTCTTTCTGACCTCTTTTCTAGGTGCTTTTTGTTTGTTTAACTAGTTGAGAAGTCATACCATAGATAATTTAAGATGATTTTAAAGAATTAACTTTTCATGAAAAGCGTTTTTTCCATATTATTTTAAACTCTTATAAGACATTTTAAAAGAGGGGCACCTGGTGGCTCAGTCGTTAAGCATCTGCCTTTGACTCAGGTCATGATCCCAGGGTCCTGGGATCAAGCCCCGCATCGGGCTCCCTGCTTGGTGGGAAGCCTGCTTCTCCCTCTCCCACTCCCCCTGCTTGTGTTCCTGCTCTCGCTATCTTTCTCTCTGTCAAATAAATAAATAACATCCTTAAAAAAAAAAAAAACATTTTAAAAGAGATTTAACCTATTTCATTATTTGAATATATCATAATTTACTTATTTATTTTCCTGTTTGTGGACATTACGGTTGTTCCAAAATTTCTACTTTCATAAGCACATTTTTTTATAAATCTTTGTGTACACTTTCCTCAGGATGGAACTTGTATTGCTGAGCCAAATACGACCATTTTGAAAAATTTAGTTATTATTTCCAAATTATTGTCAAGAATGATTGAAACATTACATAAATTTACATTCCAACAGGTAATATATGAACTCTCCTGCTTCCCTTGTACTGAAAATTAACATAAAAAAAACCCTTTGCTAACTTAATGGTCAGAAAAAAAACTCATTGTTTTCACAAATCATTTTTTAATAGTTTAGAGATTCACTTCAGTCCACTGATGGCTTTTATTAATGAGGTTTTATTATAACTACAAATAGTAAGAAGCAAAGAAGAGACATCAAACCAGAAGCTAGTCAAATTATTATCCACTAAATTATTATCATGCCACGAGTTTTGAAGGCAGAGCTTAATTATATATTACTGCTAACAATGTTCCTATTCAAAGGTACTCATGGAGGGTTACTTTGTCTCATCTTGCAAATTCCAAATTGCAACTCTTATCTGGAAACCCACTTCCTCCCCATGCCCTCCCACCCACCGTCCAAGGTATTTCTAAGAGTGGTTGGGGAGCTGTCTACATGAGAATAGTATACACAAAAAAATGTTCCTAGAATCTAATTGAGGCCTATTGGATTAATATCTCTGGGTCCTAGAAATCTGATTAAAACAACAACAACAATATATTCTTACATGCTGTGAATAAGGTGAATTTTATTTTTATTTTATCTTTGTTTTAAATTTTACTTCCTATGAGTTGAGGACATTTTTTCTTTGTTTTGCTTTTATGCAAAACTTATAACTCTTCCCAGAGGTTAATAAGTCTCTGGTGAATCTAATTATAAACCGGCAATAAAGAGCTGTCTATGAAATGCTTGCATAAATGACCTGTGGTAGCTAGAGTGAGCACATTGCCACATTTGGGATCTTTTTAATTTAGATAGTGTTTGGTAAATCAGCTTCTTATTTAAAAGGATGTTAATTCTAATACACCGACATCCACATAGTCCTCATTTTGCCTGACAAAGAAAAGAGACCTTCTCATTTTAGATATTTTAAGGAAGCAGGTTTAAGATAACCTAGAAAAAATTAATTTTTAAAAAGATTTTATTTTTTATTTGAGAGACAATGAGTGAAAGAGAGAGCATGAGCAGGGGGATGAGCAGAGGGAAAGGGAGAAGCAGACTCCCCGCCTAACAGGGAGATGGATGTAGGGCTGGATTGGGGGACTCCAGAATCATGACCTAAGCTGAAGGCAGACGATCAAAGGACTGAGCCACTCAGGCGCCCCATAGAAAAAAATTAATTTTAATTCAAAACCCTCACAGCACTTGATAATGTCATTAAAATCCAATGCAGAGACTGGAAAACACATGGGCTTATAAGCAGATTTGAGTTGGGGTTCTAGATCTGCCAATCACAAGCTGTGGGTACCTGAGGAATAACTGAAGGTCTGTGTGCCTCAGTCTGTCCTCTGTGAAATGGGGATATTAACTACCTGGCAGAAAGCCACGGCCTATATGGCTCAGCGTGCCCAGTATGAGTGAATCGAGACTTTATTTCGTAGAATTTAAGCCATATCTTTTCTGTGGTACATCTCTCCCCAGTCAGGCCATCAACCATTATTTTTAAATGGCTGTTGAATTGCATCATTAGGAGTTACTTCAAGGAGATTTGTCATTCCTTTTGTGAGGCATTCTGTAATTTTTATTATTCAGGAGGTTTTGAAAAGCAAGGCTGATGTCACTGTGGTTTCTTTGTTTTAACTCTCCAGAGAAAGGCAAATGACTGAAATTTTCACAACACCAGAACATGGAAGAGAGCATTGGATGAGTGAACCTGACTTTCACAGAAAGTAAAGTAAACATTTTATGGCCCTCGGCAGTTATAGCTTTTCTTTCCCTCTGAACGGGAGGCTGTCAGCTGTCCTGTTGAAAGCAGAGTAAATGGACAATGAAGCACCGCTCTGCAGGGTTTGTACATGTTCATTAGGGGTTGTTCATGGAAGGTCTTACGGCAGCCATTACCCAAGCTGCTTTCAAGTGCACAGCAGTGGGCCAGGATTCTGCACTCGCGGGAAAGGGCAGTGCTGGAAAGAGGCAGAAGGCAAGTAAAGCGAGTAGGAAGAGAGACAGGGCAGAAATTCTGGCCTATAATCAAGAACCTCCATTCATAATGGCATTTTTTCCCTGGACCTTAACCTGCCCTTGGAGGGAAAAAAGTAATAAAGTGAAAATGAAGTGCCCTTGAGGGGATGGGGGGTGGAGGAGGGGGTGTCAGCCACAGTGGACCTTTGACAAGAATCTCAGTCATTTATATTTGAACCCATTCCCAGAGGGTGAGCTCGCCTTTCAGTGCTGGGAACAATTGTCAGGCAGCAAATAATAGAGACAAAGAGTGAGTGCATTTCCCGAGTCAAGGAGCGAGGCTCGAGGAGGTCCTTATTCTCTGTCCGTTTGTTCCTGTTGCCAAAAAGCTGGCGTTGCCCGCTCTGTGTTCACACTGTTCTCCTCTCACAGCTCGCTTCGGTTGTAGTAAAGATGATTCAGAGGTCTTTTATTTTTAACCTTTTATGGTCTGGAGGAATTTATAACCCTGGATTTCCCTAGATAACAAATTCATGTAATTCTACCTCCATGAAAAAAGGGACCTAAAGGAAAACCCCTTACTCTCCCTGCCAACATTCCCCAGTCTCTTACCTTAGCCACGGGAGAGACCAATGCTTGCGGAGTTGAATTGGCCTTGGTGGTCTCTTAGAAATGAAATTTGTCTTTAATGAGTGGATTACGACATGTTATTCTAGTGTGAACTAGGACATCCTAGAATTTTCATCAACATCCTAAAAGTAGAATCACATGTATAATGTGGTTCATTCATAGTATTTGGACTTGAAAATGAAGAATATGATCCTTTTATTTGGGCAATGCTCTTGTACACCGTCAGTGGTGGGGGGTGGGGGGGCTAAAAGAATACCTGGAGAACGAGTCTGTTAGAGTAACCTAGGTTTATGAAAGAACGTTCTAGATAATGGCTATAGCTATAGTTGTGCTAGTGGACAGAGGGGTCAGAGGCTCTTTTCCACAATTCTGTGATGTTTGGACATGAAGGTAGAACAACTAAAAATGATGGTCACATATAATTCATAGTTCATAGATTAAACAGAATTTAGAGAAATCTTACCATCTAGGTTAACTTTGAGATCATTTCTTTTGGAGACAGAAATATAGATTTGAGAATATCTCTGCTTCTCATGAACTCTGACTTTGGGTAAATCACATCTGGTCATGAATCGTTTTCTTTTTGGTAAAACAAGAATAACCAAGCTGTGTGACCTTGAGCAAGATATTTGACTGTCCTGTGTTTCCCATTACACATGAGCTGAAAAGATTAATAATACTACTCACTTTTACAGTCACTGTAAGGATTAAATGAGCTGATACATATAGAATCTTTGCAATTGTGCCTGGCACAGGGTAAATCTTAGGTAGGTCTTCACTATTTTTGTTATCAATGTTATTATTCTTCTATTCAATGCAGTCTCCAGTAGCATATTCCCAAAGGTCATGTTCTAATGCAAGAAAGCAAGGGCCATAGTTCATTAAAAAAATTCATTCAAGAAGTGTTGCCCACTGAGTTCTCCAGGAAGCAGATTCTGGCAGCATGATTTTTTAGGAAGTGTCCTTAGACTCAACAGCCATGGAAGGGACAGGGAGGAAGCAGGATGGAACAGAGAGAGAATTGGATTGCATGCATTCTTGAAGGACAGCTGATCCCACAGGGAGCATGGTGTTGGGCTATGATATTGTGATTTATTATAACAAATAAATATAAATGAATATTTGGTCTTTATCCTTGTTCCTGGCTCACAGCTCCCAAAACCCTTGGAAATTCCTAAGAGTTGAGAGTGATAAAGGTATCTTCACGTTAATGAGGTGACTTCTGGAAGGCACCTAATAATGGGAGCTGGTTGCCAATGGAGCCAACCGCCAGGGTTGGAACCTTCAGTCTCAACCTCCCACCTCTGGGGAGGGGAGAGAGAGCATGGGGCTGGAGGTTGAATCAGTGGCCAATGGCCAATGATTTCATCGGTCATGCCTATGTAATGAAGCCTCCATAAAAACTTAAAAGGACAGGGTTCGAAGAACTTCTGAGTTGGTGAACACATGGAGATCTGGGGATAGTGGCATTCCTGAAGAAGACAAGGAAGCTCCATGGCCTCTCCCTGTACCTTAGCCTATGCATCTCTTCCATCTGGCTGTTCTTGAGTTATATCCTTTTATAATAAACCAGTGATCTAGTAAGTGACATGTTTCTCTGAGTTCCGTGAGCCACTCTATCAGATTAATCAGACCCAGGAAGAAGGTACCATGGGAAACTCTGATTTACAGCCAGTCTGTCAGAAGGATTGGTAACAACCTGGCTTGTGCCTGGCATCTGAAGCAGGGAGGCAGGGGGCAATCTTGTAGGACTGAGCCCTAAGCCTGTGGAATCTGATGCTGTCTCTGGGTAGATAATGTCAGAATTGAGTTGAATTCTAGGACACCCTGCTGGTGTCTGGAATTGCTTATTGGAGGTGTGGGGACCTTTTCCAACACACGTTGGAAACTGAGTTTCAGAACAACCATTTATGGGAATAAGGTCATGCCTTTTGTCAGTGGTTGGATGTGGGCCGCCCCGGGGAGAGCATGTCTTGGGCGATCCTTGAAGGGAGCAAGAGCTGAGGGGTGTCCACTTACAGCAAGGAGCAGCAAGTCCTTCCTTGAAGCTATCACAGAAATATTTGTTTACCAGGCACTGAGACAATTATATTTGTAGCATTTGAAAACATCTGTATTTCTGTGTAAGCTGTAACTCTGTATGAAAGGTGCTTTTGCTTCACTGACCTATTCGATTGACTCTAAGCTGCCAGAGGGCAGGTACTGTGTTTTCATTATCTTCATGTCCCAAGTACCCAAAATAGTGTCCAGTGCCTAGTAGTTGCTAAATAAATGTTCTTGCATAAATAGAGAAGTGAATGGATGAATGGTGAAGGCCATAAATCAAGATTCAGAAAAAGGACTGGCAGATCATAGAAAAGAATGCTTCCAGTTTGCTTACCTCACATGAGAACTACTGGATGGTGCAGGGCAATTCGAGAAGGGGAAGATAAATGCTCATAAGCCCTGGTGCCTGAGAATAAGGGCTTCAAATGGATTCAATTACTGGATTTAAAGCTAAGCTTGAAGATGAATTTGAACTCAGTGTGTAGAGACTTTCCATATGATAACCAACTGATGAAGAAGAAAGTACTTTAAAATAGTCAATAAATATTTTGGCATAAAATACATTTCTTTTTCTTTTGAAGAGAGCGAGAGCGAGAGAGCGCACACACAAGTGGGCAGGGGCAGAGGGAGAAGGAGAGAGAGAATCTTAAGCAGGCTCCACAGTCAGTTCAGAGCCCAATGTGAGGCTTGATTTCATGACACTGAGATCATGACCTGAGCTGAAATCAAGAGTCAGATGCTTAACCTACTGAGCCACCCAGGTACCCCAAGAATAAAATACATTATTAACCATACTTTTGTCCCTTCAGAAATGAGGGCATTTAGAAAACAAGCAGAAATACTTGCTCTGATGCTTTCAGATTTATTTTACAGGTTGTTTGTATAGCTTCTTATTGAAGATATGTTTATTTTTAGTGCCGAGAATATTAAAAAAATCTGAAAGTATTTTGAAGCATTTGCCTCTGCTTCTGGCACTTGAATAGGGCTAATACCTATAAAGGATAAGATAGCTGATCTTCAGAAATTTGACTGTCAATATTGTGTCTTTTGTTTAAAATCTTGAAAATTGCAAATGTTCACATAAAAAGAATCTTTATTCTTCAGGTCTCATCCAAAAAGACCTTTTGTGACACATCAAGAATTATCTTTTCTATTTCAAAATAGGGAAGAGTAGCTTTTCTATGGTTAGAAGTTTCACATTTTCTGATGTTTAAACCATTCTCTGTGCCTCCAAGGTAATTCAACATTTTGAAATGGGTACTGTATTTTCAGGATTAGCTAAGCATGGTAAAGCTTCCATTTGATGCATCAATTGTATCTCCTATAAGGAAGGACTGGATGTATATCAATTCTGTAGTTTACAAATGACTTTAATAATGATGCAAATCTATCAGGCCACAGCATCTTGAAAAAATGATCTGAGATAGTTTTTCAAAAATAAAAGTTGAATAATACCTCTGATAACAAACACACACACACTTCACTGTCTTCCTTCCTCTATGTTCCTATGACTCTACAATGGCTCATAGTTTAATCAGGACCCTTAGGAACATAAGAGAATTATTATTATTATTATTTTTTATTGACTTACATTCAATTTATTTTTTTTTAAATTTTTTATTGTTATGTTAATCCCCATACATTACATCATTAGTATTTAATGTAGTGTTCCATGATTCATTGTTTGTGCATAACACCCAGTGCTCCATGCAGAATGTGCCCTCTTTAATACCCATCACCAGGCCAACCCATCCGCCCACCCCCCTCCCCTCTAGAACCCTCAGTTTGTTTTTCAGAGTCCATCGTCTCTCATGGTTCTCCCCCTCCGATTTATTTTTTAAGCTATCCAGGCTCTTAGCGGCAGGTCGTAGTGATTACCAGACACTGCAGGCATAGTATATTAGAATTCCAGGCTGTCACTGGTATAACATAAATTTAATATTGTCTGAGAATTAGGTTAGCAACTTCAAGTAGTCTCAGATTCTTCACTCCTTACATCCTTCACGAAATATCAGGTGTCATCACTCTGGCCATGAACGTGTTATGGCTGCCATGTCTCAGCTCAGACCTGTGACCTTGGAGTATTTCCCACACAGACTTTCCACATCAGTGCATTCACACCTTTTTATCAAAGCCAAACTGAACCTTCATTGGTAACATTCTATTATGAACTATCTGGCCAATCTGCAGTAACTACCTCAAAATGAAAAAAGCCAGTTGGTCTTTTTTAGCATGTAGTATACAGTGAAACAAACTCTAAATTAGTCAAGAATACCTTCATCAATTGACAGATTCTCTTGTTGGATAATCTAATTTCACATTCTTCCCTCCCCCCCCCCCCACACTGATTTATTCCTTCTGGTGACGAGTTAATATGATTTCCTGTAAATTTCTCTAAATCCCAAATTTAATGAGTACTTTTTATTATAATTAGGCTGGCAAAGAGTATTTTTCAAAAGCATAAACAAGTTTTTAGTAGAGCCTTGTGTGACTATAGGAGTTATTTATATACATCAGAAGAAAGCATTGTAAGTAGGGAGGAGTGAGATATGAGAAAAAGCCAGCGATTTCTAAACAGTTGTGTCTAATCTTTGTATTCGAAACTGCCTCTCCTCCCAGAAAATTATACTTTTAAAAATTGTATTTTAGGGGTGCCTGGGTGGCTCAGTTGGTTGGGCAGCTGCCTTCCGCTTAGGTCATGATCCCGGGGTCCTGAGATCCAGCCCCGCATCGGGCTCCCTGCTCCACAGGAAGCCTGCTTCTCCCTCTCCCACTCCCCCTGCTTGTGTTCCCTCTCTCGCTGTGTCTCTGTCAAATAAATAAATAAAATCTTTAAAAAAAATTGTATTTTATTCTCCTTATAAAAACAGGACTTTGGCTGCAAGCAACAGAAACTTAAATAGAGAGAAATTTTTGTTAGAAGGATCTCAGGTGGCTCAACAGAATTGTTCAGGTGTAGAAAACAGGTGAAGGACAAGAGTTTAGTTGTGGCCAAGACCCAGCTCCCCGACAGGAACAGCCACATAGGACAGGGACCTTGGGCACACCCCCGTGGTCACACCACGGCATGCTGGACACCGCTCACCTGGACATTTGCTGCCGTGTTGCTGGGCTCCTGACTTCACTGCCACCGTGAATAATCTTTGTCTGTCTCTAAGCCCATGACCCATTCTTTCAAGATTCAAAAAAAAATGTGACTGACCTCAACTGGATCGCAGTACTCCATGGGAAGTGGGAGGAGAGGAGGTAGAACTCAGGTCTTGCCTCCCTTGCCCTCACTGGTCCCCTGCCCTCCACCTTGAGACTTCCAAATATAGGGAGTGTGTTTCCATGCTGCACAAACACATCCTGACAAATGTCTACTAGATCAAGTTTCTGTTTTGGAGGCATTCCTTGCAATAGTGGATAGAGAATAATAATAATAATAAAGTGCAGATGCACTGAGATGCATTAGCCTTGCACTCAATTCTGGTGTCAACCTTGGCCCTTAGAATCTGTTCAAAACCATAGTATCAAGAAGAGTGTTTTTTTTTTTTTTTTAAGATTTTATTTATTTACTTATTTTAGAGAGAGAAAGAGCTGGAGGAAGGGCAGAAGGAGAGGGGGAGAGGGAGAATCCCAAGCAGATTCTGAACTGATCGTGGAGCCTTGATCCCATGACCCTGAGATCATGACCTGAGCTCAGATCAAGTCTGACGCTCAACCGACTGAGCCACCCAGGTGCCCCTCAAGAAGAGTGTTGATAATGAAAATAACTATTGAGGGTAATACACTCAGTGTTCTCGTTATTTTGAGTTAGTAAGCCCCAGGAAGATAGCTTTCAGCTATTCAAGTTTGATTATTCAATCGTGGATCATCCTTTCCTCATTTCTATTGCCTTAGCTGTCATTAATCCAGCAATTCTCTGCTTAGAATTACCTTCATCAGAATTAGAACAGGAAGAGTTAAATTTCATGTTGAGTGAATGCTGCTCCTTGTATTTGGCAGTGTGGGCACAAACTTTGGGTCAATCCAAGTTGAAAATGTGGGCTTTTGTTTTTTTCTTATTTTGCTCTCATCTCTTATAGATTTACAATCCAGCAAATATTTATGAAATGCCTTCTCTGTGTACATAGGGAAATATCCTTTGAGGTTTTTCTTTTCCATCTAGTGACCCTTATTTTTGTATTTATTCATTTGCTTTTCCTCTCTTTTTCATAATATTTTTTTTTTTTGCTTTGATATTTTGGGTAAAACAATACAAACACAACAAAACTGTAGATTGTCAAAGTCACAAATGGCATGGAAAAAGCATCAATTTATGATCTGCTCTATATATTCAAAGCATTTCGTTTAGCAACATGGGGACATAGAGATGATAAAATGTGATCCAGGAGCAGAAGTGTTTTGATATTTAAAGGAAATTGAAGCAATTCTTTACAATAAACTACAGCCTAAAACGAAAATTAGAAAGGTAAGGACTCTAAACCTACCTACCTCATAGTTCTGCATAAAGTTGGTCGGGCTTGCACCCCTTGTAAATATCTTGCATATTGGGTTTGGCATTTGCACCCTAGATAGCAGAGCTATTGTGAGATTTTATATTCTTCCTAGATAAAATGTAGGATATGTTAGAGGTTTTTTCCCCCATGTTTTGATGATTGGCAAAAGTCTTTTTCACAAGGGTAACTTTCCCTAAGTAAAGTAATCAAGGCACATGATTTGCTAATTGATGCACAGGGAAGTGCTTTAATGAATTATTGAAGTACTTGGCTCAGGTGGTGTCTCCCAGGGACAGAATACAGAATTACTGCTTAGCAATTAGACTGTCAATGTTCCTTACTCAGTTGACCATAATTAAAATAATTTTATTCTTGGTTTGATACTGGGAATTAAAACTCACACCTCAGTTACCTGGTAAAAGGGTTTTGAGGCTAATGGCATGAGACATTTTAAAATGCCAACCTGTGTTATTCCTCTGAATACAGAATTCCTCAATCATTCATGTCTGATTAAAATTGTATTTGACTAATTGATAATGACTTTTCAATTAGGTAAAAGCATATTTTATTTAGAAATTACATTTATTTACATTGATTTTTCCCCTCTTCAGGATGTCTGGGCTTCTTTATCCAATTTGATCTAACTGCCACAACTCCTAGGAAACCTTTGCAAGGGTAACCGAGAGTCATTCCCCAAACACAGGCTGATACAATCGGGCTTTGGCGAAGGCACAGCATAAAGTCACAGTTTTATTTTTGAAGAATACTTAGGAAAACTCCCCAGTCCCCATAAGGATATCTACTGAGGAGTTTAACTGGGTGTGAGCAAGGGAAATGAAAACCGACATCTTGTGAGATCACGCTTTTCTCTGGTTGCGGTAGTCAAAGGAATTTCTCCAGGTGAGGGAAAATTTATCACAAGCAACATTCATTCCAACAAGTTCTCTTTTCTGTCCATCACTGCAAAAGTACTGAAGGGCCATGCTGAATGAAGTGGGGCAGCCTCCTACTGTCTACCTGGTAACCAGGAACTGGAGTAGAGATCCTCTCCCGTTCTTTTGGGGGCTGGAAGAGGAAGACACTTGTTTCTGCTCTTGGCACTGCTGGGGTGGGGGGAGAGGTGACCCCATTATCCCTGAGGGAACAGTGGCCCCAACTATCCAACTATCAAGACCTCATTCTAGGTAGAGTTGACTCATCATTAGCCTAGCCAAGTTTTTGGGGGAGTCACCAGAGCAGAGCTGGCCCTTTGAGATCCTAGGTTTTCCCAGGGAATGAGGTGATTTCTGAAGTCATATATTCATGGAGACAAGTCTATTCAGGGAAGTCATGATCACTTCTGTCTACCTTACCTTGAACTTATTTCTTACTCTCATTTCTTCCATTTCTAGAGCCACAGACATAATTTTGTCTCTCATTACACTGTATTCACCTCTTGACCAATCTAAGTGCATTTAGTTTCTTTCAACTTCAACTATCCTGGACACTGTACCCTGTCACCAGAGTTATTTTCCTAAAAACACAGATAAGATAGTACAGTCTGCTGCTCAAAAACCTCCTGTGGGTTTTTTTTTTTTTTTTAAGATTTTATTTATTTATTTGAGAGAGAGAGAATGAGAGAGAGCGAGTACATGAGAGAGGGGAGGGTCAGAGGGAGAAGCAGACTCCCTGCCGAGCAGGGAGCCCGATGCGGGACTCGATCCTGGGACTCCAGGATCATGACCCGAGCGGAAGGCAGTCGATTAACCAACTGAGCCACCCAGGCGCCCCCTCCTGTGGGTTTTATTTAAAGAATCAAATCTGAAGTTTTAAGATTAGATTTAATCGTACCATATGTGGACTCCACACTCTGATTTTGGTTTTAACACCGACAACAACTCCCTGTGGTGATAACCCTCGGATCTAACTGGGTCATTCTTCTTTGCCTGGACCTGTCTCCATGGCTCTACTCATGATATTGCCGACAGCTGGAATGCCTTCATCTTTCTCCTCCACCTTCTCAGGATTCCTTAGTCCTCCAAGGTCCAAATCAAGCAGCAGCAATCCCCAGCTGGGGTTTTCTAGCACCAGGTTATGTGAAGTAATTGTTATCACATTATTATTTTGTGAGTAATCAATCCTCCCACATGTTCACTCTGCTATAAGTTCCTTTACCAAGGTTTTCAGAGGGGGGCGGAGCAAGATGGTGGAGGAGTAGGAGACCTGGATTTCGGCTGGTCCCAGGAATTCAGCTGGAGAGGGATCAAACCATTTTGAGCACCTACAAACTCAACAGGAGATCGGAGAAAAGAATAGCAGCAACTCTCTGAACAGAAAAGCAACCACTTTCTGGAAGGTAGGACGTGCGGAGAAGTGAATCGAGGTGATATTCAGGAGGATAGACGGCGGGGGAGGGGGCCTCCGTTGGCCGCTTCTGGAAAGTGATAGAGCTGCGGGGCACAAAATCGGAACTTTTAGAAGTCAGCTCCACTGAGGGACGTCGCTCCAGTGGCTAAGCGGGGGGTGGAACCCTCAGGGTCACAGAAAGACCAGGGGTGCCTGAGTGCGGCAGAGCTCCCAGGTATTGGAGCAGGGAAGCCGGCTGCAGAGACAGAGCCGAGGTGTGGGCTCTCAGCTCGGGGTTGCCATAAACCGAGATCCGTGGCACAGTCGGGCCACTGCTCCTCCAACAGGGACCCAACAAGCGGCAGATCTGGGGAGACTCCCCTTCCTCCCCCAGGAGGAGCGCGCGGGAGCACACCACAGGGATCTGCTGGGTTTGGAGACTCCACACCGAGTCGGGTGCCAGAGATAGAAACGCTCGGTCACAGGCCGGGTGAGCACAGAGTGTGGCCGGAGACTGGGAAGACGGGAGTGATTGACTGCTTTTCTCTGGGGGCGCACCGAGGAGTGGGGCCCGAGTTCTTGGCTCCTCCGGGACGGAGATTGGGAGGCTGCCATTTTCACTCTCGTCCTCCAAAGCTGAATGGAAAGCTTGCAGGGAACAAAGGCTCTCGAGAGCAAACCTGAGCCGCTTACTTAGCCCTGACGGACAAGGGTGGGGCAATTCCGCCTCCGGCAAAGACATTTGGGAACCACATCAACAGGCCCCTCCCCCAGAAGATCAGCGAGAACAGTCAAGACCAAGTTTACAGATCAGTGAGAACGGCAGAACTCCAGAGCTAGGGGAATACTGCACATAGACTCCATGGCTTTTTTACCATGATTCTTTAGTCTTTCAAAGTTAATTTTTTTTAACTGTCTTTTTTTTTTAAATTTTTATTTTTCTCTTTTTCAACCAACATCTTATCAATCCCTTTTTTAGAAAACATTTTTATTTTTCATTTTTAGAGTCATATTCTATCTCTTCATAGTAGTTATCCTTATTTTTGGCATATATATATATAAGTTGTTCTCTCTTTAAAATTTTGAGATACAGTTTCTTCTAACAGATCAAAATATACCCTCAATCTCTAGTGTATGGCTTTGTTCTAGTCTCCTGCCTGATCATATTCTCTCCCTTTTTTTTCTTTTTTTTTAAAATTCTCTTTTCTTTTTTCAAACAACTTCTTAATTCCTTTTTTTTTTTTTTAAAGATTTTATTTATTTATTTGACAGAGAGAGACACAGCAAGAGAGGGAACACAAGCAGGGGGAGTGGGAGAGAGAGAAGCAGGCTTCCCGCAGAGCAGGGAGCCCAATGCGGGGCTCGATCCCAGGACTCTGGGATCATGACCTGAGCCGAAGGCAGACGCCCAATGACTGAGCCACCCAGGCGCCCCTTCTTAATTCCTTTTATAAAATTTTTTATAATTTTCATCTTCACAGTCATATTCCATCCCTTCATTGTATTAACCCTTATTTTTGTACATATATAAATTTTTCTTTCTTTAAAATTTTAGGAGGCACTTTCTTCTAACAGACCAAAATACACCCAAAATCTAGTGTGTGGCACGATCTATGCACCAGCCTGATCATATTTGATCATATTCTGTTTTTTTCTTTTGTTCCATTTTTGTTTGTTTTTATCTTTTTCTTTTTCTTTTTTTTTTTCCTTTTCTTTTTTCTTTCTTTCCCTTTCTTTTCCCCTGGTTTCAGGTCTTTTCTGATTTGTTTAGAGTGTATTTTCTGGGGATGTTGTTACCCTGTTAGCATTTTGTTCTCTCATTCATCATTTCTCCTCTGGACAAAGTGACAAGACAGAAAAATCACCTCAAGAAAAAGAACAAGAGGCAGTACCGACTGCCAGGGACCTACTCAATACGGACATTAGTACGATGTCAGACCTAGAGTTCAGAATGATGATTTTAAAGATACTAGCTGGGCCTGAGAAAACCATGGAAGTTATTAGAGAAACACTTTCTGGAGAAATAAAAGAACTAAAATCTAACCAAGTCGAAATCAAAAAGGCTATTAATGAGGTGCAATCAAAAATGGGGGCACTAACTGCTAGGATAAATGAAGCAGAAGAGAGAATCAGTAATATAGAAGACCAAATGATGGGAAATAAAGAAGCTGAGAAAAAGAGAGATAAACAACTACTGGATCAGGAGGGCAGAATTCGAGAGATAAGTGATCCCATAAGACGAAACAACATTAGAATAATTGGGATCCCAGAAGAAGAAGAAAGAGAGAGGGGGGCAGAAGGTATATTGGAGCAAATTATAGCAGAGAACTTCCCTAATTTGGGGAAGGAAACAGGCATCAAAATGCAGGAGGCACAGAAAACCCCTCTCAAAATTAATAAAAATAGGTCAACACCCCAACATCTAATAGTAAAACATACACGTCTCAGAGACAAAGAGAAAATCCTGAAAGCAGCTTGGGACAAGAAATATGTAACCTACAAGGGTAGAAACATTAGATTGGCAACAGACCTATCCACAGAGACCTGGCAGGCCAGAAAGGACTGGCAGGATATATTCAGAGCACTAAATGAGAAAAACATGCAGCCAAGAATACTATATCCAGCTAGGCTGTCATTGAAAATAGAAAGAGAGATAAAAAGCTTCCAGGACAAACAAAAACTAAAGGAATTTGCAAACACAAACCAGCCCTACAAGAAATATTGAAAGGGGTCCTCTAAGGAAAGAGAGAGCCTAAAAGCAACATAGACCAGAAAGGAACACAGACAATATACAGTAACAGTCACCTTACAGTCAATATAATGGCACTAAATTCCTATCTTTCAATAGTTACCCTGAATGTAAATGGGCTAAATGCCCCAATCAAAAGACACAGGCTATCAGACTGGATAAAAAAAAAAGAAGACCCATCGATATGCTGTCTGTAAGAGACTCATTTTAGACCCAAAGACATCCCCAGATTGAAAGTGAGGGGGTGGAAAACCATTTACCATGCTAATGGACACCAAAAGAAAGCTGGGGTGGCAATCCTTATATCAGACAAATTAGCTTTTAAACCAAAGACTGTAATAAGAGATGAGGAAGGACAGTATATCCTACTTAAAGGGTCTATCCAACAAGAAGATCTAACAATTGTAAATATCTATGCCCTTAATATGGGAGCAGTCAATTATATAAGCCAATTAATAACAAAAGCAAAGAAACACATCAACAACAATACAATAATGGTGGGGGACTTTAACACCTCCCTGACTTAAATGGACAGATTATCTAAGCAAAAGATCAACAAGGAAATAAAGACTTTAAGTGACACACTGGAGCAAATGGACTTCACAGACATATTCAGAACATTCTGTCCCAAAGCAACAGAATACACATTGTTCTCTAGAGCCCATGGAACATTCTCCAGAATAGATCACATCCTAGGTCACAAATCAGGTCTCAACCAGTACCAAAAGATTGTGATCATTCCTTGCCTATTTTCAGACCACAATGCTTTGAAACTAGAACTCAATCACAAGAGGAAAGTCAGAGGGAACTCAAATACATGGAGGCTAAAGAGCATCCTACTGAAGAATGAATGGGTCAACCAGGAAATTAAAGAAGAATTTAAAAAATTCATGGAAACCAATGAAAATGAAAACACAACTATTCAAAATCTTTGGGATGCAGCAAAGGCAGTCCTAAGAGGAAAGTATATAGCAATACAAGCCTTTCTCAAGAAACAAGAAAGGTCTCAAGTACACAACCTAACCCTACACCTAAAGGAGCTGGAGAAAGAACAGCAAATAAAGCCTAACCCAGCAGGAGAAGAGAAATAATAAAGATCAGAGCAGAAATCAATGAAGTAGAAACCAAAAGAACAGTAGAACAGATCAACGAAACTAAGAGCTGGTTCTTTGAAAGAATTAACAAGATTGATAAACCCCTGGCCAGACTTATCAAAAAGAAAAGAGAAAGGACCCAAATCAACAAAATCATGAATGAAAGAGGAGATATCACAACCAACACCAAAGAAATACAATTATAAGAACATATTATGAGCAACTCTATGCCAGCAAATTCGATAACCTGGAAGAGATGGATGCATTCCTAGAGATGTATCAACTACCAAAACCGAACCAGGAAGAAATAGAAAACCCGAACAGACCTATAACTACTAAGGAAATTGAAGCAGTCATCAAAAATCTCCCAACAAACAAGAGCCCAGGGCCAGATGGCTTCCCAGGGGAATTCTACCAAACATTTCAAGAAGAATTAATACCTATTCTTCTGAAATTGTTCCAAAAAACAGAAATGGAAGGAAAACTTCCAAAGTCGTTTTATGAGGCCACCATTACCTTGATCCCAAAACCAGACAAAGACCCCATCCAAAAGGAGAATTACAGACCAATATCCTTGATGAACATGGATGCAAAAATTCTCACCAAAATACTAGCCAATAGGATCCAACAGTACATTAAAAGCATTATTCACCATGACCAAGTGGGATTTATCCCTGGGCTGCAGGGTTGGTTCAACATCTGCAAATCAATCAATGTGATACAATAGATTAACAAAAGAAGGAACAAGAATCATATGATCCTCTCAGTAGGTGCAGAAAAAGCATTTGACAAAGTACAGCATCCTTACTTGATCAAAACTCTTCAGAGTATAGGGATAGAGGGTACATACCTCAATATCATAAAGCCATCTATGAAAAACCCACAACGAATATCATTCTCAATGGGGAAAAACTGAGAGCTTTCCCCCTAAGGTCAGGAACGCGGCAGGGATGTCCACTGTCACCACTGCTATTCAACATAGTATTAGAAGTCCTAGCCACAGCAATCAGACAACAAAAAGAAATCAAAGGCATCCAAATCGGCAAAGAAGAAGTCAAACTCTCACTGTTTGCAGATGATATGATACTTTATGTGGAAAACCCAAAAGACTCCACCCCAAAACTGCTAGAACTCATACAGGAATTCAGTAAAGTGGCAGGATATAAAATCAATGCACAGAAATCAGTGGCATTCTTATAAGCCAACAACCAGACAGAAGAAAGAGAAATTAAGGAGTTGATCCCATTTACAATTGCACCCAAAACCATAAGATACCTAGGAATAAATCTAACCAAAGAGACAAAGGATCTGTACTCAGAAAAGTATAAAATACTCATGAAAGAAATTGAGGAAGACACAAAGAAATGGAAAAACGTTCCATGTTCATGGATTGGAAGAACAAATATTGTGAAGATGTCAATGCTACCTAGAGCAATCTACACATTCAATGCAATCCCCATCAAAATACCATCCACTTTTTTCAAAGAAATGGAACAAATAATCCTAAAATTTTTATGGAACCAGAAAAGACCCTGCATAGCCAGAGGAATGTTGAAAAAGAAAAGCAAAGCTGGTGGCATCACAATTCCAGACTTCCAGCTCTATTACAAAGCTGTCATCATCAAGACAGTATGGTACTGGCACAAAAACAGACACATAGACAAATGGAACAGAATAGAGAGCCCAGAAATGGACCCTCAACTCTAGGGTCAACTCATCTTTGACAAAGCAGGAAAGAATGTCCAATGGAAAAAAGACCGTCTCTTCAACAAATGGTGTTGGGAAAATTGGAAAGCCACATGCAGAAGAATGAAACTGGACCATTTCCTTATACCACACACAAAAATAGACTCCAAATGGTTGAAAGACCTCAATGTGAGACAGGAGTCCATCAAAATCCTAAAGGAGAACACAGGCAGCAACCTCTTTGACCTCAGCCGAAACAACTTCTTCCTAGAAACATCGCCAAAGGCAAGGGAAGCAAGGGCACAAATGAACTATTGGGACTTCATCAAGATAAAAAGCTTTTGCACAGCAAAAGAAACAGTCAACAAAACCAAAAGACAATGGACAGAATGGGAGAAGATATTTGCAAATGACATATCAGATAAAGGACTAGTATCCAAAATCTATAAAGAACTTAAACTCAACACCCAAAGAACAAATGATCCAATCAAGAAATGGGCAGAAGACACGAAAAGACATTTTTCCAAAGAAGACATCCAAATGGCCAACAGACACATGAAAAAGTGCTCAACATGGCTCGACATCAGGGAAATCCAAATCAAAACCTCAATGAGATATCACCTCACACCAGTCAGAATGGCTAAAATTAACAAGTCAGGAAACGACAGATGTTGGCGGGGATGCGGAGAACGGGGAACCCTCCTACACTGTTGGCGGGAATGCAAGCTGGTGCAACCACTCTGGAAAACAGTATGGAGGTTCCTCAAAAAGTTGAAAATAGAGCTACCATATGATCCAGCAATTGCACTACTGGGTATTTACCCCAAAGATACAAATGTAGGGATCCGAAGGGGTACGTGCACCCTGATGTTTATAGCAGCAATGTCCACAATAGCCAAACTGTGGAAAGAGCCAAGATGTCCATCGACAGATGAATGGATAAAGAAGAAGTGGTATATATACACAATGGAATATTATGCAGCCATCAAAAGGAATGAGATCTTGCCATTTGCAACAACGTGGATGGAACTGGAGGGTGTTATGCTGAGCGAAATAAGTCAATCAGAGAAAGACATGTATCATATGACCTCACTGATATGAGGAATTCTTAATCTCAGGAAATAAACTGAGGGTTGCAGGAGTGGGGGGTGGGGTGGGAGGGATGGGGTGACTGGGTGATAGACATTGGGGAAGGTGTGTGCTATGGTGAGTGCTGTGAATTGTGCAAGACTGTTGAATCACAGATCTGTACCTCCTAAACAAATAATACAATATATGTTAAAAAAAAAATTCCTTTACCAAGAGAAAAGTCGTTAACTACATAATTAAAGATGAAATACAGCACAGGCAGTTTATTAATTAAAGATGAAATGCAGCACAGACAGTTTATCGATCAGTGTGAACTTGGTATGAACAATCAGGAAACTGTTTTATGACTGCTTTCAAGCACTTTTTGCCAGGTCATCTTCCCTGTCCTTCTGTCACATCTTGAGCAGGTCCCAGATCTTTGGCTATAGATGAAGTCAGGCAGAAGAGTAATTTCTTCTTCAGGTACAAAAAAATACTTATTCAATCAGAAATAAAAGCTTTAATTTTTCATTCATTTTAAAACTTCTTCCTTCTTTATCCTCAACATAGGTCTCACTGGTGGTTCTGGAACAAGTCATGAAGAAGATAGAGAGCAGTGTCTTAGCATTCTCCCCATTTCACCTTCTCTCTTCACTTTGCTTCTGGCTTTTCCAGGGTTGGACAAGGAAGGATCAAAGGAAAATGACCAATGGCCCCAGCCAGCTGGTACATAGTTAGTACTGTTTGTAGGTCTCCCTTGTTTGTTGTGTTCCTTCTGTCGTGGCAGAAGCCCAAACACTGCATGTGGATGTGTGTGCGTGTGTGTGCACGGACGCGTGTAGGGGGTGTTATCCACTAGGACGAGGGCGCTCTACTGATATCACGCTTATCTCTTGGGACCACCTCCCTTAACTCCTGCCTTGGAAGCGCAACCCATGTCTTTTTCTCCTTGGCAGGCAGTTTTCTTGAATAGAGTACCTCAAAGAAATGGCAAGCCTGGTTCTTTACCCACTCGACCCATGTGAAATCTTCTGATCCTCGCCCAGACAAATGGCAAAAGTAGCTAAAGCACAGTCTTGTCCAATCTTATCCTGGTGTCACAGGCAGCTCCATCTGCACACCAGCCATCAGACAGCTCCACCGAGACCAGACACCAGCCTGTCTTTACCTGTGCTTCTGTGCTCTGGGGCCAGGTGACACTCTTCTGGAAACACTTAGACTCTCCAATCCAGAGGTAACCCGGAGCAGGCAGATGCTTTTCTAGAACCCAGCAGGATCTAAGAGAGGGTAATACCTCTCCTCAATGCCTTCAAGGGGTTCCCTGGGGGGCCTTTTCTCTTAAATTGGGGGCTGGAAAAGCAGACTCCTCCCTCTCTCATAGATATTTAGCATCTCTCTGTGGCAAGAACACGTTTTTGTTATCCACTGATAAGTAAACAAAGCCTCCAGTTTGGAGGCTTTAACTATAAATCCACAATATCACAAAAGTCCTTTTTTAATGTTCTGTTACTGCTGAATGGGATGAGTATTAGAGCTCTTCCTCCGGGGAGAGAATGATCACCTGCAGTCACACGAGTTCTAAATGATGGTACCTGGCCGACTCGGTCCTTCTTACTAATCTTGCTGGGGCTCAAATGTGAGGGAATGAGGAGCCTGCAAAGGCCAGGGGATGAGAGCCAGGAGGAAGGGGGCTGCCTAAAGCAATTCTCAGGTCACGAGGGCAGATTACATCGACTCCAGTGTCCTGAGCCAATCGTGTCTGGAATACAAATGAGGGACAAAAAAAGACGCCTTCTCTGGTTTCTCTTCAACTTAAGGGCACTCTGGTACCTACAGACAGCAGTATCTTTGGAATGACAAACGGTTATAATTTCTCCCTTAAATTACGGTTTTCCTACAAACGATAAACCTAAGATTTCCAGAATGTGGAGAAGAGAAAATATTGGGCATTTTAATTAAAAAAAATTGACCTATTGATGAGGCTATTGTACACAATATCCAGCTTGGAGTCTGATTATCCAGGCATACCGGACATTTGTTATTGTGTCATTCCAGAAGAACACTCCTGGCCTAGTGGGTTGCACCCCAACACACACACACACACACACACACGCACACACCCCATGTGGTCTATGGTCATGGATTGGTCTATGCCAATCCACTCTGGTAGCAATGACTGGGCCAGGAGCAACCATGAGCCAGGCTGGGACAAGTCATGTCTTTCGCAAGGTGGTGAGATATCCTCACTGTCTGCTGTCTGGCAGCCTGGGGAAGTGAGGCCATATGGATGAGAGAAGCCGAGACCAGAGACAGAAGTGAGTCTAGATGGTGTTCAAGGCCCAGATCCTGCTGTTGTAGAAGTGAGGCCCTTGCCTTTCCTACCACCGGGTTTTATGGGTCCAGGGAGCCCCCTTTCTACTGAGGCTGGCCTGAGCTACGTTTTGGTCGCTTGGACTGGAAGGTCCTGAGCTAAGCACACAGGATGTCAAGTTGATTAGAAGGTGACTTTGGGAGCAGCCCATTTTCTTCTCTTCCTGGTTTTGAGCAGCATATTTCACCACCTAATTCTCCTGTTTTCTTTTTAGAACACTGGTTAAATAACATTTCTCATTAATGGAAAAAGCGTCGAGTTAGAAGTTCTTGGTTTTGCTTTTCTTGACCATGTGACTTTGAATAAGACCTTATTACCTGTTTCCTCACATGTAAAGTGGATATTATAATACATATGAAATTACTCTGTAAACTGTAAGTTGCTAGACAAAATTCAAGGCATCATTGTTAATAATAGCAACCGTATTTTGAATATTATTTTGAAGTAATAATATGACATTTCATTTGTCAGGATCTGAAAAAACATTTTGGTGTCTTAGGGAAGATGCCTACAGAAACATACCTATCCTCTCTGTATGTGCTCAGAGGGACTCATTTGGGTAACTAAGCATCCAGGTTCTAGAAGGTAAAAGGTTCCTTTAGAGATGCATAGTTTAACCTCACATACCCTGTTGAGTGTTAATCACATTAAAGGAATGGGCATTCATGGAGGAGGAGAAAGGTGAACCCATACTAAAGGGAGAGAGTTTCGATGGCAGCACAAGCTGGGTCCTTCAGGAACACTTGGGGTGTCCTCAGCCAGGGTATAGGCGGTTATTCGGCAGGTGTGGGCACGAAGAAACAGGACGTGGGAGGGGAATAAGGAAGAAGAGCTTCCTTAACATCCCAGCCAAGGGCTGATCTTATCCTCTCTCCTTGAAGAGATCTAGTAAGGTATGGTTTCTATGGAAACAAGGCCCAGACAAAGTCCCTCTCTCACCACCCACCCACACCATCACCCAGCGCTGGGAGCAGCACTGGTAGGATGCAAGCCTATCAGGGAGAGGCACTTGTCTATTCCTGGGCCTGAGTTACATGCTGGCTGAGGAGGCCAGCCGCCCACAAACCGGCCCAGGGTTAGTTCTCTCGGCAAATGTAGACTCTGCGGAGAGGCCTTTTTGTGTCAGTCATATTTCCTTGCAGCTTAGAGAGAATGGTGGTAATTTCAGCTTTATCACACCCACAGCCCATTAAATTGGGGGTTGTTACTGGTGGAGCTAGTAAAAAACGTTAAACTAGAAAGCACTTGAGAGTCTCAAAAGCATTCGGAGGGTCCAATTTAAAATATTTCGGCAAGCTAGTAATACAGGAAAGGCACATCGGTGTAGCTTTGTTCTCTCTGTGTGTAAAATCCCAGTTTCACCTTGTTGAAGACCTGGGAGTAAAGAATTAACTTTCCACTATTCCCACACGGCGAAACAGGCAGATTTTAGCATTATTGCTTTTCTATAGTAGAGAAATAGTGAGGCATCTGGGAGTCGCTCTGGTGTCGGATTTAGACTCGAATTTCACTGCTGTCACTTAATTGTGTGACCTTGAGCAAGTCACTCAACTTCCGTGAGCCTCCATGTCCTCATCAGGTAAATGAAGATAATAAGAATTATTAGCAAAAAGACTGTTTTGAGGACCAAATTCAAAAAAGTGAAACATCTAGGGCATTAACTGGCAGTTATAGGAGCTCAACAAATGACAAAAGCCATTTTTGTAATGATGATTAGTAATTTTTAAAATCTCTGCTTGGGTTTGTCTTGTGGGAGATGGGATATATGAACATTTCCTCTGACGTGTATATCCTCACTCGGAGGTGAGCAGTTTCTTGAAAGACAACCTCACATCACTTTAGACTTTTTTTGTGCTTAGAATTGCCCCTCAGTGCAATGGCTTTGGACCTCAGCAACCATCAAGGCCAATATCCTTGTGTTTTATTGATCAGGTCCAGAGAAGTAATTTTCCAAGATGACAAATGAAGGGAATGACCAACCTGGGGTCTGGCCACGCTTAACGTCTATGATGGCTGCCCTCTGCCCTTCATGACTGACCGGAGCCCGCTCCTCCTCTTTCCCATCCATTTCTCCCTAGTGCTTTTCCAAAGGTCCTTTCCCAGAAAGTCCTTTGTTCTCCTTGCTTTCCCGAACTCTCCCCTCCCACCTTCCCCTTTGGGCGCTGATCTTTCAAAGTGGCGCCCAGAGCTTACCCCCTCTGATTTGCTTGGCCCCAGTCCCTTTTGGCAGATCAACTCCAAGTAGCTTGCACAAGCATCCACTTTAGGATGAATCGCCATGCTTGTAGGTGTTCGTTTATGTCTTTGTCTTCGTCAGCAGACAGGGAGAGCAGAGACAAAGCTTCAATTTTCTCATACCATGCTGGAGTTCTAGATCAAAATATATTAACTGCAGCCCCCAGGCTTGACCAACAGAGTCTCGTTAATCATATGGCAAATCAATGAACCCGGGCCTTTTGATTCCCAGTCTTGTTTTCTACCTCTCGTGCCAGCCATTTATCTCTGCGACCTACCTTTTTTTTTTTTTCTGTCCCCCTGTTCTTTCAAGAGAGCTCTGTGAGAGGAGATCATCAGAAAGACTTTGTCACTATATTAACTCACCTGTGAATAATGGCACAGTGTGGGCTGCCTGATGATTTTACAATCAGGGTTTATTTTGTCCTTCCTCAACTTGGGACACTTTGGGCATTCTGCCTGGGGTTTATTTGTCTGGATTATGCAGGGTGCATTACCTTTAATTTGAGTCAAAACCTCCTTTGCAAAGCCCAGGATTTTGACCTTTTCTCAATGCTTTCTTTTAAAACAATTTCCCCTTCCTTCCAGCAGGTGGCAGTATAACACAAACAATAACCTGTGCCAACTGCAGTTTTGACTCTTTTAGGTTCACTTTAGCATTACAACAACAGGAGTCTCATTCTGGGTTAGATTTCTACAATAATTCCAAGTTGAAAAGATAGGGTGTTTCTAAAGATTTGATCTATCGGTCGTCTTTTCGCTGCCCATCATTCTTAGACATTTTCTCAGGTAGGAAGATTTAGCCTTCGTTATCTAAGAATTCCTTTATATTTTGCACTTGAAAATATAAACCAAGAGAGGATCCATAGGTAAAATTCTCTTTTAGCTGTTTTATTTTATGCAGTAGTCCTAATGAATTTCTTGTCGCTATATTTAATTCACTATACTATGTTAGTTAAGGTGAAATTATCTGGGTTATAGATATAACCTCAGTTGAGAAAATGGTCTTTCCGTGGAATTTATTTGAATGTTTAGAAGTCCTAGACAGACACATATTTACCGGAGCATGTGTCTCCTAAAGTTAGTTTATTTTTTAGACTCAGCACCGTTGATGGAATTTGATTTCTTTAATTTAGTTTCTCAGATTTTGTTTAGTTATCCATAACTTCTAGGGAATTTTTAAAAATAAAACTGGAAGAAAATATTCCAGGTCCCATAGCCTGCATATATGTGGAGGACAGCAAGATGTTCTTGCATGTCTGGGAAAGGGGACAAGAGGTACATAAATGAGACTTGAAATCTAGAACACCAGACGGAACAGACACAATGTAAGGAAGGGACCCATCTCCGAGGTTTGAGGCTGAACAAACCAAAGCTAGGGATCATTTAGAGCATGCAGCTGGGTCTCCAGGACTAGCACTGACCAAGAACTTAGAACTTAGATAGGGCTGAGTCAAAGGGAGGGGGGTCATCTCATGCCAAGACACAAGACAGAGATGTGACAGAGATATGACAGCTGTGGACACTGTAGCAAGGTGTCCAGTGAGGACAAAAGCCTCTCTCTCTCTCTTTTTTAAAGATTTTTATTTATTTGACAGAGAGAGAGAGATATCACAAGTAGGCAGACAGACAGACAGAAGGAGAAGGAGAAGCAGGCTCCCTGCTGAGCAGGGAGCCTGATGCGGGGCTGGATCCCAGGACCCCGAGATCATCACCTGAACTGAAGGCAGACGCTTAACGACTGAGCCACCCAGGCACCCCAACAAAAGCCTCTTTTTAAAGATCAGCTCATTCAATCTGAATCCAGGGGAAGCTAGCAAAGAAAGATAAAATTTCAGCTAACCCATGTCTCCTACCATGACTATCCCTCGTACCAAGATGCCATCCCAGAGAGGAGACTAGAAGAAATCTGAGCTGAGCAATTTGGAAAGGAAAACAATCCTGATATGGAATTAGATTTTTGAATGGATTGGGTTTGAACTGAAAATTGACTGGGAACTCATTTGTAAGAGACCAAGTCCTGGATCAGAAGGTGTCTTCTTGGTGAGATCAAAGGCTCACTGCTGTCTAGTGACCTCAGACCCAGGAAGGAGAGCCTATGCGTTGAGCAACTTTGGATGCTCCCCTCCCCACAGCATAGGCCACCCTTGGGGCCAAGAGATGCACCCCTGCACACCTCTTACAAACTATGTCCTGGATTCTGCATTATTCTCTATACAGAGGGTTCCAAGCCTGCTTCTAAGGCCTGTGACATCTTCTTTCATTCCCTTCTGTGGCTTGGAGTTTATACCTCAAGCTGAGGTGTGCCCAAAGGATGGCTATTTTTGTGGATGGAATAGGACATGTGGGCTTCAACCTGCCTGTGCCCACGGGCTGTCAAGGTGCAGGCAGAACAAGTGGAAAGGGAAAGAGGTTAGCCATGGGCTGCTGTATTGCCCCATGCTGCCCTAACAACCTGGAGAGCTTTCTGGAGGAATTCCACATGCACACCTGGCCCTGCAGGTTGATTTGTGGGTCTATTTATCGAGGGAGTGGGATAGAACAAAATTCATTAGTGTACCAGTTTGATTTATAACTTCTAAATGTTTAGACATGAGCCACCTGGACCTTCATGTGCACTCCTGCCCTGGGCCCCGAGCACATCAGGAGTAGACCGCTTGCTCTCATGGAAGGAGGGCTCTGCACTTCTGTTGGGTTCAGTTTCGGAGATGAAAGTTACACTTCTGTGCATCTGGGTTGTGACTGGATGTTTGAAGCCTGTTCAATTACTGTCCAGATGGTGATTTCTACTGCTGTAAAAAGTTAAAATTTAATTCGGAGCAGTGCGAAACAAATGAAAAATACTTGGCAAGTCTGTTTTCTTCTTGAACTTTTAAACTTGTGGAGTCGGAGAGGCCTGTTCCCACACTGACATTATGGAAGCGCAGACCCCAGATTTCTCTTGCTGGTCACACACAGCTTTGCCCTGCACGGTTAGCCTCTCCTTATATGCCATTCAGGCCTGCTTCCTCTTTTCTGGCTAATGATGTAATTCCTTTTTTTTTTTTTTTTTTGTCTCATTTATACTTCTAATTTATCATTCTTTGCTCAATTTCTTCTTTTGTGTATCCCTTCTGGAAGCCCTGGATAAGTTTTCCTCCCAGTCCAGGGCAGCCTGGAAAACTCTCTGGCCTTGTGAATCTCCCACTCCCTTGCTCTGGCTCAGCTGATTCCACAAGCAGGATCTAGGCCAAGTTCACTCTTTGTCTTCCATTCTTGTTCCTATTGATGGAAGAACAAGCCAAAACATAGGAGGCAGAGATGTAAACAATGGACATCTTAGTGTTTCCACAGAGTTCCATAACTAAAGAGGGTTCGGTCTGGAAGGTGCCCTCTAGGTCACTTTTGGGTCCGAGACTGAAGCCTAAAGGCTCACGGCCCAGCCAGCGTGAGGCCGTCACTCTGACAGATGGCTGGGCCTGTGCCTTTCCAGTGAGTTATGCTGTGTAACTCCCTTTCTCAAAGTTCATTTTGTTCAATTTCCACTGGCACTCCGAGAAAAAAAAACATTTTCTTTTCCTTAACATATTTCCAGATGGATCTACCCAAGAAATGAGACCAAAAAAAAAAAGAACAGAAAAGAAAAGAAACTAAACCTTATCCCTGCCATTTGGCATTATAACCACTGCTTACTTCTTTGAAGGGAGGAACGACGGTCTTGACTAAAACCAGTGTCTCTGTGAATGTGGCCTCACTGTAGGTGTTGCTCCTGGACAACAAATAGATCATTGGAACACTGAACAATAAAGACCAATTACTTCATTATAGGTAAGCTAATAGAAGTATATTGCTTTTCTAATATAACTCATTTCTATTTATATCAAGGGAAGTAAATACATTACTATATTTTATTTTATTGCATTTTATTTTTGCTCTAACTTTGTTAGAAGACTGAGATAGGAATTGCCTCATTTCTGAATCTTTTCAGTTGTATGTATGACTCATCTCTGAGCACACTCTCACTGCTATGGACTGAATGTTTGTGTCCTCCCAAATTCATATGAAACCTAACCCCCAACATAATGACGGTTAGAAATAGGGCCTTTGGGAGGTGATTAGGTCATGAAGATGAAGCCCTCATGAATGGGATTAGCGCCTTATGAAAAAGGTACCAGAGCGCCCCCTTTCCCCTTCTGCCAGGTGAGAACACAGCAGGTTGTCTGTGAACTGGGAAGCAGGCACCCAGCACCACCAAATCTGCCAACGCCTTGGTCTTGGACTTCCCAGTTTCTAGAACTATGAGAACTAAATTTCTGTTTATAAACCGCCCAATGTGTGATATTTTGTTATAGCAACCCGATCAGACTGAGACGTTCACCTACTGCCACATGTGATCTGGAATAAAGACAACTCACCTCAGAAGACCTCAGCAGAGACTCAAAGCCAGGCTTTGCCTCCTTTTTCGGTCCTATGATTCATATGTATCCACTTTCTTTTAAAAATAATTTGAAGTGATTTACAAGCAAAATTTGTATATATGTCATTGTATATATGATGGTAATACAACTATCATAATTATAACATAATTATAGTAATGTAAAAACATAAAATAATATAATATAATAATGATTTTATGTATATATGTGTGTGTATATATATATCTGTGTATATATATACATATATATATACACATATATATACATATATATATACACACACACACACACACAATCATGGAATTGGTTTCTGACCATTAGCCCTTGCAGCCAAATGTGTTCTATTTCTGTGCAGAGAATTTAGGACTAGAGACTTTCAGTTGTCCACTGTCCAGCCCTTTGGGTCAAGTCATAAACCCTTCTCTCCTCTGATTCTTTGCTCAGGCCCAATATCATCAAAGCATCATCAAGCCATGGCCAGCTGACTCCTGGATACAGACTTTACTATTCATCATTTTTTTCAATATAAACATCCAAGGCTTCCTCTGAACACTACATGTAAGGGTTTGTTTCTTACCTTGACTTTCAGATTTGTGTATGTTGTTCAGGCTTGTTATGCTTATCTATCTACCTCCCAGTTCTAAGACTATAATTTTCGCCAAGTCCACTGGTCCCTCCAGCCCTGTGCTCAAGCATGGCCTTTTGGGCATCCTGCTCATAGTGCACTGCTCTCATTGGGTTGTAGGTGTTGTCTAGAATCTAGACAGCCCAAGATTTTTTTTTTAAGTAGGCTCCATGGAGCCCAACATTGGGTTTGAACTCACAACCCTGAGATCAAGACCTGAACTGAGATCAAGACCTATACTGAGATCAAGAGTTGGATGCTTAACCTACTGAGCCACCCAGGCATCCCTAGGCAGCCCAAGATTCTTACAGCATCTTGGTGTTTGTTAGAAATAGATACAACTGAAAGATCAATATCATTACTTTATTGAGAACTTGCTTCTTTGTCAAAGATTTTATCTTCTGGACTGTGGTTTTAAAAATGATTTTGTCATTTATAATATAAATTATTCCAGGAAGGCCTTCTGCTACCAGATAGCTTTTCCTAAAACGTTCCTTTACCATCTCTCTTCTTTCTACATGCAGAACAAAAGCCTTCTGAAGTTTGGTTTCAACCAGAATTTATTTATTTATTTTTAATTTTCTACCATTCTACAAGAATTACCGTTGTATTCAAATGAGTCTGTGTGGGGAAACCCTACAAATACAGTGCTTAGCAAATACTGTGCCACAGCATTTCCTCGTCTGGTATCCTTTTCTGAAAAACTCTCACCTCTTCTTCAAATATACACAGGCTTGTTGGATCATTTCCTCTCCTGAACTTATATACACAGCCCTGTCGGATCATTTCCTCTCCTGAACTTAATATTTATTTCATCCATTTGATAAATATTTATTGAGTGCCTGTTATGGGCAGAGACTAGGTATTAGTGATGCAGGGCGGAATAAATTGAATAAAACAGTCTTCCTGCCCTCACAGAGTTTCCATTCTGGTATCCAAGTTAGCAATAATTAGAGGGGGGAAGAGGGAGTGGTTGCCTGGAGGAGGAAGTGAAGAAGACAGCAGAACTGGAAGAGGTATTTTAGCGGGAAAGCCTCAGGTAAGAAAACAAAGCTGACTGTGCACAGGCCTTGGGTCTATATTCCTGTCTTTCGGGAGAGAAGGAGAGAGTTGGGTGATGGCAGAGGGTTCTGTTAAGTTCTGCCACACTCTGGTGTGATGGTGTCATGGGTAGAGTAAATGTTGCTGAAGCCTGGGGACTTGGGAGGGGGCTGTGACAATACTTTCAGATGTTCATGGAGGTTTTCTCCTCAGGTAAATGGTGAGAGAAGGCTGGGGGCCCACAAACAGGAGATCTGGTCAGAGGGTGATTATATCACAGAGCACAGAACCCATAAAATTATCCAGATAAGAAGTGAATGTAGGTAGAATCAAGTCACGTCTTGGCGAGTGGGGGAAGGACACAGAAAACAGTCATCACACATGAGATGGAAAGATGGACTCAGGACACCTGTTTGGGAAGCAAGCAAAGTGGTTAATTGTTGAAAGACTAGGTAAATGGACAAGAAAAAGTCATCAACCCCTTGTGAGCTCCATAATTCTTTGACACATAGGAAGCCATTGCTAAGTCTTAAGTGGTGCAGTTTTATTGATAACTGTTGGATGACGCTGGAGGTCTAGGGGTGATAGGCTGATTCTGCCCAGGGGTGCTTGAGATGAAAAATTCAGTCTCAAGTCTGGCTATAAAGGGGCTAACTAACCTGGCAATAGTGAAGCAAGACCAGGAATAAGAGTTGGAAGTCCACGGTTCAAGAGGAGATGTTACCATAGAAAAAGGAGGGGGGCTAGAACAAAAGTCATGGTAAGGTTTGGGTAGAGAGGAGCCAGGGTGTTCCGGGGTCCCACTGGGACCACAGTCCTGAGTGACTGGTAAACAGGGATAAAAATCTCTCTCAGGATGAAGGACTAGGGTTTCAACCTCCTTTCGAAACAGTATAACCTGCCAGGTCTCCTGTGATTCAGCAAACCATCATGGGAGCGGTGGCAGAAACAGAAGGTTCAAAAGTCCATAGCCAGGCTCAGAAACCAGAAAGAGGCATCACAGAGCCAGAGCTTCCTCGGAAACCTGTGATCTCAAGAGAGCAGGGCAAAGGAAAGAAGAGCAGGACCACACCACTAGAATAATGGCAGTGATTGTTGATTTAGGAATTAATTTGCTAATGCTTTTCTGGATGCTGAAGCAAGGAGAAAATAGTAGGGATCATCTTTCTGAGGTAAAGATCATTCCCTCTGGAGAGGGAGGAAAGAAAGTCATTTTCTGGTGAGCAGTCCTGACAAGGGGGAAGTATTCTCACGACCCGTTGGTGAGAATTGTTTATCAGATGGTGATTCCCCCAGAGACCCAGGACTGTGGCCGGCAAAGAGCCAGGAGAGAGCAAGGGATGGGAAGGGGGTCTTCAAAGGGGAGAGACGTGTAATAAACAAGTTTGCTGTGAAACATCTCTGTCAGGTTACAACATTTTACTTCACGTTTAAAAAAAATCTTCAGTGGGGTTTCATTCTGGGCTTTTGAGGAAGATTGATTTTATTCAATGTTTTAATTAGTTTTTAAGACCCTTGAGCCATTTCTGTTCCTTTATTCTCACCCTCTGCAGTTAGGACACCATTTAGGAATTTGACAGTATTTTTCCCTAAACATTTTGTCCTTTTGCGGTTGTCAAATATCGAATTAGATCTTGTTATAAACAGACCAGAAGCCAGCATTGTTGACATTTCCCTTCATTAGGAGGAAACTGAAAGTTGACATTTTCAACCGATCAGCTCTAGTTTGGTCTACCGGTAAGAACACAGTATGGGCCATGAGGCAATCTGGTTCCTTTCTTGCTCTCATTACAGACTCACTATGAGACATTTATAAAACTATTTCACTTAATGGGTGCCTAAGTGTCTCTTCAAAGGAGAGGAAAAGTATTGATTACCTCTAGGATTTAAAGTCTGAATGAATGAAAAAAGGCATTGATTTGAATCCTATGAGACTGAGTAAACCTAAAATTTGAGATCTGAATGAATGAATGAAGATGTCGATTGAAGTCCTGATGTTTCCTCTTATTAGTTAGTTAATTTTCTTCCACTGTCTCTTTATTTGCAAAACTGGAAAAATAACAATAGCTACTTTTTCCTGTGCCACGCATTATGACAAAGGATCAATTAGATAATGTGGTGAAGTGCTTTACATGGTGTGAAATGCTAGACAAATGTTAGGTTTTGTATTGCATATTACATAGGCTTAATGAGGCAGGTTACTTGGTTAGATTAATTGGCGTCTGGAATAATGTAAAGTTCAGGCAAGATCTGTGGTTGAGATATTGGAAAGCTAAAGTCCTATTTCACTCCTGGAACTCATCATTAGACTAAATTGATGAATGTATTTTTCAACCTAATCCCCTCAAAAGTTTGAAACTACAGTTTAAAAATCCCATTCATTGAGAATTAACTGGTAGGATGTTGAGGCCAAGGCAGCTAAGACTATGGTAATTTATGTGCCTCAGTTGGATTTTTTGAGGAAAGGGGGCAAAGTTTGGAAGCAATTAGTTGGAGATCACAGCAAAATTCATGAGAATATTGACTTAGCTTGAGAAGTAGAGTATGAAAAAAAATTCTCCCACCCCACCAAACAGATGGTCCTAGTTTAAAGGTGGCCCAATAGGGGCTGGACAGAAAAAAAGGAAAATGAGCAATACCTGATTCAATCCAAGAGGAGAAGACCTTTAAATTTACCTTTCTTTCTTTACATCCTACAGTACATCCATGGTTTGACCGGTCCCTTTTTCCATGGGGAGTCAGTTTTATTCCTTACTAATTCTGATTCAGTTCAGGCTGACTAATATTTGGTCCAAACCCACATGGAAAAAGTTTTGAGTAAAAGAGATTATCTTTACTTTCAAATTCTGAGCAAAACTAAGGTGCTGCTCAATCCCCACTGGAATTTGGATGTTCAGTGGGATGTTTAAAATTTTGAACGTCGGTTAATGCAATCTGTCAGATCTGACAAAACTTGTTGTTTATTCCTGGCAACAAGGAAATTTTTTCTCAATCTGTTGTTCTCTTCTTTGCATTAATAAAGTGAAGTTTTTGTACCCACCAAAGGAGAAAGAACCCCTTTTCTTCCTGGCTGGTTAAGCCTGGGTCTATGGCCTTCCGAGCAGAGTAGTGGTTAGATCTCGGCTGCACTCACACCCTGCTAAGGGCATCACTATTCATGCTCTGAGGTATTTCTAGGTTAGGTAACTGGCCTAGATGAGGAGTCACTGCATTCACACTGATATGTCTGCAGACATAGGGGTTTCTGAGAGAATAAATAAGCATTTGTAGCCTGTAAGGTTATTATCCCTCCTCCCCCCAGGTGTAGATATCCTTATTCTTAAAATTTGGGAAATTGGTGGTATATATGGGTGGAAAATAGAGAATGTCTGTCCTCTCTAAAGACCACGTACAAGAGTTCCATTCATGATGGTTAAAACGCCCAAGTTTTAGAAGTCCTTGAGGAATTGTGGAGATCTGCCAGAGGAAGACTGACAGAATAAAGGTAATTAATCTACAAGTCAAAGACTTCCTACAAAGTTGAAAATTGAATGGGCTGCTGAATTGATTGTGAGTACTTAGGCAAAAGGAAGCATGATATCCTTTTGTGCAAATTCCCTAGAAATTAACTTTATTTCTATGATTGACAGACTGATACATTAGGGCCTGAGTCCCTGATACAGTAGATGGGCTATTTCATGCTATCCTTGTGAAGAAGTTGGAGAAACGTGGATGAGGCTGCAGGAGTAAAGTGAATTTACCTGTATCGAACATTTACATCAATGAGCATGAATTATCGCAGGATTCTGGAGGACCTGAAAGGCATGGGGATATTTAACCCAGAAAAGGAAAAAAAGTTTTCTTTTTTTCCCCTTTGGAGGAATAAGCATAACAGGTGTTTTAAAATACTTTTAACAGCTCTATCATCAAAGAGGAATTAGACATGCCTTGTATCTCAAGGAGGAGAATTTGGGATTAGGGAAGCAGATTTCCTAATGTAAGGGAAAAGGTTTCTGTCAATCAATCTAATGGAATGGGCCGTCTTTTGAGGTAGCAAATATTATTTTCCTCACAAGTTCAAGAAGAGACCAGTCACCTTTCTAGGACATTATTTAGTAGTTGCTTGTATTAAAGGGAAATTGGATAAGATAATTTCTTCCGGTCTTTTCTAAACTTCTAGATACTGAGATAAAGTTGGAGAAGTTAATGATCAGAAAGCAAATGAACATCTTCCTCTTTTTCATCATGACTAAAGGAGCATATTACGTTTTGTCACAGAAAAGGCTTACGTTCCTAAGTGCCTGGGATTAGAGATAAACCAGGAATAAGGAAACTTTATAAATCCACAAATAAGAATTTCCTAAAAGCATCACATCATGATATAAGCCATCAGAAAGGGGGCAGGTACTGCATTCTTTTTTTCAAAAGACAAGAATATTTTTCAGATGTATTCAATCCAATTGGAATTGTGATTGCCATATAATAATTTGAACTATGAATATTGCATTTTCTCTCACATTCTAGGAGCAGTTTGTCTGAAAACCAGATCCCTTTGCAAATGTAAGTAAATCTTTTTCTTAGTGTTTGAAGTTATCTGCAAGTTTTCCTTTTCCTTTTTAGATTGTGGAGGATCTTGATTCCCATTTTAGGAAGTTGATAGATTTTGAATTCTTCTGACCATGTGACCTATATTGAGAAATACAGTTTATACCTTGACCCATATATGCATTATAACTGAAGCCAAGTATTTGAGAAATAACACTTATACTTATGCACTGGTATAATACCCTGAAATTTTCAATTCCGTTCATTAATAATTACTGTTCATGCCCCACTAATTTCATAGAATTTGCAAATGAGAAAAACCCACTACCATAGTCAATAGTTAGTTGCTGGAGATGCAAATAATGACAGAATAAATGAGAGAATGGAGGTTTTGCCACTTAAGGCATTCTATAAACTAGTTACAGAAAGATAAAGTTTGCATATATACTGCATGAAAAGTCCTGGGGTTTGCAATACATTTACATATTCCTCTTCATTTCCTTTCTTCTTGTCTTTTCAGCCTCCTCTCCCCGCCTCCCAGAGAAAACCACACACCCCTTACAGAAGCCACCCGAAACATGAAAGTCCATGCGAGAGATACTTAGATAGACTGCATTCACTCTGTGTATCTTAAAGCTTTACATTTAGAGAAGCAAGTTTTAGCCTAAAGCACGTCTGTCTGTTTACGAACACCTTCAGGTGACTATGAAGATAATGGAATTGCTGATACACTGCTCATAGCTGCTTGGGTAACCATTCTTTTATTATCAGGAAGGCAAATGCAATTTTTAAGATCAAAGCGGACATCTCTTGGAAGCTCCATTTATTACAAAAGGCTAAGGTGTCCACATTCCTAGGAATCAAAGGGACTGAAAAGCCAGAAAAGCAGTAGTATTCAAGAGGTGAATGCAATCCTTGATGGAGAGCAACCACCGAAGTCGGTGACAGGAACAAGAGGTAATTTAATTCTGAAAGTTACCAACTCTGCAAGCTCTGGGGTTAAGCAAGGTGCCTGATATGGTGATTGCCACAGCCAGGGTCTGCCTGACACACCATTTCAGCTGCCAGTGCAGGGACTGAGAATACTTTCATAGTTTTCACCATCTGAGATTCCCTTGGTACCATTTTGAACCCATTTCCGCTGAGAACAGGAGCCCCACTCAGCGACTGCAGGGGGAGTAAAGTAGAAGGTCATTATAACCCAGGCACTGTTACAGAGTATTTGGAAAACCTTCCTGGATGAATTCTAGCCCTGAAAACATGGCCACCTCAGAGAGTAGCAACCAGACTGTGGCCGTTTCCCTATCAGCTGCCATCTAATGGCAGTTCCACCATATTTAGGGTCCTTCTGTATCCTCCCCCAAGCCCCAACCTGGCTTTAAATCCCCCGTAGACCCCTTTGCCAAGGCTTTCCGATGGTTAACTTCAGGAAAGCCTGACAAACATCTATCTCTCCAGCTGGGCCCTCTTCAAATGCTTACTGGAAACTCCACCGCTAAAGAACTTTTCTAGTAGTTTTGAATATCCTTGAAATCTTGGCCAAAGCATTTGGAAGAGTAACAATGGGTCTTTATTATTTCTTCTCAACAACTTTCCAGCCATTTCAGAGTATGAAGAGGCCTTCGGAAATTCTGGATACTTGATAAGTGTGCTTCATATTACAAAATAAATCTTTTACCTCTCCCTTTTCATCAGGCTAATGTCTTCTGAAATCCCCTCAGCATTCCTGAGAGTTTATCTTTCCAGAGACTAGAATTGCAAGAAGCATTTTCTTGATGTTTATCGCATTATTTTTTGTAGTTTAAAGGGTTAGTGTTACAGAAGTGGTTTTTATACTTGGGAGCTTCGCCACTGCAAACTTTCACTGCCCATATTATTAACGAAAAGACAATATTGATTTTAACACATTTTTAAACAGATCCTTAGAAAGTATGCAAAGCCTCAATCACAGACATTCTTCTTATCCTAAGAAAAAATATATGATAGTTTTAAATTTATGAAAATTTTAATGTGATCAAAAGGATACAGCCGGAGGAATAGATAATAGTATGCCTTGGGCAATCTCTGGGCTGACTTTTGGAGAAAGTTCACCATTTGCCGGTAATGGTCCTAAGAGTTGGGCAAACTAAGCTAAATATATATATTTTTTCTTTTTCTTGACATGCACAATTCTCATGTCCACACTGAAAAAATAAAGAACTTAACTTTGTAGAGACCAATAGATTATTGTAAATTCTTATCTATATAGAATTTAAATTAATGGCAGGATTATCAAAGATTATTTATGCCAGATATATCATTTTGATTGAACTCCCCAAGTTTAAGTTATGGGAGCACCTACTCAGAAACACCACCTTCCCTCATAATTCCCAACAGGGTGTAAACAGAGGCTTAAATACTGCTTCATATTTTATATCATTTAAAGTAAAATAGTTAATTTAAATGATTCTTTAGGGAAAAGGCAAAAGAAAGAGAGAACTGAGAAGAGGAAGAGAACATCTACAAGGAGAATATGCATTTTCAGTGAACTCTGCCTTTTCCTGATTCTCACGTCCTCACACTTCCTCTGCTGCTTAGCAAAGTTTGACAAGGGATGATCCATGTATTCGCTGCCGCTTGTAATTTGCTACAACTTGTAGGTCTGACTTTTCTCCAAGGTGCGGATATTGTTGCCATCTGTTTTCATCCATTTTATTAGAGATAATTGTCCTCATGGGTCCCAAGCTGACGCGCCTGAAATGAGTTACCTGCCCTCTCTCCCGTGGCCCCTCCCTCAGCCGCTACTCACTCGAAAGGGTCGCTGGGATCTGCCCTCTGGAGCTCTGGAGGGATGGGGATCCTTTTGTAGTACATTTCCCAGTCGAAGGCGCCTCGCATGGCATCCCCAGCTTGTGCCTCATACCCAAAGTGATTGTGGTCAATGACATCGATCATGGGGCACACGATGGTTTTGTGGTTTAGTGCAATTTGGTCTGAAAAATGAAAGCACAAAATAGGAAATGACATGCCCGCCTAGGCCATCTATCATTTTTCAGCAAAGAGAAGCCTACAGATCCTTCCTAATGCAGGGATGCTGCTTGCAGCCTGGTTTCCTGTCGTTGTTAGGGCACTTTGTGAAATCTCTTCCAAGGCTGGACTTAATGTGATGGGACAGTGATTAGGTACAATTAGTGTTGTCGTATTTTCCTTTAAGAAAGTTATGTTCCAGAGAGACTTGCAGAAGTCCATTTAGCTCTCCCTCTGTCACATTTTTGCTCTGACCTGTCCCCAATCTGTCATTTTATAGAGCATCCAACATGCGTGGAGTATAAACAGTACTTGTGTTCCTTCAAGCATACAGTGGGAGCTTGCTGAGAAAATATTGTCCTGCTTTCTGGAGGTTCCAAAATGTAAATATTTAACTTCATGATTCCTTTTTTTTAGCCTCTAATCTTAGGATGGTCATGATGGCTGTTCCCTACTAAATACTGATAGATCACACAGAGAATTCTTTGCTCTCAGGCTTACCATGTTCTATTTGGCTATTGTCCTTTGATATAGACTCTGTTTATCAAAGCTATACAGTTTTATCTTTTCTCATTCTAACCAAAAATATTTTAGCTGGCCTGATACTATGGTTCCTATTCCTGCTACTTTCACATTCTTGAGCAACTGCTAAGTGATTTACACTCTTGCTACTTCTCATCCTCCCAGCAACCCCATAAGGTGGCTACTATCGTCATTCTCAATTTACGAGTGAGGATACTGAGCTCAGAGAAGCTAAATAACTTGTCAAGGGTCACTCGTCTCTTGAGAGCAAAACCCAGGCTGCAACTCCTGCTTAACAGTCCAATCCTAAAACCTGGGGTCTTTCCAGTTCTCCATGGTGCTTCTCGGGTGATATCTTTTTCAGTTCCAACTCCTTCCTTTTCCATGAAGATAGTATTATGGTGAGACTTCAGCAGCACAGGGAACTGGCGTTTACACACTTTGCCTCACCTGGAACAGCTACAGGTGACGGAGAGTTGGCTATTGAACAAGAAGGGCTCGAACTGCTCAGGTCCACTTATAAATAGATTTTTTTTGGATACAGTACAGTGCTGTAAGTGTATTTTCTCTTCCTTATGATTTTCTTAATAACATTCTATTCTCTAGCTTAGGTTATTGTAAGAGTACAGTATATAATACATAATACCATACACAGTAAGTGTCAATTGACTGTTTCTGTGATTGATAAGGCTTCTGGTCGACAGCAGGCTATTGGTAGTGAAGTTTTTGGGGAGTCCAGAGTTACACGTGAATCTTCAACTGTGCAAGGTGCTGGTGCCCCTAATCCCTGTGTTGTTTAAGGGGCCAACCATATTTTCTCCCCAAGAATGTGCACTCAGTTGGTATTTATTATAACAAATATATTGTCTGAAAGAACTTTTAAGTATGAACATCTGCTTTCTGGTTATTTGGATGATCTGATGTGGCATGTGGAATAAAATACATTTAAATATCTTAAAAAACATCTTTTAGAAATAATGAGGTTTGGTTATTTCAGTATTATTATTTGGTGGCCCTGATAAGGCTGGGTGGGGAAGCCACAGAATCCTGTAGAAGATCTCTCCTGCATATTTATATGTCTGCCTGCCCCTCCCTCCCTCCCTCCCTCCCTCCCTCCCTTCCTTCCTTCCTTCCTTCCTTCCCTCCCGCCCTCCCTCCCTCCCTCCCTCCCTCCCTCCAATTCAACAGCTATTTATTGAGTAGAAATTATATGCCTGCCACCTTTCTAGGTTCTGGGAACACAGCAGTGAACACCAATCACAAAAATCCATCTTTAGCAGTGGAACAAAGACAATCAATATACATAATAACTCTGAATTACATAGTGCGTTTGAAGGTGATAAATGTGATAGAAAGAGGATAAAACAGGGCAAGGGGAGTATGGAATGCTGGTATGTGGCAAGGTAAACAGCATGGCCCCAGGAGGCCTCTGAGAGCCTGGAGCTTACCTTCATATTATTTCAGCTAATTGGTAGACAGAGAGACCCCTAGCACTATTTCAGGTGATTCTTCAGCAAGCACCCTGTGAGCATTCATTTTCACCTGGGAAAGTCTTATAATGGGTTTTAATCTTTATCTAAGTGGTGTTTCCCCATAGATGTCTTTGGCAGAGGAAGCATCATTGCTGTGTCCAAAATATCTCTCCTAGCACCTCGGCAGGTATTTTAGTATTAAGGTTTCAGTGACTTTCTTCAATCAAATTCAGAATCAGGTTGATTTACAAGTTCCTTGACCAATAAGGAGTCCTAAGGTGACCCAAAGAGAATGAGTCTGTTAAATTAACTGTCAACTCTCCCTTCAAATTTCTTTTCAGCTCTCATCCAGCTGTTCTAGCTTAGGGTGAAAGCAGCATGACTAATTTTTCATCTAAGGCTTGTGCCTACATTTCAATTTCCAGGGATCAAACAAACAGACTCTTAATGGGAAATTGAAATTCAGGTATAATCCCAAGGTGAAAAATGAACCAAGAAACCGTGTGGCTCTGCCTGTTTTTCATTTTGGATGATGTGTCAGGACACTGATAGAGGAAAATAAAAAAAGATAGTGATCCTGAGCTTGAATCATTTCTTATCCATCAGGCCTACAGGAAATGAAATGCTTTAATGAGAAAAAGTGGGTTTCTCTTTATTTTATCTCTCTCTCTTCTCTTTTTTTTCCCCTGTTAGATTCATATGAACAATCAGAGGCTTGATAATTGGCATTTAGGAATTGCTTTGGTTCATAAATAAATTAGGCCTTTTGCTGACTTCCTTGAGTATTCAACACCATATAGGTCAAATTCAGTTTGCAGGAATTTCACTGTTGCTGATGAAACTCTAAATTGCTATGTCCTTGGACAAGGTACTTTTAATTAAAAGCTCAGAGGAGTCTCTGGCCGTAGGAGCACCGAGACATTCCTGTTAATTACGATGACTGAGCAGTCGTCTGTGTAGGTGTGTGTGGATCGGGTGATGCGATGGGGTATTAGTTGCTGGTCATTTCCTGTCTTAAATCCTACACAGTTTCAATTGATTTCCCCCCCACATCTTTTACTAATGGACCTTTGCTGGTTCTAGCTGAAATCCTACACAGTAGTCAATAGCAAATCATTCTTTCTGAGGCAGCTTATTGTAAAGGCAGTTTTTACTGGCTTTAGCTCCAAGGCCAGGGATAGATATATTTACAATAAAAGTTGATTTAGCGAAATCTGGAAGAATAAGAAGGAGTACAGTATGTGCACACCAAGAACTTTTAGAAACATATATTTTTTTTTCAGGTTGGCAATTTATTCCTCATCCACTACTGGACTTTATATCAGACTTCATGGTGAAATAAAAAACAAAATAGTCAAGCTCCAACTGAGCCACACATGTGTTTTCTAGCTTGAATGACTTAGTTCTTTCATGTTTCTAACAGTTCAAGTGTGATGTGACAGAGAGGCTTCTTCTTTCCTGACTCTGAGCCATATTGTGAGCATTAGAATGTGTCATCTGGATAGGAGCTCTGAGTGTTTCAGGGGGTCCTCTGTAAATTTGGGGGGTTATATATTTAGGGCTCTAGACCCATGCCAGAAGTGGAAAGGAGAACTGGCATTATAAATTCACGAAAATGTCAGGGCATTTGCACTTGAACTGTATTCTGGGGCTGAATAATTTTCTTTCCTCATTTCTTAGCAGTTCTATAATAATTGTTAAACTGTGTGTGTGTTTTAATCTTACTGTATATAGTGTCTTTTTTAAATATCTTATTTATTTATTTGTCAGAGAGAGAGAGAGAGCACAAGCAGGGGGAGTAGCAGTGGGAGAGGGAGAAGCAGACACCCCGCTGAGCAGGGAGCCCGATGTGGGCTCGATCCCAGGACCCCAGGATCATGACCTGAGCCGAAGGCAGATGCTTAACTGACTGAGCCACCCAGGTGTCCCGAGATAGTGTTTTTAAGTACTTTTTTCTTTTAGTATTTACCTAGCCACAATAAAGAGAACGTCTAAACTAAATGAAACCATTTCAAACCTTAAGTTAGAGTGCAGTTGGTAGTATCTAAAATGGCAATTTTAATGCAGTTTTCTAGTTACCTATTTGTCCTCAGCTGTGGTTAAGACAGAATTCAAGGCTCTCACTGTAAAAACTGTTGAAGGGATCTCTCGCTTTTGTTGATTGCAAACTGAATAGAAGGGAGCCACATACTCCCTCTGAAGGAGGGCGGTTCCCCAGGCCCTGCTGGTCCCCAGAAGGCCACCATCAGTATGTGTACTCACTAAGGAGCGGGGGCAGCCAGTTCACATTGACCTCGCAGTGGGAGTCCAGGAACGTCAGGACTTCTCCTCTGGCCATAGATGCCCCCAAGAGGCGGGTCCGGATGAGCCCTTCCCTTTTCTTGGTGCGAACAATCCTTACTTTGGAAAATCGGGCCATATATTCTTCTAACTTATCCTTCAAGTGTTCTAGGAACGAAGCAGAGAATGTAGAGAAAGAACACAAAACATTAATTGCAACAGAATTATCTGTGGGTGTTTATGCATTAAATGTACGTGAATGATGAATCCAAGCTTACATCCATTTTTCTCCTCTCTTCATCTCGAGGGGAGACACTAATAAGATTTTAGGCCCATAGGTTTTTTTACTCTGTACTTTCCAAAAAGCTTCCTAAACTGCAAATACTGCCCTTTGTTTGAATGCTAGAAGACACAGACCCACGAGAGCTGTGCCATGAGATTACTTCCAGCCAGCTGCCAAGGGCTTAATCCTGGCCAGCATTCACCACGACGGGCACTGGCCCTCTGGTTCCCACTGTGTAAAGTCAGATGAACATTCCAGCAACTGGGCTCTTTTCAACAAGAGGTCTCTTTCCAGCAAAGCCATTCCTAGTTTCTGTGTCTTTGAAAATAATGCATGTAAAACCACAAGAAAAAAAAATTATATCTCTCAGATCAATAAGAACCGAACAGATTTTCCCCCCATGGGGTAATAGCAAACTAATAAAGACATTCAGCATCTGGCTTCTGATTTGAAGTATAAAAGTGACTAACTTGCTGTTAAAATTAGATGTGAAAAGGGGAAGGCGGATAGATACTACACAATCATTTTGAACTTAGCTATTTAAGATTAGAAAACAAAAATTTGAGAATGTCTCTTTGCCTAATTAAAAACAAACTGTGGAAACCAAATCGAATGAGATAGCTTATTTACAGAGAGAAAAGATCTCCTCCTGGCTGTTATAAGATATATCAATATCTTAGATCTTTAATGCCAAATAAGTGTGTTTGGTGTCTTTCTGTGGAATTTGTACTCATATAATTTACATCCCGTGCTTTCGTTCTCTCATATCTAAAGCATTAGGAGGGCTTCGCTGGAGTTTCTAACAAGGAACGTCTAATAGTCACAGAAACAGAAGCTTAGTATGCAGTATGTTCTGTAGTTCCACTTTCAAACTTTCTCTGCATGTGTGCAATCAAAGGCAATATTATTATTAAGTCTCCTCCTATGATCTGTAGCAACAGGAATTCACATAAGGATTTATGATTCCCTTCCCTGTGATCCAATTTAACAGATGTCAGAATTACTCATTTTGGAATTTTATACATAAGCCTCTATTTTTATTTTCATTTTCATTTCTTCCTATTAATGTTAGTGTTTTAAAAAAAATCTCAATTTCCAGGGCACCAGGGTGGCTCAGTTGGTTAAATGTCTGACTCTTAATTTTGGCTCAGGTCATGATCTCAGGGTGGTGAGATCCAGCCCTGCTTTGGGCTCCTCACTGAGCATGGAGCCTGCTTAAGATTTTCTCTCTCCCTCTCCCTTTGCTCCTCCCTCCGTTGTGAGTGCACGTGCTCGCATGCTCTCTCTCTTTCAAAAAAAAGTCTTGGGGGGCCTGGTGCCTCAGTCATTAAGCGTTTGCCTTCGGCTCAGGTCATGATCCCAGGGTCCTGGGATTGAGCCCCGCATCGGGCTCCCTGCTCTGGAGGAAGCCTGCTTCTCCCTCTCCCACTCCCCCTGCTTGTGTTCCCTCTCTCGCTGTGCCTCTCTCTGTCAAATAAATAAATAAAATCTTTAAAAAATAATCTCAATTTCCATTTTTTCTGACTGCCCGTAACTAGGCTTTACAAATAGATCAAGTAAAAAATTACTTAGTTTTCTGATTTTTCCTATGAAAGAATACTGGTGGGGTCTTTCACAAGAGTGTTTTAGCACAAAATAGGTTTCCTTCTATTTTGTTCTCCCTGTAATGAACAGAGCTATAGAGATCAGACTACAGAAAGCAAAGATTACAGATTTGGAGTCAGAATAGACCTAAGTGGGAGGTCAGTACCAGTGAAATATATGAATATATATGAAATATCTTCTCTTACCCTGAATTTCCTCACCTACAATATACAGGGAGTTTCTCCTCTTAGAGTGTGGTGGGGTGGGTCCAGCTTTTGGTCAGAGACCTCACAGCACTTGTTCAGTAAATATTCACTAAGTCAATAATTGGAGACCTCCTAAGTCATATGAGTTATGAAGGGAAACAACAGCATTTCTAGCTGAAGAAATGCCTTTGAATGCTCAGCCTGAAAGATGAAAAATTTAGAATTTTTATTTCTTGGTGAGATTTTGATAATTCTTCATCTTCTATTTATTGAAAATTTAAAGAATGAAAGATTTTGGCCAGCAATAAATGAACACATATAACTTTATGGCCGTACCGCAGGTGCTCAACAGAAAGGCTGGCTCCCAAGTGTCTCTGTCTCTTTAAGACAGGTGTGCCGTGCCAGAGGCCTACCTCCTGCCCCTCTCCTCTTTGCTTACCCCTTCCCTGCTCCCCTCTGTGCAAGCTGCACAGAAAGATTCCAAAGGGCTACACAACACAGTGCCACCTGTGAATAAGACCGGAGCTTACTAACCTGTTAGGGAAATAAAGCAGAGACCTGCAAGCCAGGTGTGCAAACAGAGGCAATGAGTAAGTGGCAAGTGATCAGTCCCAGAGCTCTCTATATGCCAGTCTCGAAAAGCTTGCATTCGGTCAGGGTTTCTCACATAAACGTTTAAGAAGACGCTGTATCTCATTACTGTAATTTATTCAGGCTCTGAAATCCTTCCGTATCTCCAACGCACAACTGTCATTCTATAAGTTTATTTGTAAACTGGTTGTTTGGACCACAGAAACATATTGTCTCCTGAAAACAGGGTCACAACAGTCATTGGAGATGGAAAAGAGTGAACATTTGTTAAACCCACCAAAACAGTGTTTGTTTGTGTTCTTTCATTAAGCCTCACTATTCTTTGGCAAGTACCACTGTGAGTATGGTCTTGGTCTTGGCAGTCTGGGCTGCAGGTACTTCTTTCCTCCCGGACCCCAAGGACTAATGGGGCCTCTTGGGGAGGACTAACTCTCTGTAGCTGTGTATGAAGAAATGGTTCTAGAAGACAGTCACTTCCCAGGCGGTCTAACTTGGGAATCAAAGGGTTGTTGATCACCTGGGAGTGGTTGTCCCAATTTTGGGTTTAGATTTCCCTACTTTTTAGTTTATACGAAATTCTTTGAAACTCAGCGGAGGACTATCTCTACATGTCTCCTTTCCCTCTACGCACTATTGGATTCTGTGTATTTTTCTTTGATCAAAGCCCATTTTAACGTATGAAAAGAATCGTATGGTATGAATCCACAAAGCACAAAGGGTTTGACCCCAAATAGAGTCCCCTAATTGTTCAAATCAATTCTTTTAGTTTGAACTTTGCATTAATCATTAAGTTGCTTTGCCTCAGAATGATGATCCGGTTGACTGCCCTTGTGAAGGGTTCATTCTCTTTCAGTAGTTCAGTTGTAATTTCTAATTACCCATAACTCACAATGAAGACAGGTATCATCAGTCTAATTAGCAAATTAGACTCTCATACAGTGGAGTTACTGGGGATGGTGGAGATAGCTTTAAGAACATTTTGTATTTCTTTTATAAGAACAATTTCTAGATTCATTTCTAAAATATTAAAATGATTTTAAACATGATTTTATATGATTTTAATTCAAGCACAGTATCTTTGAATATCCCTTTTGAGCTTTAATTTTAAATAATGACAGGAGAATTTATGGTATTTTTATAAAGCAGGAAGATTTCTTTAGGGACTATGACACATTTGGGGAACCAGAAAATATAAGACCACTAGTTAAAACCCACTGAGTGGTATCCTGACAACCTGGACAAGTGAACACAACTTCAAATATGCCAGTTTTTGCCAGGGTTTATTGTATCATTGTGGGGCAATAGGGAATGAAAAGTTGTACTCAAGTGAAATTTTGGTGTCTTGCTACTGTGAATATTAAATTTAGCAGTTTTCTCAATGAATTTTCCTCTTTTTCTAGAGATTTCACTTATGCTCCATGGACTTATATGGAGAATCTATCATTCCACTTGTATATCTAATGTTAGGGGTAGCAACTAAACACTAAACAAATCAACTTCATTGATTTGCACAGTCAAAAGTTGAGGACATGGGTTCTAGCCGTGTTACTGACTGGCCACATGCCTTTGGGTGGGTCACCACACCCTATTTAACCTCATTTGCCTTAGCTATAAGGAAGGAAGTATGCCAATTGGTCTTAAATATTTCTTCTAGTTCTATGATTCTATTGTTTCCCCCTGTGAAGTTTTACTTACAGAGTAGATCTAACCCTATCAAGTACCTAGGTTTTTCACAAAAGCATCCTAATGGTTGGTATTTTGGTGTTTCTTTGGGCTATGTCTCATTTTTGAAAGCAAGAGTCAAATCAAGATAAAGCTAATGCATATCAAAGATTTAGTCAAAAAGCAAACTCCAGGGTATTTTCTTTGGTCAATAGAGCATCTGTCTAATCTCCTGTGGTTGACTGTCTGTAAGACTGTTACTAATGTCAAAATAATGATTTTGAAGCACCGTAAGTTCATCAAGGATTTACATCTGTTCAATAAGTTATGCTTATTATGTCAGAAAAATATAGTAACAGAGTTTAGACAGCTTTCTAGTCTACCTCTGAGTAACTGTTCCCAAAGGGACAATCTAGTGACTATCAGTATTATAGAGCATGGCCAGTGTGTCCCAAGTGGAGGACCCACCAAAGGCCAAGCAAACAGCTGCCCTGTCTCAGTGGCTTACTGAGGCTCAGCAACTTGTTATTCAGCTCCTTCTATCTCCTTTGAATTCCCTAATTTACATCCCAAGGGGAGAGCAGGAGGGCAAGGAGACACTATTTATCTGGAGATAGGGATTTCTATATTTAATTATATACCTATGGAAATGAAATGTCTTTGATGTGTATACTTTGGTGCTGGCAAAATGTAGTAGAGCATGACTTTAAGATTATATAGAATATGTGCTAGTTATGAGGTTTTTTTTTTTAAGATTTTATTTATTTGAGAGAGAGATTGAGAACAAGCAGGCAGAGGGGCAGAGGGAGAGGGAGAAATAGACCTATTGCTGAGCAGAGAGTCTGATGCGGGGCTTGATCCCAGGACCCTGGGATCATGACCTGAGCTGAAGGCAGACGCTTAACCGACTGAGCCACCCAGGTGCCCCTAGTTGTTATGAGTTCTGAAATGTAATAGAATATAAATATGTAGTAACATAAATATCTTCCTTTTCTGCTTAATCCTCACAACACAAATATACTGTTAAGTACAGCACTCAGTATTCTGGATAATTTGAGGTTATATCAGAGTGACAAGAAGTACTTCACCATTAGAGAATATATCTTTCTATTTCTTAATCCACTTGGCATATGTCATGTGTATATTTTAACCCAAAGAGGCAATGTTCAGAATAACTCTCTACACAGCAGGGCCTGTAGAGACTTTTTCTATAGTCTTTACACAGAAGATATACAGGCATACCTCAGAGATATTGGAGGTTGGGTTCCAAACCACCACAGAAAAAACAAAATTGCAGTAAGGCAAGTCAAAGGAATTTTTTTGGTTTCTGAGTGCATATACAAGTTTTTTACATTACACTGTAGTGTATTAAGTAGGCAATAGGATTATGTCTAAAAAAAATGTATATACCTAGTTGAAAAATACATTATTGCTAAAAAGAGCTAAGCCTCAGTGAATTGTTATCTTTTTGCTGGTGGAGGATCTTGCTTCAGCTGGCGGTTGCTGAAGCCTGGGGTGGCTGTGGCAATTTCTTCCATAAGACAACAGTGAGGTTTGCTGCAACAGTTGACTCTTCTTTCCACAACCCATTTCACCAGGTCATGTGATATTGTTTGCTAGCATTTTACCCAAACTTCACTCAAAATTGGAGTCAAACCTCTCAAACCCTGCTGCTGCTTTATCAACTAAGTTTATGTAGTATTCTAAATGCTTTGTTGTCATTTCAACAGTCTTCACTGCATCCTCACCAGGAGTGGATTCCATCTCAAGAAACCACTTTCTTTGCTCGTCCGTAAGAAAAAACTCCTTATCTGTTCAAGTTGGATCATGGCGTAGTAGCAATCCAGGCCCATCTTCAGGCTCTACTTCTAATTCTAGTTCTCTTGCTATTTCCACTACATCTCCAATTATTTCCTCCACTGAAGTTTTGAACCCCTCAAAGCCATCCACGAGGGTTGGAATCAACTTCTTCTAAGTTCTTGTTCATGTTGATGTTTTGAACTCTTCCCATGAATCACAAATGTTCTTAATGGCGTCCAGTGAATCCTTTCCAGAAGGTCTTCAATTTACTTTGCCCAGATTCATCAGAGACATCACTATATATGGCAGCTATAACCTTACAGAATGTATTTCTTAAGTAATAAGACTTGAAAATTGAAATTACTCCTTGACCTATGGACTGCAGAATGGATGTTGTATTAGCAAGCATGAAAATAGCATCAATCTCATTGCCTATCTCCATTGGAGCTCTAGGGTGACCAGGCGCACTGTCAATGAGCAGCCATATTTTGAAAGAAATCTTTCTTTTTGAGCAGTGGGTCTCAACAGTGGGCTTACAATATTTAGTAAGCCATGTTGTAACCAGATGTGTTGTCATCCAAGATTTGTTTTTCCATTTATAGAGCACAGGCAGAGTAGGTTTAGCATAATTCTTAAGAGCTCAGGATTTGCAGAATGGTCAGTGAGCACTGGCTTCAATTTAAAATAACCAGCTGCATTAGCCCCTAACAACAGAGTCAGCCTGTCCTTTGAAGTTTTAAAGCCAGGCATTGACTTCTCTCTAGCTATAAAAGTCTTAGATGGCATCTTCTTTCAAGAAAAGGCTGTTTCATCTACACTAAAAATCTGTTATTTAGTATAGCCACCTTCATTAATGATCTGAGCTGGATCTTCTCCATCAGCACTTGCTGAGAGAGAGGGAGAAACAGACTCACTGCTGAGCAGAGGAGTCTGATGTGGGGCTTGATCCCAGGACCTTGATCACCTTGCACTCTTCCGTTATGGAGATGGCTTCTTTCCCTAAACCTCATGAACCAACCTCTGCTAGCTTCCAGCTTTTCTTCTTCTGCTTCTTCACCTCTCCCAGTCTTTATAGAATTGACGAGCCTTGGTCTGGATCAGGCTTTTGCTTAAGGGAATGTGGTAGCTGGTTTAGTCTTCTATCTGGACCGCTCAAACTTTCTCCACATCAGCAATAAGGCTGTTTCTCTTTTGCATCATTCATGTGTTCACTGGGGTATCACCTTGAATTTTCCTTCAAAAACTTTTTTCTTTGCATTCATAAACTGTTAGATTCAAGAGGCCAAGCTTTTAGCTTATCTCAGCTTTTGACATGCCTTCCTCACTAAACTTAACCATTTCTAACTTTTGATTTGAAGTGAGAGACATGTGACTCCTTTGCTTGAACTCTTAGAGGCCATGGTAGGATTATTAATTGGCCTAATTTCAGTATTAGGGAAGGGCTCAAGGAAGAAGGAGGCCCAAGGAGAGGGAGACAATGGGGGAAGGGCTGGTCGTGGAGCAGTCAGAACACACATTTATTTATTAAGTTCACTTTATATGGGTGGAGTTTGTGGCACCCCAAAACAATGACAATAGTAACCTCAAAGATCACTGATCATGTAGCACTATAATAAATATAATAATAATGAAAAAGTTAGAAATATGAGAATTACCAAAATATGACACAGAGACACAAAGTGAGCAAGTGCTGTTGGAACAATGGCCTTGATAGACTTGTTTGATGTGGGGTTGCCACAGACTTTCAGTTTGTAAAAATATGCAGTATCTGAAAAGTGCAATAAAGTAAAGCACAATAAAAGGAGGTATGCCTGTCTACAGATTTTAAGTCTCTCATTGAGTTCCAGAAAATGGTCAATCTCTTTATTTTCTGGTTGACCACACTAAATCTGTCCCTTTTGATAGCATTCAAATATAGACATTTCATATTATCTCTAGAACACAAAAAATTCAACCAAGAAAGCAATAGCATTTGTGAAACCATATTCAATTACCTCTATTATGATTTCCACTGGGTTCTATCTCTGAATGTCCTATTTTCTATTCTTTTAACATACAAGGCCTTGGAAGTCATTTGGGAAATAGCTGGGGACACCAAACTTAAATATATAGACAAAATGTATTCCAGCTCATACAAAAAATGAAGAGACAGAATTAGAATGTCACCCTTTTGCAACCCCTAATGAACTAATGGATCAAGCCATCAATGGCTGCTAACATTGCAAAAGAAGCTACAATCATCTAGTTATGTGCCTCCTAATGAAAGAACACATCACTGCCTATAAAGTATTCTTGCCAAAAGCACTGAATGAATTTGATCATGCCTTTAGATCTAACAACCCATTTATAGGAAATAAAGGATGGGAGAATATGTCAAATGGCACATCAGGGGAATAATCAGCAAAATTCAAACTATGGGAAATTCCCTGGGGCAAAAAGCTTGATTTCTTCAACAAGTAGACTAAAAGGAAAAAGAAAAGAAATGTAAAGAGAATCCTAAAGATTAAAAGATTCTCAAGAAATACAGTGTATCAACCAGTCACACTGAGAGGATCTAATATGAATCCCGATTCTAAGATAGAGTTGAGAAAATAAAAAGCAGTCTCTGATGTCTGGGAACTGGTCTGATGCTTACAGCAAGGCCATCTTGTCCTTTGGAGGTAACAATCCCACAGGACATCAACACCCAACAAGGTAACTCAGAGACCATAATAAAGGGAGACAAAAACAAGATCACCATGAAACCTACAAGATAACAAATATCCCCCTTTCTTGGCTACAATGGGTGGTTGCTACTTCTGACCAATTATATTTTTATCAAGTAGTGGAAAGAATTTGAGATGTTTTCCCCCCCAAGAGATTCATTGACTCTGCAATCATGGGAGGAAAGAATTGGACACCATTCTTCATGAGTCTTTTGCATTGCTGTGTGTCTTGTGAGGGAGGCCATGACTACCATTTATTCCAGGTTATCTTTTCAAGGATGTTTATATAGCAAATAGATGTGGAAGGCAGAGATCATGTCTTTTCCAGAAACAAAGGGCAGGTTTATTTATAAGGCTTGGAAGGTAGAGAAATTATCTCCCTCTGTATGCTTGCTTCCCATTATAAAAGATTTGAGTTCCTTAAGTTCAACATTCCTTCACTATAATACACCAAACTGCTCTTGCATCTTTGCACACTGGCCTAGTCCCTGGTGACCTGGGGGCAAGGGGAATTGACTCAGGCACCCTGATCATCATGTGGCATCCTGTGCTGTTGGTACTGAAGTTCATTGTCTCTGACCCAGGATTCTCATGTCTTTTGTCTCCATTAGACAATGGCAGGCCAACTTGCTAACTTGCAAGTAGAGTGAAATCTCAGATTCTTTGCAGTTCTTTACAGAGGGTTCTTTACAGATTCTTTGCAGTTCTTTACAGAGCCACTGACGGAGGGATCCTAAACACTCCATGGCAGATTGGGAGTTTGTTGACCAGGGAGTGGAGAGAAATCTAGGGGAAGCAGTTGTTGGTAATTACACATGCCAGACCATCCACTTCTGTATCAACTGGGGAATATGAACCCTGACTGGATATTAAATGACATTAAGGGATTATTAATTTTTTTTTTTTTAAGTAGGCTCCATGCCCAACAGGGGGCTTGAAGTCATGATCCTGAGATCAGGAGTCAAATGCTCTACCAACTGAGCCAGTTAGGCACCCCCAGACTGTCCTCTTCTTTCCTTGGAACAGCCTAGCTCCGCTCAGCTGAGCTTCCACTGCCCGCATATTTCTTTCTTGTTATTTTCTCCTCCAGTTAAATCCTTTCGGTATGGGAAAATATCTCTGTCCTCACACAAAAATGTCACAGTTAGAAATAATGAGCTATGTTTACCTGGAGAATTCTGATACTTTTCTCTGAGCAACTCTTAGAACCCTATGTTCCCACATAGACAACAACAGGGATGGGATACATTTCAGGGTAGGGTCTTCTCTTGGCAAATCAGGTAAGCCTGGATACTAGGCAAGTTCCTTGGGATCTTCTCTTTTTCACTCTTTCTCTCTCAATCTCTCTTTTTCATCCTTTGCTTAAAGAACAATTGAATTATATATTTTAAGAATAGCTTTAAATGTGTTCCATATTCAGACCAACACAAAAGAAACAGAATGCCACAACACCTATTCAAATGCCCACCTCACAGTCCCTTATTGAGGAGTAAGCAGCCACAGATCTAGTGCCCATCATCACTCCTTCTCTATATTTAGGATTGTAAATGAGTTTAAATTCTCCTATGAAATGCTCACATATCAAAGATTATTTGTACACCTTATGAGTAAAGGCCCCAAAAGGAAAAAAAAAAATTATAGGTGTCACCATATATAAAAGGATTAAGAACATTTTCTGAAAAAACAGTGTGTGCGTGCGTGTGTGTATGTGTGTGTGAGAGAGATCCCCAGATAAAATATTTATTTTATTTGTCATCTTTTATATTTAGAGTATATACTTTAGAATGATTTTGCAAGATAGTAAATAATAGATTACTTCATACAAAATATTTTGGCATTTTGGTAATAGCCTAAAAACTGCCTATATATATAAATGTATACATATACAAATACCTACACAAATGTAACATATCTGTGATGTAGTTTTCCTTTCAGTTCAGTTATCCAAATTTAATTTGTATATTCATTACTTATGTCATTTTTGAAAAGGTAATGTATATTTAGCTGTAACAAAAATATTTGAATTCTGTTTTTCCTTTTCTGCAGTATTTTCTTAAAGACTCTTTGAAAACTGGTTTGTCTGATGTTTCAAATATTTCTTACATAACTTATACTTAGATTATATGATATTTTTCTAAGCATTTTATATTTTTCAAAAGTCATGGTAATGAAAGGACTTCCGTGAATGAATAAAAGTAACATAATTTGAATATAATTTATAGTTTGTAATTGTTCTGTTTACATGAACCTAGAATGAGAACTTTGTATTCTAAGGATGACTAAAATTTTACCGTAATGAAAAATTATTTTCTTTATATTATTTCTTCTGGTGCTGTAAGTTCTGCTTCAAAGAAGAAAAAGATATAAGTGAGAACTGGGTAAAACTCAGAGGTCTTTTCTACGTAATACTGTTGTTGAGTGTTTTGAACTCACTGTAAATTGATCTATTTCAATACAGTGGAAACATCTCTGTTTTTTTTTTTTTTTTTTAAAGATTTTATTTTTATTTATTTGACAGAGAAAGACACAGCGAGAGAGGGAACACAAGCAGGGGGAGTGGGAGAGGGAGAAGCAGACTCCCCGCCGAGCAGGGAGCCCGATGCGGGACTCGATCCCGGGACTCCAGGATCATGACCTGAGCCGAAGGCAGTCGCTTAACCAACTGAGCCACCCAGGCGCCCAACATCTCTGCTTTTTAATAATTTGGTAGTTTTATTAGATTTTAAACATTCTGTCTAGTGCAAAGAATAGGCCATGTAGTTTAGAAGTTTCCATTTGGACCAACTACATGATAATTCAGTCTAAATGCTCAAATGTAAAAATCTTACCATTAGCAAAATAAACAGTTATTGGTTCAGCATCATACTGTTCAAACCTGAAAATATTTAAGAATTTTGCTGAAGATAGTGTTAGGCTTTAGTCTATAAATATTAGAGAATAGTTGGGCGCCTGGGTGGCTCAGTCGGTTAAGCGACTGCCTTCGGCTCAGGTCATGATCCTGGAGTCCCTGGATCGAGTCCCGCATCGGGCTCCCTGCTCGGCAGGGAGTCTGCTTCTCCCTCTGACTCTAACCCCTCTCATGTGCTCTCTCTCTCAAATAAATAAATAAAAATCTTTTTAAAAAAATTAGAGAATAGTTTATTTATTTATTTATTTATTAAAGATTTTATTTATTTGACAGAGAGAGACACAGTGAGAGAGGGAACAGAAGCAGGGGGAGTGGGAGAGGGAGAAGCAGGCCTCCTGCAGAGCAGGGAGCCCGATGCGGGGCTCGATCCCAGGACCCTGGGATCATGACCTGAGCCGAAGGCAGACGCTTAACGACTGAGCCACCCAGGAGCCCCTACAGAATAGTTTAATTGTGGGAAAAGCATTACATATAATGCAATCTGTTAAATTAAAAAAACCTTACATAAACATTTGAATCGCCAATGTTAACATGGGAGAGCAAATCTCTAGGTTCATCTAGATCACTTCTTCCTTTCATCCATTCAGTTTTTTTAAAAAAAATTGTGATAAAAAACACAGAACATAAAATTTACCATCTTAACTATTTCCAAATTCACGGTTCGGTCAGTAGGCTTAAATATATTTACATTGTTGTGCAGTCTTCAGATATTTTGATCTTGCAAACTGAAACTCTATACCCGTTAAATAACACCCTTTTCCTCTTCCCCAGCACTTGGAAACTGCCTTTCTGCTTTCCGTTTCTCTGAGTCTGACTACTCTAGCCACCTCACACAGTGGAATCCTGCAGTATTTGTCTTTGCATTATTTTACTTAGCATAATGTTCACAAAGTTTACTCGTCTTGTAGCCTATGTCAGAATTTTTTTTGCTTTTTAAGGTGGAATATTTATCCCTTTTTCTGTCAATAGGCATGTGAGTTGTTTCCACCTTTTGGCTCTTATGCATAAGGCTGCTATGAACATAGGTATCCAAATATCTCTTCCAGACCTTGTTTTCAATTCTTCTGGAAATATACCCCAAATGGATTACTAGACCAAATGGTAATTCTATCTTAAATTTTTTGAGATGTCACTGTACTGTTTTCCATCACAGCTGTGCCAGTTTGTGACCCCATCAATAGCGGACAGGGTACCTATTCAGTTTTAAAGTCCTTATGATCCTTTTTGTAAAATGCATATTTAAACAAAATGCATTTCAGTGGAATGTGGAGGAACACTGTAGCAAAGGTCTTGAGAGCTACCTAAAAGTCTTGAGAACTATAAACAAAATTTCTCCAAAGTGACTCTTTCTAATTCACTCAATACTAAATATTCCATAAGGAAGTAAAAGTCTGGGTACTGAAAATGATGAATACTTTCAATACAGAGATTGCAGCTATCAAAGTAAGAAAGCATCATAGACACCAAAGTTTCAGGACTCAGGGGCACCTGGGTGACTCAGTCTGTTGATTTCGGCTCAGGTCATGATCTCATGGGTTGAGGGATTGAGCCCCGAGTAAAGTTCTGCGCTCAGTGGGGAGTCTGCTTGAGATTCTCTCTCCCTTTGCCCTCCCCCCACCCCCCGCCCCGTCTCTCTCTCTAATAAATAAACAAATCTTTAAAAAAAAGTTTCAGGACTCAAATTGTATATGGAAAGCCTCCAGACTTGTTTCATTTCTCTCACTGCAATATGGGTTAATCGAGAATACCTTATTTAAAAACATCCTTCTTTCCTGCCTACACACTCCTCGTGACTATCGAGTGAACACCCTCTGAGTTGCGCACGTCTGTGCCACTTCCTCTCTGCATGCCTTGCTCCTCTGGTATGTGGCCGGCGGGCTGCATCCAATGACCAGCAGGCCTCTTCCTTCTCTCAGTCATCCTTTTGCATGATCAGTTATGTCAGGGAGCTAAATGGCACTTTGTACTTAATTGTCTTAATGAATCCTCTCATATTTACCAATATCTTATCTTCTCCTCATTCTTCCAAGAGCACTCACTCCTAATCTTTCAATGGTTCCCTTAATCTCTCGGGCTGTCAAAAATGCACATTTTGTAAGATATTTGTCTTGAGATATGAGGCAAATACTTTAAAAAGCATGTTTAACAAAGAAAAAAAAAACATCAAAAGAACCAGTATATTTATGCTTTTACCCTCTAAAGTTCTTAACGGTAGAAGTCTCATGTATTTCTCAATTTTCTAGCTACTTCAACAGCATCTTAATGTATTCTGCTGAATATCAGGTTATGTGATTTTAACACTGTTTTTATTCTCCAACATTAATGCTACTGTTAATTATGTATTTACTTGTACCCACACGCACATTCACTGCTTGGCCAAGGAGACTTGTGAGCTGGTTTGATTCCAAATGACCATCTCTAAAAGTTGGGACTAAGAGTAAATTTTTCCCATAAAAACAATTAATGATTTTCTGTAACTTGTTTTTCTAACACAAACTCAGGATGAGAAATGAAAACTCTGACCCTAAACAGTTATGGGGTAACGTGAGCCACATCAACCACGCTATTAATAAGGTGAAGTCACTGCTCCCAGTGAAATTGAATGCGTGTCAAATCAGCATGCTACATGGAATTCACCTCTGCATTTAAGGGACTTATAAATTCATTTCAGCAATTTTTAGAAAACTTAAAGTGATTAAAAAACAAAAACAAAAAAAACCAAAGCTGGGATGCCTGGGACAGGGAGAAATTGATCTTTTGCTAGCAAAAAAGTATAAAATTCAGGTAGAACAAAGAAACAAAGACAAATAAATGAAAATGCCATATACCAGCACAGATATTAAGTGGGAGCAATCAAATCTCTGTCCTTTCAAAAGTGCTTTCAATTCTGTATTTTTTCCAGCTGAAAAAAGTCCTCGTATGATTCACGTATACATGCTAAAAGCCATTTTGTTTTTCTTCAGTTTCCTTAGAAGCATATACTGGAATTACTGGGTGGGAATGTCTCATGGGTAGAATTACAGGGACCTCAAATTAGCGTGTGTGTGTGAGTGATTGAATAATGTCACCAATAACTGCCAAAACAGCCATAAAACCTGTGGGGTTTGGCTTGATTTCACAATAAATAAAGACAAATTGGAAAAATTCCTCTAAACTATTCCTTAGTGTGAGAAAAATGCTATGTCAAAATTTCAATTTAGATGAGACCAGAACTAAATTAAATACCTGGGAATTGGTCCTGTTCCCAAGGCTACCAAAACTCCAAGTTTCTAACAATATTCTTGTACTGCAATATAGAAAGAGGCATGCAGGAAATGGGCTGTCTGCCCTTGTTGAGGAAAATTGACCAGCTAAAGGTTATGTCCTCTCAAGGAATTGCTCCATTTCTTGATAATGCTATTACATAACAAAAGGGAAAGGGACCATATAAGATATTGTCTTGGTTTAAAGTTTAAAAGAGAAAATATTAAGTGGACCAAAAATGTGTCTTATGTTCTTGGATGAAAGAAAGCAATAGAATAAGCAGCAAAATATGACAAAATAATATATGAACATAATAATAATTATGTTGACATTTACTGAGTGCTTATAATAGCTACTCTAAGATCTATTCATGTATTCATTTATTAGATCCTTGTTTTACACGAGGAGAAAAATTATGCTTATTTACAAATGAGGAAAATGAAAGTGAGAAACATTAAGAAATTTGAACTAAGGGGGTGCCTGGCTAGCTGAGCCTGAAATGAGGAATGCAGGGAAAGAGCATGAGACCCTTGATCTCAGGGTCATGAGTTTGAGCCCCATGTGTAGAGATTACTTAAACAAACAAACAAACTTAAAAATAATTCTGCCTGAGATTGTACAGTAAAGATTGTCTGGAATATTGGAAATATGCAATAAATGTCAGCAATTATGTGTCAGCAGAAAATAAAAGAGTTGAACCCAGATGTATCCATCAGGAATCTTTTAAGTATAAGGGAAGTTGGTATAGGGAATTTGGTGCTTATGTTAGTATTATAAAAGACCTGGAAAATTTAGGAAAGTGGAAAGAAGGCAGAAAAATCACTAAGGGTTTACCACCCCAAATCAATCACTGTTAATAAACCGGGGGGGGG
>NW_023270454.1:14324839-14330445 GCF_011800145.1 Mirounga leonina
GGGGGGGGGCGGGGGGGGGGGGGGGGGGGGGGGGTGGAGCAAGATGGTGGAGGAGTAGGAGACCTGGATTTCGTCTCCTCTCAGGAATTCAGCTGGATAGGGATCAAACCATTCTGAACACCTACAAACTCAACAGGAGATCGAAGAAAAGAATAGTAACAACTCTCTCATCAGAAAAGTGACCACTTTCTGGAAGGTAGGACGTGCGGAGAAGTGAATCCGAGGCGATATTTGGGAGGATAGACGGCGGGGGAGGGGCCTCCGTTGGCCGCTTCTGGCAAGTGATAGAGCCGCGGGGCACAAAATCGGAACTTTTAAAAGTCTGCTCCGCCGAGGGACGTCACTCCGGAGGCTAAGCTGGGGGTGGAAGCCTCGCAGGACAGTGCGGTCTCAGGATCCTTGGGGTCACAGAAAGACCGGGGGTGCCTGAGTGTGGCAGAGCTCCCAGGTATTGGAGCAGGGAAGCCGGCTGCAGAGACAGAGCCGAGGGGTGGGCTCTCAGCTCGGGGTTGCCATAAACCCTGATCCGCGGCACAGTCGGGCCACTGCTCCTCCAGCAGGGACCCAACAAGCGGCAGATCTGGGGAGACTCACCTTCCTCCCCGGGGAGGAGCCACGCGGGAGTGCACCGCAGGGATCTGCTGGGTTTGGAGACTCCACCCGGGGTCGGGTGCCAGAGATAGAAACGTGCGGTCACAAGCCGGGTGAGCACGGGGTGCGGCCGGAGACCGGGGAGACGGGAGTGACTGACTGCTTTTCTCTGGGGGCGCACTGAGGAGCGGGGCCCCGAGTTCTCGGCTCCTCCCGGGCGGAGATTGGGAGGCCGCCATTTTCACTCTCCGCCTCCAAAGCTGTACGGGAAGCTCGCAGGGAACAAAAGCCCCGGAGAGCAAACCCGAGCAGATTACTTAGCCGGGAGGGGGCAAGGGCAGGGCAATTCCTCCTCCAGCAGAGACATTTGGAAACCACGGCAACAGGCCCCTCCCCAGAAGATCAGCGAGAACAGCCAGCCAAGACCAAGTTTACCGATCAATGAGAACGGCAGAACTCCAGCGCTAGGGGAATACTGCACATAGAATCCATGGCTTTTTTACCATGATTCTTTAGTCTTTCAAAGTTAATTTTTTTTTAACTGTCTTTTTTCTTTTTTGAATTTTTCTTTTTCCCTTTTTCAACCAACATCTTATCAATCCTTTTTTTAAAAAACATTTTTTTTTAAGATTTTATTTATTTATTTGAAAGAGAGAGAATGAGATAGAGAGAGAGCATGAGAGGGGCGAGGGTCAGAGGGAGGAGCAGACTCCCCGCTGAGCAGGGAGCCCGATGTGGGACTCGATCCCAGGACTCCAGGATCATGACCTGAGCAGAAGGCAGTCGCTTAACCAACTGAGCCACCCAGGCGCCCTAAAAAACATTTTTATTTTTCATTTTTAGAGTCATATTCTATCCCTTCATAGTAGTTACCCGTATTTTTGGCATATATATATAAGTTGTTCTCTCTTTAAAATTTTGAGATAGTTTCTTCTAACAGATTAAAATATACCCTAAATCTCTAGTATATGGTGTTTTCTACTCCCCTGCCTGATCACATTCTCTCCCTTTTTTTTTCTTTTTTCTTTTTTTAAATCCTCTTCTTACTTTTTTCAAACAACTTCTTATCAATTCCTTTTATAAAATTTTTTATAATTTCCATCTTTACAGTCATATTCCATCCCTTCATCATATCAACCCTTATTTTTATACATATATAAGTTTTTCTTTCTTTAAAATTTTGGGAGGCACTTTCTTCTAAAAGACCAAAATACACCCCAAATCTAGTGTGTGGCACTGATCTATATACCAGCCTGATCATATTTGATCACATTCTGTTTTGTTGTTGTTGTTGTTGTTGTTTTGTTTTGTTTGTTTTTGTTTTTATCTTTATCTTTATCTTTTTTCTTTTTTCTTTTTTCTCTCTTTCTGTTTCTTTTTGCCCTGCTTCAGGTCTTTTCTGATTTGTTTAGAGTATATTTTCTGGGGACGTTGTTACTCTGCTAGCATTTTGTTCTCTCATTAATCTATTCTCCTCTGCACAAAATGACAAGACGGAAAAAATCACCTCAACAAAAAGAACAAGAGGTAGTACCGACTGCCAGGGACCTACTCAATACGGACATTAGTACGATGTCAGATCTAGAGTTCAGAATCATCACTTTAAAGATACTAGCTGGGCTTGAGAAAAGCACGGAAGTTATTAGAGAAACCCTTTCTGGAGAAGTAAAAGAACTAAAATCCAACCAAGTAGAAATCAAAATGGCTATTAATGAGGTGCAATAAAAAATGGGGGTGCTAACTGCTAGAATAAATGAGGCAGAAGAGAGAATCAGTAATATAGAAGATGAAATGATGGAAAATAAAGAAGCTGAGAAAAAGAGAGATAAATAACTACTGGATCACCAGGGCAGAATTCGAGAGATAAGCGATGCCATAAGACGAAACAACATTAGAATAATTGGGATCCCAGAAGAAGAAGAAAGAGAGAGAGGGGCAGAAGGTATAATGGAGCAAATTATAGCAGAGAACTTCCCTAATTGGGGGAAGGAAACAGGCATGAAAATCCAGGAAGCACAGAGAACCCCTCTCAAAATCAATAAAAATAGGTCAACACCCCGACATCTCATAGTAAAACTTACGAGTCTCATAGACAAAGAGAAAATCCTGAAAGCAGCTCGGGAGAAGAGATATGTAACCTACAAGGGTAGAAACATTAGATTGGCAACAGACCTATCCACAGAGACCTGGCAGGCCAGAAAGGACTGGCAGGATATATTCAGAGCACTAAATGAGAAAAATATGCAGCCAAGAATACTCTATCCAGCTAGGCTGTCATTGAAAATTGAAGGAGAGATAAAAAGCTTCCAAGACAAACAAAAACTAAAGGAATTTGCAAACACAAAACCAGCTCTACAGGAAATCTTGAAAGGGGTCCTCTAAGCAAAGAGAGACCCTAAAAGCGACATAGACCAGAAAGGAACACAGACAATGTACGGTAACAGTCACCTTACAGGCAATACAATGGCACTAAATTCCTATCTTTCAATAGTTACCCTGAATGTAAATGGGCTAAATGCCCCAATCAAAAGAATCAGATTGGATTAAAAAACAAGACCCATCGATATGCTGTCTGCAAGAGACTCATTTTAGACCCAAAGACACCCCCAGATTGAAAGTGAGGGGGTGGAAAACCATTTACCATGCTAATGGACACCAAAAGAAAGCTGGGGTGGCAATCCTTATATCAGACAAATTAGCTTTTAAACCAAAGACTGTAATAAGAGATGAGGAAGGACATTATATCCTACTTAAAGAGTCTATCCAACAAGAAGATCTAACAATTGTAAATATCTATGCCCCTAACATGGGAGCAGCCAATTATATAAGGCAATTAATAACAAAAGCAAAGAAACACATCGACAACAATACAATAATAGTGGGGGACTTTAACATCCCCCTCACTGAAATGGACAGATCGTCTAAGCAAAAGATCAACAAGGAAATAAAGACTTTAAATGACACACTGGACCAAATGGACTTCACAGACATATTCAGAACATTCTGTCCCAAAGCAACGGAATACACATTCTTCTCTAGTGCCCATGCAACATTCTCCAGAATAGATCACATCTTAGGTCATAAATCAGGTCTCAACCGGTACCAAAAGATTGGGATCATTCCCTGCCTATTTTCAGACCACAATGCTTTGAAACTAGAACTCAATCACAAGAGGAAAGTCGGAAAGAACTCAAATACATGGAGGCTAAAGACCATCCTACTGAAGAATGAATGGGTCAACCAGGAAATTAAAGAAGAATTAAAAAAATACATGGAAACCAATGAAAATGAAAACACAACTATTCAAAATCTTTGGGATGCAGCAAAGGCAGTCCTAAGAGGAAAGTATATAGCAATACAAGCCTTTCTCAAGAAACAAGAAAGGTCTCAAGTACACAACCTGACCCTACACCTAAAGGAGCTAGAGAAAGAACAGCAAATAAAGCCTAAACCCAGTAGGAGAAGAGAAATCATAAAGATCAGAGCAGAAATCAATGAAATAGAAACTAAAAGAACAGTAGAACAGATCAACGAAACTAGGAGCTGGTTCTTTGAAAGAATTAACAAGATTGACAAACCCCTGGCCAGACTTATCAAAAAGAAAAGAGAAAGGACCCAAATCAACAAAATCATGAATGAAAGAGGAGATATCACAACCAACACCAAAGAAATACAATTATAAGAACATATTATGGGCAACTCTATGCCAGCAAATTCGATAACCTGGAAGAAATGGATGCATTTCTAGAGATGTATCAACTACCAAAACTGAACCAGGAAGAAATAGAAAACCTGAACAGACCTATAACTACTAAGGAAATTGAAGCAGTCATCAAAAATCTCCCAAAAACCAAAAGCCCAGGGCCAGATGGCTTCCCAGGGGAATTCTACCAAACATTTCAAGAAGAATTAATACCTATTCTTCTGAAACTGTTCCAAAAAATAGAAATGGAAGGAAAACTTCCAAAGTCGTTTTATGAGGCCACCATTACCTTGATCCCAAAACCAGACAAAGACCCCATCCAAAAGGAGAATTACAGACCAATATCCTTGATGAACATGGATGCAAAAATTCTCACCAAAATACTAGCCAATAGGATCCAACAGTACATTAAAAGCATTATTCACCATGACCAAGTGGGATTTATCCCTGGGCTGCAGGGTTGGTTCAACATCTGCAAATCAATCAATGTGATACAATAGATTAACAAAAGAAGGAACAAGAATCATATGATCCTCTCAGTAGGTGCAGAAAAAGCATTTGACAAAGTACAGCATCCTTACTTGATCAAAACTCTTCAGAGTATAGGGATAGAGGGTACATACCTCAATATCATAAAGCCATCTATGAAAAACCCACAACGAATATCATTCTCAATGGGGAAAAACTGAGAGCTTTCCCCCTAAGGTCAGGAACGCGGCAGGGATGTCCACTGTCACCACTGCTATTCAACATAGTATTAGAAGTCCTAGCCACAGCAATCAGACAACAAAAAGAAATCAAAGGCATCCAAATCGGCAAAGAAGAAGTCAAACTCTCACTCTTTGCAGATGATATGATACTTTATGTGGAAAACCCCAAAGACTCCACCCCAAAACTGCTAGAACTCATACAGGAATTCAGTAAAGTGGCAGGATATAAAATCAATGCACAGAAGTCAGTGGCATTCCTATACACCAACAACAAGACAGAAGAAAGAGAAATGAAGGAGTCGATCCCATTTACAATTGCACCCAAAACCATAAGATACCTAGGAATAAATCTAACCAAAGAGACAAAGGATCTGTACTCAGAAAACTATAAAATACTTATGAAAGAAATTGAGGAAGACACAAAGAAATGGAAAAACGTTCCATGCTCATGGATTGGTAGAACAAATATTGTGAAGATGTCAATGCTACCTAGAGCAATCTACACATTCAATGCAATCCCCATCAAAATACCATCCACTTTTTTCAAAGAAATGGAACAAATAATCCTAAAATTTTTATGGAACCAGAAAAGACCCTGCATA
>NW_023270454.1:14335445-14389029 GCF_011800145.1 Mirounga leonina
GAAACAGTCAACAAAACCAAAAGACAACCGACAGAATGGGAGAAGATATTTGCAAATGACATATCAGATAAAGGGCTAGTATCCAAAATCTATAAAGAACTCATCAAACTCAACACCCCAAGAACAAAGAATCCAATCAAGAAATGGGCAGAAGACATGAACAGACATTTTTCCAAAGAAGACATCCAAATGGCCAACAGACACATGAAAAAGTGCTCAATATTGCTTGGCTTCAGGGAAATCCAAATCAAAACCTCAATGAGATACCACCTCACACCAGTCAGAATGGCTAAAATTAACAAGTCAGGAAACGACAGATGTTGGTGGGGATGCGGAGAATGGGGAACCCGCCTACACTGTTGGTGGGAATGAAAGCTGGTTCAGCCACTCTGGAAAACAGTATGGAGGTTCCTCAAAAAGTTGAAAATAGAGCTACCATAGGATCCAGCAATTGCACTACTGGGTATTTACCCCAAAGATACAAAAGTAGGGATCCAAAAGGGTATGTGCACCCCGATGTTTATAGCAGCAATGTCCACAATAGCCAAACTGTGGAAAGAGCCAAGATGTCCATCGACAGATGAATGGATAAAGAAGAGGTGGTATATATATACAATGGAATATTATGCAGCCATCAAAAGGAATGAGATCTTGCCATTTGCAACGAAGTGGATGGAACTGGAGGGTATTATGTTGAGTGAAATAAGTCAAACAGAGAAAGACATGTATCATATGATCTCACTGATATGAGGAATTCTTAATTGCAGGAAACAAACTGAGGGTTGCTGGAGTGGGGGGTGGGGTGGGAGGGGTGGGGTGACTGGGTGATAGACACTGGGGAGGGTATGTGCTCTGGTAAGTGCTGTCAATTGTGCAAGACTGTTGAATCTCAGATCTGTACCTCTGAAACAAATAATGCAATATATGTTAAGAAAAAAAAAAAGAAGAAGAAGTTAGCGGGAGGGGAAGAATGAAGTGGGGGAAATCGGAGGGGTAGACGAACCATGAGAGATGATGGACTCTGAAAAACAAACTGAGGGTTTTAGAGGGGAGGGGGGTGGGAGGATGGGTTAGCCTGGTGGTGGGTATTGAGGGCACATTCTGCATGGAGCACTGGGTGTTATGCACAAACAATGAATCATGGAACACGTCATCTAAAACTAATTATGTTATATGGGGATTAACATAAGAATAAAAAAAAATAAAATAACAATGAATTGAAAAAAAATAAGCCAGAGGAAGACAAATACTGCATGGTATCACTTATATGTGGAATCTTTAAAAAAAAGTCAAATTCATAGAAACAGAGAGTAGAAAAGTGACGGCCAGGGCTTGTGGGTAGGGGAAATAGGGAGAGATTGGTAAAAAGGCACACACTTTTAGTTATAAGATGAATGAGGTCTGAGGATCTCATGTAAGACACAGTGACTATAGTTAATAACACTGTTTTGTATCACTGAAGTTTGCCAAGAGTGTTGAACTTAAATGTTCTCACCCCCAACCACCCAAAAAGGTAAATAGGTGAGGTGATGGATGTATTAATAAACTTGACAGAGGGAACCCTTTCACAATGTGTATGTATATCAAATCATCATGCTGTATACTTTAAATATCTTACAATTTTATTTACCAATTATACCTCAATAAAGCTGAAAAAAAGGGTCAATCACTGTTCATATTTTCCTTTATTGTTTTGTGCTTATATTTAGAGCCTACTTATTCTTTTGAATATAACATTGGAATTTTCCATGTTATCTTGAAGTATTATTTTAAATGTGCCATAATTTTTCCTTATTATTCATTTAGGTTGTTTATATTATTATAGCCATTACTATTATAAATGATATGTAATGAACATTTTTGTGAATAAATGTTTTCTGAATCTATAATTTTCCTTAGTTGAGATTCCAAGAGCTGAAAGCAGTGCATTGCAAGGCCTGAGCCTTGTAAGTGAATAAGCTTCACACATTACCTAATTAGAAGACGCTGAAAACTCTGTCCTTATTTTCAGTAGAAGTCAAAGAATTTGGAGTGGCCAAGGGGACTTTAATGGTCATAAAATCCATTCTGTTTTATTGAAAGAGAACTGAGACCACTTCTCACACCACCAAATTGCCAACGTATCAATACCTCTTATATGCTCTCCCATTAGATGGAATGAACTATCTGTGCACCTACATAAGGTCATCCTCTGTATTTGCGCACACAATCCCATCCTTTCTTTTCTGCTTAGGAACATGGCTCCGGTAGGTGTGCCATCTTTCCCTGCATCCTCATTTTTGGTCTTTCTTCAGAGTCACTCCTTCAAAACAAAATGTTGCAATCTCCTTTTCTTAAAAAGCAAGCCTTCTTTGACCCACACCCTCCTCTAGCTTCTATCCGGTTCATTGACTCCAATTTCCAATAGGATTTATGAAGGAGTTGTCTAGACTTGCTATCTCCACTTTGTCTCCTCCCACTGTCTCTTGAATCCATGCCTTTCATTCATGTATTCAACATGGTCTTGGGGATCTATAAGCATAGCTTGTGCTAGATGCCATGATCAGGTACCTTTGGAAACTGGCAAGAATTTTGTTTTGGAGAATTCCCTTGCAAAGACATAGCTCTTATTTAGATTCAGAGTAAAAGGGATACGAGGTGAAAAGTGTGGAGGTAGGGTAAGGAAGGACAAAAGGAGCTATAACCAAAGAAATGATTTTGGAGTTCACTGCCAGAGAAGAGAAAATGGGTTCTGAGGTATGCAGGTCTAATTGTGAGCACAAAGTACTTTTGTGGTCACCCGTAGAGTTGATTCTGACTAAGATTCATACTTCACTGATACATCCAGGAAAGCGGGAATCATGAAGAAAGATACAGGTCCTGGAAAAATTCTGAAGTGGTGAAAGCCCCTTGCTTGAGTAATTGAAAGCTAAACTGGACCCAGCACTATGAAATATAATTTGGCCCTCTTCTTCAGGGAATGGAGAAAATGATCTAATGGGTCTTTTCCATCTCTGCTTTCGGTGACCTCTGGTTGTTAACATCACTTTTCCTCGTTATGTAAAAATGAATTGCCTATTTACCACTGAACTCTAGAAAGCATTCTTTTTCTCCCTAGGTAAGACAACAACCTAGCATTTGCTACATGCACTTCATTTCAACTTAATCAATGTGACAAGGGAGTCATTTTAAAATGGGTAATATTATTTCCAGGAAATTTTGCTTACTTGCTGGGTGCATGGTTCCCCTTCGCTGTCAAGCCAGAGCTCCCCCAAATTTTAGAAGAAATTCCCAAGCGAATGTGTAATATATTTGCAAAATGGGAAGCAAAATGAAGTGATATGGCCTTTAAATTGCCAATACCTCCATTTCAGGGTCATTTATTAGTCCTGGAATCTGCTCAGGCTGGTTTTTGCCATGACAATAAAAGCTGAAAAACAGTGACGCAGGATGACTGCATTTATATTCTACAGTGTTGCATACATTTCTCTTTTTTGGGCAGGCAGGAGGAATAGAAATTATTTAAATTTCTTACCAAGCGGTAAATAAATGGTGTTTCTTGGAGATTTTTAACACACACATACACACCCACACATAGATACATATATGTCCATTTCACTTCTGTCACTAAGAATAAGTGAAAGGTGCCTCATTTGTAATTTACCAAAAAAAAAAAAATCATTGTTTCTTTCACAGTCTTGATTAAATGAGGCAATAAATCATTTGTCTAAAACATGCCAGGCATCTGCCAAGGCTAAAGTTGGCTCAGAAAGTGACGAGTCGTGGAGCAGTAGGAGTTTTATAGTCTGTCCCAGGCGTGACAAGTACTGATAAAGGGTAGCATTATGTCTCCTCTACTAATAGTCCAGCCACACATTTTCTACTGTAATTCTTTTGTTTGGCCCTCTTTATCTTCATTTAAATGGGCTGCATCTCCTTGAGCTACAGCAAAGACATATATTTCCCTTGCTAATGATGTGTCTCCCGTGGTCCCAGGATTATTTTCACACTTGGTGAAGTTCCTCTATGGAGGGGGGCACGGGCAGTCAGTGTGTGCGGCAAATGGAGACAGACGCGACTCTGGTTTTCCTACTCTGTGGACAGACAAGCCCAGCATTGCCAGAGAGATTTGGTTTTCCCAGTTACCTTATAAAGATCATTTTGCCTGTAAATTCTGCCTGTCTCTCAAAATCTGTGTTAGACCAAATCCCTGGTTTTGAATCTGAGGCCACACTTCCTAGTTATTTCATTAGGTTGAGAATAAACAAATGCAAATTAAGAGCTATTAAAAATTTAATTACTTAAGCTAAAAGTGAACAAGTTGTGGTCACAGCTAGAAAAGCAATGCCTCTCTTTGAACAATCCATGATCAAATGAAATGTAAGAGAAATGTGGTGCGAGGCACTAACCCAGTGAATGGTGGGAAACAGGGCACCGTCCTCTGAGTTGGGTAGTTTACGAACTCAGCAGGGATATAGTAAATTTTCAGGTGGGAAGATAATTGGTACCTCAAAATCGGGTTCATTTATTCAAAGTGTTTGATATAGATGGGGTCAAGATTCTGAAAGGGAACTTGAATTGCCTGAATAAGATTTACGTGGATGAAGACGAGGAAGGAAAGGTGAAGTCTTACGAATGAAATTATAGAAAGGCGGAGAATGAGAAGTCCTGAGATGGTCTTTATTACAAAAACACAGTGAAAAGGGGCTCAGTGGGTTAAGCGTCTGCCTTCGGCTCAGGTCATGATCTCAGGGTCCCGGGATCGGGTCCTGCATCGGGCTCCCTGCTCAGCAGGGAGTCTACTTCTCCCTCTCCTTCTGCCATGCTCATGATCTCTCTCTCTCTCTCTCAAATAAATAAATAAAATCTAAAAAAACAACCCCAAAAAAACAAAAAAAAAACCACAGTGAAAAACGAAACAACTGACCAAACAACCAACCACACAACAATCCCTCCTCGGATAGCCCCTTATAAAAAAAAGGCTCAACGATGCATTATGTGAATCCAGAGGAAACCCCAAAACACTAACGAAGCCGTGTTCTCCATGTCCTCTTTTTTCCCTTTAGTAGCTCTCATTTCCTAAGTGTTTTCATTTTCATATTGACATTTTGGGAGTGAGGGAACACATGCACAGGTAAGCTATTTAATACAAAGGGGGTATATACTGAAAAAATAAATGCACCTCGTGCCTCCAGTACTCCATTCTTCCTTACTAGAACTAACCCTTTTGACTAGTTTTTTATCTATATTTTTAGGATATTTGAGTCATCTAGAATTACATATATGTATAATTTATATATATATAATTATATATGTGTGTGTATTTTATATATATATATATATATATATGAATTTCTACCATAATCTTTTAAACTCTAATGGGATTTCTTTTGAAAACCTGGCACTATATTGTCCTGCTGGCCAGAGAAATACCCTTCATGTATTTATGTTCATTTTGTACTTAAGACATAATTTCTTTTTTCACCATAGGGTTCTGATGAATTCTCATGAAATCTAACTAAAAATCGTCACTAGAAGAATCATGAAATGTCTCAAATGGTTCTGATATTGTCAAGTTGTCCTGGGAGAGATACCAACATGGAAAAGCCAAACCAGTCTATGGCCCCTGTAACTTGTTCTATGGAGGCCCTATGATCTTTGGATCCAAAGCTCATGGATGGAAACTTGCCAAGATTTCTAACAAAAATGAACTCCTAGTAAAATGTCAAGTAAATATCAGAATATCAGAATCCAAAGTGCCTTTTTATTTCTTTCTTAAGTCCAGAGCTAAATCTGAACGGGGACAAAAAAGGCAAGTCACAAAGTAGTGATTTCAAATACTTATGGCTGTGTTCTATGAAGTGACATGTTCAGAAAGATGCCTACAAGTTATCTTGGGCAGTTCTCTCTGAAAATGAGTTTTGAATAAACCTTAGGGTCACAATTAGATATTAATTTTTTTTTTTTGGGCAAGGAATACTTATTTAAAATAGTTCAAGCAAAAGGTGTGTTTCATGGGACTGCAAAGCAGGAAGGGTGACTGGGTTGTCCTCAAATTCATCTTCATTTTATAGATTTGAAAACTAGGGACTATGGAAGATAAACAATTGTCCGAAGGTCTTAGCGCTCTAGCTCATGTCAAAGTCTGTACCCTTCTTAGGTACACTGTGGCAGAATAAATCAATGTAAGGACAAAATATTGAAAACAAATTCACTTGCTGAAAACACTTTTATTGGCTAAACTCATTATATTTCTCCAATATATAATGAGTGGCACTATTTTTTTTTTTTTTTTATTATTAGTTCCTGCATTTTAATACAGTGTTTTACAAGGAACACAGAAGCCACTCTCTATCTCTTCTCTGCCCCATTTACTCAACTCTCCTGAAGAGCTGTCCTGGTTTACAATTGTTGGGTGGTTTGCATTTTGCACTGTAATTGTTACGTTAATGTCTGTCACTGCCAGCCATTCTGTGAGAACTAGCATAATGCCCCGCACCTGGTAGGCACTTGGAGGATAGTTAATTGAAGTAAAATTCAATCACAGGAGGCCCTTTTACATATGAGAGGCAAATCTTTTTTTTTTCTTCTTTTGTAGTAGTTAAGATGTGGAAGGATACTGTGATTTGAAAAGAGAGTTTAAGAAACAATGATTAGATTAGTATTTCTAGAGTGGGTTCCTTATTAATTAGGCATTAGTTTGAAAAGCAGTCTAGGATGAGATTGTGGTAGATACTTCGTGTCAGGTTAAATAAGGAATTTATCTAGTGGATAATAGGAAACCAGAAATGAGTTCTCAGCAAAATGATTTTATAGTACTACAGATAAAAGGTGCTAAGAACTTAAATTAGGGTGGTAACATTTTGAAGGAAGAATCAACAAATGTAATGAATATTTGCTTATGAAAGGATCCATCTTTATTATTATTAGTAAGGTTAACGAGGCCCAGAGAGAACAAAAAAACTTGTCTATAATTGCAGAGCTGGGATTCTAACCAGTTTTCTTATCTAGTTACTTTTGTGTTAAATTGAAGAGTCTGAGATAGTCCCCCTTCTAGAATAAGGTCTTCATCCTTTCTCGAAGAACAGAAATAGCACTGTCTAGAGAAAAGTGCTCATCTCACTGCTTGAAGCTTGTCTCCCTCTGCACATCTTTGAGACCAGGTGTGTTCTCGAACCAAAACAGTACAACTTGTGTCCATATTAGAATACCTGAGGCCAGTCAATTCCACTATATCTCTCATTCATGTATAAGCCATGGTCAATGAACAATATGTATATACCCAAATATATCTACCTTCTCTCCATCCCTCAGCTGCTTAATGCATGTAGTGACCTGTTTTTTCCCCCTACTTTTGAATACTTCTCTTCCCCAGATCTTTCACTTGTATCCCCATAGCCCTTGCTCTATCATAAATACATCCTCAACTTGTAAGAAATCTCTTTCACCTCTCTCTCTTTCTCCTTCTACTTCTGCCTCTCTTTTTCAGAGGACACAACTCACAACCACCCTTGAAGACTTCTCTGAGGAAACCACTCAGATCTTCCAAATTCCATATCTTAAAACCAAGAAGGAAACATCTTTTCTGCTGCTTTCTGGCGATTTTCCTTCCAGTCATGCCTTAGCCAGCTCAGGTTGCTACAACAAAACACCATTGATTGGGTGGCTTAAACAACAGGAGTTTATTTCTCAAGGTTCTGGAGGCTGGAAAGTTCAAGATCAAGTGAGCTAGCCAGTTCTGTTCCTGGTGGGTGGATCTCCACTTGGCTAGCAGATAGCCATTTCTCACTGTGTCCTCACATGGCAGAGAGAAAGTGCTGGTGACTCTTCCTTTTCTTATAAGGACACTAACCCCATAATGGGAGTCTTACACTTGTAAGCTAATCTAAATCTAATTACGTCCTAAAGACCCCACCTCCAAATGCCATCATATTGGGGGTTAGGGCTTCAACATATGAATTTTGGGAGGACACAAATATTCAGTCCATAACAGGTCATAAACCAGACCAAATTAAACAAGTCCAACAAGTCAGCTATGCTAGGCTCTATCTCCATCACTGTTATTCATCACTTTATGGGTTTCTCCTTCTTCTCAGCTGAGGATATTGGAGCCAGAAGGATTTCAAAATCTGTCTAGATAATTCATCTCACAACTTTGTTTCCTTGACTTCAGTAACACTACCTTTCTTTAGGCTTCAGCCACGTCTTCTCAGGAAAAGTCCTTGTGTCCTGCCCTCACCCCAAACTGCCTCTTTCTGTTCCTTGACCTTCTGCTTTCATCCCATCATGCTCTCCACTGTACTCTCTCCTTTTCTATCCAGCATAAATTCCACGATTCAATATTTGAACCAACATTATCGATTCCCTTGACCCCACGTTTCCTCTGCACACACTTGGCCAGACTTAATCGCTGGATCACATTACTGTGTGCTTTGTTATTCCTAAACTCAAGTAGCAGGGTTCATGCTGAAGAAAATATAATATCTGTACATATGGGCATCACCACAAACTGACATGCTTCAGTCTCAGCTGGGCCCTGGGAACCAGAAGTCAGCCCTCTTGCTTGTTGGTGAGCACCGTCTCCAGTTCCCTTCAATGAATCACCTTCACCTGTCCCCTTCAGCTTCTATTCAGTTACTTCTCTTCACTCTGTAAGTCAAAGATTTTGATTCATGGTTTTCAGTGGAGGTTAAAATTAATTTCAGCTTCTCATTAGACTGTGAGCCCCTTGTTCATTTTTAAATCCTTCATAAAGTGCTTGGCGTGTCTTAGACACTCAATAAATATTGAATGAATAAATTTACCTTTTCCCTATCCACAAAATAATTGCCATGTACACTCAACTTATTTAGTTTCAGAGGATGTGTTTTTCTGCCTTACAGGACCCACCTATTTGCTGGTGCCCTAGATCCAGCTCTTGTTGGCTTCTTTGGAACCTGTTCCATTAGTTTTTGTCTCACTCTTATATACTCAAATTCTTCCTCTACTCGTTGCTTTTCTTTAGCTATAAGCACTTTCAAGTCTGTCTAATACTAGATAAACTAATGAAAATATTCCTGTAAGATCTGAATTTCTCTTTAGCTAATACAAAATGTTCTACTTTTGATCATCTCTAAAATCATTGCGAAGATGAATTTTTACTCCTTCAAGCACCACGATCTGGCTTCAACCACTATCTCTCTTCAGAAACTTCTATTCAATGATCTCTAATTATTAAAGAAAACACACATTTTAAAGTCCTTGCTTCACTGAACCTTATCACTTCTGAAACTTCTTCTTCGGCTCTTATGACTTTATGTTTTAAATCACTTCTCAGTTTCCAGATAGGCTCCTCTTCTGCTCTTCATCCTGTAAATGCTGATGTTCCCTCAGAGACCTTTCCTTGGCTCTCTATTTTCACTCATCTCCCTGGTAATTTCACCTTACCCGGAACTATATTGTGAACCTAACACTTCATATGACATCATATTGCCTCTAGGAAGTAAGGCACAAATGGGGGAGGGGGGGATTTTACTTTAAAACACAAGACCAAATGACCACTAGTTTTGAGATGATCTATTTTAAGGGTCTCTTAGTGCTTTTGGCATTTGGGGCTTGATAAGCCTTTGTTCTGGGGCCTGTTGTGAATGCTTAGTAACACCACAGGTCTTTGAGTGCCAGGAATACCCCCAGAGTTGTGATAACTAAAATTGTCTCCACACATTGTCAAATGTCTCCTACAGGAAAAAATTGCCCCTGGTTGAGAACCACTGATCAATCAAAGTGGCTAATAACAATAAGGAAAAGAGGAACGATTAGTTCATTGTATTGTTAGGTTCTAGAAATGAGCTAATTTCAGACTAAACTGATCCTGTTTTGAGTAGGATCATTATGTCTTGAAATCTGTACTTCTGCCAACCCCTACCACTCCCACTGACTTTGCTACTTAGCAGGGTGATTTGGCAACGTTTCCTGGAAATCCACCCCCACCTTTGTTCTGTTATTTACTTTCCCTGGAATATAGGTTGAACAGCAGTAACAGTGGTGGGAAACCTTAATTAACAACTTAGAATACAAGGTACTTGTGGGGTAAGAAGTGGGGATTATTGACAGTGAACTGATCATGAAAGAAGGAAAATAAAATTTTTCAGGGGCACAATTCAAACTGCACCTAATTCACTTTTTGGCAAATTACTGAAACTTGCAATAGCTTGGTCTCTTTATGAGCTAAATTCAGCTAATATGAAAATTGAAATTACCTCAGTAAAATTTTGAAACTTTGTTGCTTTTCATTTATACTCTTTTTATCTTAAGTAAAATTTAAGTTTTTCCACATTAGCAGGCTGTGTATATCCTCTAAGAATGTGCCCTTCTAGAACACCTTGGCAAAAGGACCTCTCTCTACCTGCCTTCAAGTTTGCTTCTTGGTTAAGCAGTCATTGAATGTAGGGACATGCCTATGATTGTTTTGGAAAGAATTGATGTCTTTAGAGTAAAAACCTGAACATGTGTAGATAGACGAGTTTGCTGATTTAGTTTGAATGCACCAAAACAAAATAAAATGCAAAACAAGAACAAAATAATCTCTGCCGAATATTTTTTACGTTAAAGAATCTTATAACTTGGATGCAAGAAAATCATTTTCCTTCCATGACTTGATGCCTAAGTAGATTAACCAAGTCCCTAAAATAGGAGGAAGAGAAATATTGGACCCATTAGACCACAAAGTGGATGGCAACAATTATATCTTACTTGAAATTTGACTGAAATGTTACATTTTGTAAACCTCCAGGTAAGGGTGCTGTAGATATGGACAAAAGGGAAACATTTACTTTTGAAAAATACTTTGAGCTTCCCATTTGTAAAGGATTTGTGTTTTCTGAGGTTTCTTAAAGCAGCTCAGTTGCCATGGATGGCAGACAGCCAGCTGATTAGAGAGAATTGGAGTTCAGTTTTTTTTTTTTTTTTTTTTTCCTTTAGTGTCTGTAGTTCGCCCTATTTTGGAGTCACTGGCTTTTCCTTCCTCGAGAATTCAAGGCATGCAATTCTCCAATTCCACTCAACTATGAAACTGTTAACTGGGAAGTAGTGGAACAAGGTTCCCTTAAATGATTCTGACATTCTTCAGAAGCAAGACCATTGATCACCTTTAATCTTAATGGATTGGAACTAATTTCTGAAGACCTAAAGTTTCCTCAACTGGAAAGGAAATAAATTATAAGAAACACCAACAAAAACCCACATACAGTAAACATAAGCTCCAGAGAGTAAAAGTCATGTCTTAACCAAACAAATGATCAGTGATGATTAATGCCTTCTGCATAAATTTCTCCCTGGAAAACTACTTAGAAATTCTTTTTATGTAGCGCTCACTGAATTCAGCCTTAAAAAGAAGACATCCTCTTTTCCATCACTCTGTTTTCTAGGTCTTATGATCACCTGACCTACATTTTCATTTGTGAAAATGTACATTTTCATTCTATTTTTCTCCAATAGGATCAAAGTTTTATCAAAGCAGGGACTTTGTTTTTCTTTACTGCTACATAGAATAGTTCCTCCCACACGGTAAGTACTTAATAACCATAACATGAATAGAATCCCTAATTAGCAGGTCTACGTTTATCTTTGTAAGATATAATTCCATTTCTCTTGAGTTTGCTGCTGGATCATTCATACTCAGCCTAGTATTACTACATTACTGCCCTTAGCAATTATAGGTGAATTTACCATCTTTAAAATTAGAGACAGAGGAATGCAAAATTCTGTACTCAGAGTAGAACTGTATTCAAACTATCCCTTTAAGATAGTTTAAGATTCAGTGGGATCCCCTCAATATCTCTTATGGCTATTTATTCAATTATTAAAGCTATGATCATGCTTCCAGAATTTCCAGCTTTTGAAATGCTACCCTTTTCTCTTTCATTATTGATGAGTTCCTTTGCATGTAATACAAAATCATCATTTCCCCCTTGCCTTTTCTTTTTAGGTGGAATAAATCTAGTTTAAATAAGGTAATGAATATGGAAATATTTTGAAACATGTAAGATATTCTGAAGTTTTAAGTTTTTCTGCAAAGCTGTTTCTGACTCAGCTGATTTTTGCATATTTGTTTTCAGGCAAATTATTATAACCTTATTATGTCTTTTTATTTGTCATTATCTCATCTTGTATTTTATTTAATTAATTTCTATCTTTTACATTAAGAAAAAACGAAGAATAACATATTTCCAGAACACACCTAGCATCAGAACCTTTCTCTGTTCTCTGCTGGATTTGTTTTTTTCTAATACCATTTACCTGACAATGAAGACATATACTAAATATGTACTCATGGAAATGTACTAGCATCAGCAAGAAAGTTATGATATCTGCCCATAGGTACTCACTCAGCTGGTTTTCCTTCTTAGGAGATAGTTTTCTTTTGGTTTTGTCCTAGGGTTCAGAAGGAATGTAATTGTCACAGGCATTAGATGAGTATGGGTAATGATGATGAACCAAATTCAAATCAAAACCACATTGAGATACCACCTTACACCAGTTAGGATGGCAAAAATGGACAGGGAAAGAAACAGCAAATGTTGGAGAGGTTGTGGAGAAAGGGGAACCCTCTTACACCATTGGTGGGAAAGCAAGTTGGTACAGCCACTTTGGAAAACAGTGTGGAGGTTCCTCAAAAAATTAAAAATAGAGCTACCCTATGACCCAGCAATTGCACTACTGGGTATTTACCCCAAAGACACAGATGTAGTGAAAAGAAGGGCCATATGCACCTCAATGTTCATAGCAGCAATGTCCACAATAGCCAAACTGTGGAAAGAGCCGAGATGCCCTTCAACAGATGAATGGATAAAGAAGATGTGGTCCATATATACAATGGAATATTACTCAGCCATCAGAAAGGATGAATACCCAACTTTTACATCAACATGGATGGGACTGGAGGAGATTATGCTAAGTGAAATAAGTCAAGCAGAGAAAGTCAATTATCATATGGTTTCACTTATTTGTGGAACATAAGGAATAGAATGGAGGACATTAGGAGAAGGAAGGGAAAAATGAAGGGAGGGAAATCGGAGGGAGAGATGAAACATGAGAGACTATGGACTCCAAGAAACAAACAGAGTTTTAGAGGGGAGGGGGGTTGGGGGATGGGTTAGCCTAGTGATGGGTATTAAGGAGGGCACGTATTACATGGAGCACTGGGTGTTATACGAAAACAATGGATTGTGGATCACTACATCAAAAACTAATGATGTATTGTATGGTGACTAACATAACATAATAAAATAAAATAAAAAAAAAAGATGAGTATGGGTAATGTCTCCAATCATGTTTCTGGAAGCTTTCCATAGCAAAAATCACTTTTATTTTATTTATTTATTTTTTAAATTTGAGTATAGTTGGCACACAGTGTTATATTAGTTTCAGGTGGACAAAATAGTGATTCAACAAGTTTATACATTATGTTCTGTTTACTGCAAGTGTAAATACTATCTGTTACCATAAAACCTTATTACAATATCATTGACTATATTCCCTATGCTGTGCCTTTCATCCCCGTGACTTATTCATTCCATAACTGGGAGCCTGTGTCTCTCATTCCCCTTCACCCATTTTGCCCATCTCCCCACTCCCTCTCAAATAGATAAGAAGGATACACACACACACACACACACACAGGAATATTACACAGCCACAAAAAGATGAGATCAAGCCATTTGCAACAACATGGTTAGACCTAGATCACTTTTTATAAGTAGCAAACAAGCACTTCATCTAAATGGTGAATCAATAAATTATAAATATAATTTCTGTCCTAATGATTCTCAGTGGGGAGAGGTGTGAGAAAAGGTGGTGAATTTTAGAATTCCCTGGAAATTTTTCCAACTATGCAATCCTCTCATCCATTCTCATATGGCTCTCAGATAACTCCACTAGGTGGCTGGGGTTAACAGAATAATGGCCCCCTGAAGATGTTCACATCCTAACCGTCAAGCCCTGTGAATGTGTTACCTGGCATGGCAAAATGAACTTTGCAAGATCTGATTAATTTTAAGAAACTTGCGATGGGGAGATTATCTTGGATTATCCAGGTGGGCCTAATGTAATCAGGATTCCTTACAAAAGAGAGAGGGAGGCAGGAGACCCGGAGCAAGAGAGACAAATTTGAGGATGCTACACTGTTGGCTTTAAAGATGGAAGAAGGAGTATAGGCAAGGGAATGCAGGTTGTTTCTGGAAGCCTGAGAAGTCAAAGACAGAGATTCTTCCCTAGAGTGTCCAGAAGGAATGTAGCCCTGCCAACTCATTTTGGACTTCTGATCACCAGAACTATAAGGTAATAAATTTGTGTTGTTTTAAGTGACCAAGTTATGGTAATTTGTTACAGCAGTAAGAGGAAACTAATATAGTGGTGCTTACTGGCACTGTGTGGCTTGGAAAAAATTCTTGATACTCCTTCTGCTCTTAATGAAAATCACTATTTTGATATTTTACTAAGAGCTATTCAAAATAATGTACTTTCTTAAGTTTAAGAATATTGACAAGGAAAAATGTTAGACCTAGGGTTTGTTTGAAAAGAAGTCTTAACTGTTAAAAAATTTAGAATATGTCCCTGATGGAATAATGTACTGAAACTTTACTTCTGTCTTCTGTACAACTCTACTAATGATGGAATTAAACTTATATCTTAAAATCAGTGTTGATTGTCCTGTGCATAAAATCTTAAAAAAATGTAGACCTAGGTTTATATTGCTTAATAGAGGGGCACCTGGGTGGCTCAGTTGGTTAAGCAACTGCCTTCGGTTCAGGTCATGATCCTGGAGTCCTGGGATCGAGTCCCACATCAGGGTCCCTGCTCAGCAGGGGGTCTGCTTCTCCCTCTGACCCTCCCCCCTCTCATGTTCTCTCTCTCTCATTCTCTCTCTCAAATAAATAAATAAAATCTTTATATTGCTTAATGGAAAATACTAAAAAATTCCTAAAGGCATATTTATTACAGAAATTAAAAAAAAATCTTTCATTGTATAAAGAAGTAATAGACTGTTTGCAAACTCTTTTGGTGATCTGATTTACCACAGTTTCATTCACACCTAAATTTTAAGAAGTACATCCATAATTTGTCACAATATATGAGGAATTATGATATGTAAGTATTTAGGAACATCAAAATATAATTCTTCTTAATACTCTATTCATTTATTAGGTGATTATGAAATAAATGTTCTCTCACATGCTAAATAAACACATGATTGCTACGGGATACTTTTCAGACAATTCCAACTTCTCTTGTCACCTGATGTTGTCATATGGCAAATGCAGTAAAGTTGACTTTTCAAAGGAAGAACTTGGTCTGTATGAATGAACCAGCCCCCAAGGGGAAATAGGGTTAGCTATACAGATCTCTCTGTAAAATAGAGCAGAAAATACATCATGAGAGGTGATCATTTCATGACCAGACTCCAAGGAAAATTAGTAGGGTCTTCTAAAGTCTAGGGGCGCCTGAGTGGCTCAGTCGTTAAGCGTCTGCCTTCGGCTCAGGTCATGATCCCAGGGTCCTGGGGTCAAGCCTCGCATCGGGCTCCCTGCTCCGCGGGGAGCCTGCTTCTCCCTCTGCCACTCCCCCTGCTTGTGTTCCCTCTCTCGCTGTGTCTCTCTGTCAAATAAATAAATAAAATCTTTAAAAAATATAAAGTCTACATATACTTCTATATGTAGTGGTTTAAATGGCAGTTTTGCCAAAAATTATGCAGAAACATTCTTCATATAGTTGGTCCTTATTTCTGACCTCAATAAAAACGGAGAGCATACCATTTAATTATGATGCTGTGATATCATTTCTATCGGAGATTAAAGTAATGAGAGTCCAGCTACATAGATCCAGTGGGGAAAAAAAAAAAACAAGCTGTTGTCACTTTTTGTGCCCTTAAGAAATGGCACCTTGCAAGCATAAATATACATTCTTTGAATATTTTGCAAGGTAAATATCATTATCCCTTATTTAACAGGTGAAGAAACTGACCCAAAGAGGCAGAGCTGGGATTTGAACCCAGATATATCTGACAATAAAGCCCATGTTCTTTCTAGACTTGATACATGGGAATCTATTAGGAAAAAGCAGGATAGTATATTCCTTAAACTATGCTTATCAAATATCAGTTGGCTCAATTAATTTTGGGATAAGATGAATTGAAGCTGAATTCAAGTATTACGATAGTTTAAAAGGAGACCTAGGAATAAAAGAGACCTGGACTCTACTTACTCCATTGTATATTCTTCTGGGAGACAATTGACCGGCTAGGTTCTAGCTGATTCAGCTCACCCCTGGAATATGATGATAAGACAAGTACTTTCAATTTCTCTCATGAAGGGAACACGCAGTTGTTTAATCTAAAATCTGATTCTTATTACTGGGTATAACATAAGAAAGGGTTTGACACACATAGTTTCTTGTCAATTAGGCAGAGAATTTCATCTGCCAAAAGTCCCTTTTTCTGATTCTTGGAAGTATTTTAAAGAATGATCTGGAATATAAGGACTCTGGAATATAATCAGAAATTGTAACAATATTTGGGTGGTCTACTGAGTCAAGTGATGACAATAAATAAAAGGTGGTAAATTGTGGGAAAATTATTTTTTACTTAGATTACCAAATACATACAATTTCCGCAAGTAGAGTTGTACAACCATAATCATTCCTGAACTTTGTGTATTTCTCCAGGAGACGCAGCCATGGACTTCAAATGATAGTATAACTGGCATCCAGGACTGACCTTGATTTTTTGTTTTATTTTTAAAAAATTTTTTATAAAGATTTTATTTATTTATTTGAGAGAGCGGGGGAGAGAGCACGAGCAGCGGGGAGAGGGAGAAGCAGGCTCCCCACTAAGCAGGGAGCCCAATTCGGGGCTCGATTCCAGGACCCTGGGATCATGACCCGAGCCGAAGGCAGATGCTTAACCGACTGAGCCACCCAGGCGCGCCTTGATTTTTGTTTTAATTGGATTGATGGAGTCATGGCTTTTTGATAAAGAAGTAGATGATAATTTGAATTCAAGTATCTAAGAAGATCTACTAATGTTTTCTAAATGTAACTGTGCCATATTGAAGGCCAGCTTCCTCTATGCTGAAGATTAGTGTTACTATCAATGCACCCCCAGGCACAAACATGGTGCTCATTCCATTGTGCAACATTGCATGAGACAGCATCCTCCACAAATTTCCCATAATGCCTGGATCTGTACCACATTAGATCCACCCACAGAATATCCACCTGTGAACCAAGAGTTTCTTTCCCCCCTAAATCTAGGACTTCTTGGTCTTCAAATCCGTCCATCCTGTAGTGTAGTTTTCAGGATGGACAGACCACCTCCCCCCACACAACAAAAATACGATTTTCACTTTGTAGTGTTCTCACCTTTGTGTTATTACCCGCCCCCCCCCAATGTAAACACAACCTGCGATTCGTCTCTAACCAGTAGGCTATGGCAAAGGCGATGGATTGTCACACTGTGATTAGGTGGCTTTATAGGAAGCTTTGGCTTAGTAGACTTGAGAGAGATATTTCTGGCTGGCTTGATGAAGCAAAGAGCCATGTTGAGAAAGCATATGGCAAGAAACTTTAGGCAGCTTCTAGGAACCGTGATCGCCTTCAGCTGATGGCTAGTAAAAAGCTGGGGCCCTAAGTTTTGCTGCGGGAAGGCAATGAATTCTGCCAACTCCCTGAGTGAGCTTGGAAGCAGATTCCTCTCCAGTCAGCCCTCCAGATGGGAATCGAACCTGGCTGATACCTTGATGGCAGCCTTGCGAGACCCTGAGCATAGAACACCCAGCTGAGCTGCACCCAGACTCCTGACTCATGGAAACTGTAACATCATTAATGTGTGTCATTTTAAGCTGCTCAGTTTGTGGTGGTTTGTTATGCAGCAATAAAAACTAATACCAAGTTTTATTATTATTTTATTATTATTATTATTATTTTTTAAGATTTTATTTATTTATTTGAGACAGAGAGAATGAGAGAGAAAGAGCACATGAGAGGGGGGAGGGGCAGAGGGAGAAGCAGACTCCCCGCCGAGCAGGGAGCCCGATGCGGGACTCGATCCCGGGACTCCAGGATCATGACCTGAGCCGAAGGCAGTCGCCCAACCGACTGAGCCACCCAGGCGCCCCCAAGTTTTATTTTTTTAAATATCAAGACCTAATATTCTTTAATGCCAGAGTTTTGGAATATCCTGGCATTTTTACTAACCTGTTCCTGCCTTTTAGTGAGGAAAGAGACACTGTATTGTGAAATAACCCCAGAGACTGGGTAATGTATGCCCGAAATAGGAACTTCAGCAATGCTGCCAGAGGCCTGGTATTTTTTCTAATGCTTGTAGGTTAAAAGACAAGTGTCCAATGTTGTGCTACATTGACTAGCTAAATAGGGTGAAACAGAACTTGCTTGTTAGGACCCAGTTAGCATTCATTATTCAGAGGTTTTTTGTTCTTTTCTTTCTTTCTTTTTTTTTTTTTTAGGTCATCTGCTTTTAGCAGTTTGACTCGGTACATCCTGTTGACAGGAATTTGACAGATTAATCTGAGAAAAACATTTAATTCAATCGAGGGATATTTATAAGAAGTTGTGGACTTGGGTGGACAGAAAAGAAAAATAAGCATGCCACAGAGGAATCAAGAAGAAATGTAAGGCAAGAGGAATTGTATAGATTGCTTATTGCTAGGTGCCTGCACATTCGTTTGTGCTCTGTTGCCCTCGGTTCTGATTATTTTCTCTGCTGCTTTTGGAGTTTGCTAGATGGGTGTTCCAAATGCGAGGCACCACTGGCAGGTGGACAGCTGTAGGTTTATTCCCTTGCTGTCCCATTACTCTCCTCTCGAGTTTCTGTTTCTCTAACTATACATTGTATATTTTTATGCAATTTTTTTTTATGAGAGTGGATTGGGATATAAATGGAAGAGAAAATTAAGCAATCCCAATTTAAAGAAGAATAAAAATAAAAAATGTCCCCCTAACATATCTGGGAATAGAATGTAGAGTCTTTATAGGCAGTCTATGTGATAGTCTATAGAAAAGTATTATGCCATTCATTGTATTTGTTTATCCTATTTTTCTAATCACTCAAAGATTAGAAAATCAAAGAATTATTTGGGGAGTTTTTAATAGCAGCTAAAAATAAAATTATTTACACTTCACTACAAATACACACACTTTCCCCTATCCCCAGTCACCTGCTTGACCTTAGATATATCATTTGATAGATCTCAGTCAGCTAATCTGCAAATGAAGGCTTTGGAAACCTACTGCTGTAAAGCTGAATTTTGGTTCCATTTTGATCATAATGTGTAGCTCATATAGTTATTTGCAGTGAGAAGTCAGAGTACTTTTCATTGTGTCTGACTCATGGTAGGTGCTCAGTAAATACACATAATATTCCTTTCCTTTTGCTTTCTCCTGCTTTTTACTCTAATTTTCTATGTATGATTTGATAGAGAGGCAGGAAAAACTAGAAATTGATTGAAAATAAGTCAAGACTTCCCAAGAAGAAGTGAGATTTTCTCATAATTGAGGAGTTGCATTTAATACCTCTGTTTACAAATGGGTCTGTCTCTTCCCAAGCATGATAACCCATCATTATCCATTCAGGCAGTGATACTCATACACATAATTCCTGGGATTGTACATCAGACTAAAGTCAGTCGGGGCTTTTAACACACACATATGCCATGGGGAGTTCTCTTTCTTAGGTTGTGGCAGTGACAGGATTCATTATTGCTTCACACTGTCCTGTTATTTATTGTCACAACAATAATAAGCATAAAGCCACTCTGTAATTATGTAGCAGAAGAGCTAAGAAAAAGGCATTGCATGAATACAAATTAGAATTCTCATACAAATTGTTTCCAACGGCAAGTGGCATTGGCCATTGATATATTCATCTCACTGCATTCTGAGTGCGGGATTGATTGTTAGTATCCAGACATCACTTATTTAATAAAGACATCCTTTCTGTATTATGAATCATTTACACAATTTTAACAAACTGCCAAGCAGATTCAAATGTGTGGCCCAGTGACATCTACTACATGGCACAGAATTATTTACTCTACCTGCCAGGAATGTCGTGTGAAGACAGAATAATAAAATATAGTCCCTGTAATCTAGGGACATATGATTTAAGTCCGGGGATGGAATAAGCCACATGTAGCCACAGTGTGTTCATGATACATAATGGCTAAATTGGTGGTTGAGACTAAATTCTGTTTGTGTTCGGAGGAGGTGAATTGATGATTTAAACAGCGCTGGAGTAACAGCATTTCATGGAGAAGCAGACCCTTAAAAATGTGGTTTTCATGGGCAGAATGAAGTGCCAGTGAGCAAAATATTTCTGAATATGACTTCTGACATGGCTATGGCATGTTTAAACTGGTGGCAATTTGTAGCGGTATAGGAATCTAGCGGCAATAAAAAATCTAGGGGGAAGGGAACCACCATCAGCAAAATTGGACAACTTTGGTGTATTGCAGGCGAGAGAAACTGAGCTGTCCCCTTGCTGCTAACTGCAAAGGATTGAAGGTGCCAGGTACACCCCCTGCTCTCACCCCCTTGTTTCTTCTAGTTCGACTTTTCAGAGACTACCTTTGAGAGACTACTCTGTAAAATTGCATACACCTGTCCTGCCCCAGACCTTGACTTAGCCCTTGGTCCTGGTACCTGGTACTTCTTGTTTACCTTGCACTACTCAATAGTTCTCCTAAGCTCTTATCACCATCACACACACACACACACACACACACACACACACACACACACACACAGAGGCAAATGGTCTCCCCTACTGGAATAGAGCTTCATAAGGACAGTTTGGTTCACTGCTGTATATACCCAGAGCATAGAAAAGAAGCTATAATAACATCAAGTGCTCAAGCGTTATTTGATTAATGGATGGATACAGCAGGAAATTAAGAATCACTATCAAATTGCCCTTTAGTATAAAGGCCAGTAAGTGGAGGCAAAAATGGCATGTCCAAGAATGTGGTGATTTGTAGGGACTGACATTGCCTTTGTTCAAGCTCCTCGGATAACTGAGACTTCGCCTTCGAACATCTGGGGCATCTGAACCCCAGAAGTGCCAGGCATACCGCTGTTTGCCCAGGCACGGCCGGCGCTATTACTGACAGAGGGGGTGTGGGTTCTGCCCGTCTGGCGGGGTAGATGGTGTGAACACATGCTGTTCAGCGCTTCCGGGAATGGCAGGGGAGAATTTGGCAGGTTGTGTATGGCTGAAGTGAGATCTCTGGGCTCATTATTATCCCATTCAAATGTCCCTTCATTAATAGGAGACGAGGCAACAAATCAAGCAAAAAGCCCACGGTTCTCTAACTGGAAAAAGGCAAAGGGTCTCTCTTTTTTTTCCTGAATGGTTACAATAGACAGACTCACAGTCCATAATGGGTTAAAGCTGCTGAAAGCCCATCCGTAAAAAGCTACAATTACTAACATTTACCGACAGCAGTTGCGACAATGGAGAACAATTTTCTTAAAGTTAATTCAGACAATCTTTGGAGTGGTCATTTGTAGCAGTAAATAGACTGCTGCTGAAGTAGAGAATTTAAAGGGAATTTTCCCTATCGTGGAGCTAAGGCAAGCCTATTTTGAAACTTACTTGGAAAAGGAGGAAAAGAAATGTGGGAGACATATATCTTATTAAAAGGCATTCATTTCTCTGTTCTCAAACTAATGTGCCATGCCATTGCTTCACTATATAATGAGTGAAACATTGGTGCATAATTAGGCATCACCTTATGACAGCATGAGCTGTTAATCAAACAATAATTTTAAAGGTTGTCATGGAAGAAAGGTTCAGGTTTATTCTTAGATTTTTTTTTTTAAGGTAGTACAAGCTGCTAGGTAGCGAAGCTCTGAAAAAAGAAACATCAAACCTTTAAATAACAGAATCTTTCCTTTTTGACTGAAATAATATGCCTATTCATCCTTAGAAGTTGTCATTTCTATTCAGAATTGCCTTCAAGATTTTCCTTTGGGACTTTCATCACTGAAATTATTCTAGCCTACTGAAAAGAAACAATAAATGAAGTTAGGAACTTGAAGTTTTTGGTTAAACCTGGGTAAAAATTTGGATATGTGAATTTCACGGCTTTGTTTTTCTCCCCCCGTCATAACCCCACATGAAGATGAAACACATCAAAGTCATTTTTATACAGTATTAAAATAAGTTTCTAGGTTTAATCAATCAGTTAATTTCATTTAAAAAATGAGATGTAGCTGATTTGTTTTTCAACTTATTGGTTTAAAATTACTAAAAATGCTACAGACTGGAGACGTTTCTTTAGCCATCTAGACTCCTTGAAAATTTTTATTCATTATGTCAATGTGGATGATTGCAGTGTCAATTTCACTCATGCCAATTAAACACCACTCTCATGTCAACCTCAAAACCTATTTTTTTGGTTCTCTGTCTTGTGGACTTTAAGAGTGGAACTCACTGCTCAATTGAGTTTTGAAGTCGCTCTGTGTTTGAAAGAAGCTCAGCTGGTCTGGTTGATATGGCCACTGAGACGTCTGGGCTCTACAAATCCATCAGCTCTGTGGGCTGTGCGTATCAGTGTTATAATACAGCTCACACCAGAGGACAGATGATTTCTTCTTGCAGAACGACTCTATTCCCCCAGGATGGTTAATGATCAATAGTCATATCTTCAAAGAACAGGCCATTTGTCAGTAGGAAGACAGGTAAGAGGAGACTTGGGAGCACTAAATGGAGAAAAATAAGTTTTATTTCTGTCAGTGATGAGATTGGTAGGCAATTCAGCCAATGAAACAAGAAAGGCTCAACTAAAAGTCCATGGAGTAAGGAAGTCTGCCTGCACTGCTTTCTAGCAGCTACAGGCTCTAATTATGGCACCTCGAAAGCAACCCAGAAATTGACTGCAGCCTGCCATTATTAAATGACATGATAAGGGGGACTACTAAGATCTTTTTAAATGAAGGAAGATCTATGAAGTAGAGGTTGTGAAGAGGGAGTAAATATGAATTTCCAGTAAGGTATGGATCTTAGCCAATTAATTCAGGCTATTAAAATTAAAGTGAAATTAAAACTAAATAAAATTAAAACAATATCCTATCTGAATTAGAGCTGAGAATAAAGGGGAAACAAGTGTGCCTCCATAACAGTATGTTTTAAACAAAGCTTTCTAGGTAATTAGTTTTTATAATATAATATAAAATAATATAATATAATATAATATAATATAATATAATATAATATAATATAATATTGGTGGGTTGACACATTACTCTTCCCCATCTCCCTTAGGAATGACAGATACAGCACACAATGACTCTTACCATAGACTCATATTGAACAGTTTAATTAAAATGCCATGGAATGTGTATCTCAAACATTCTATGAGGCTGCAAATAGATATTTTAGCATTCCCGAGTGATTTGTTTTTCTAAAGACTCTTTAATCTTGGGAAGAACAGAAGAAACCAGTAATAGTGTTTGCCTTCAGAAAGGGGAAACTGAGGGATTGCAAGATAATGGAGGGGAAGAAACTTATTTTTACTATGTAAACTTTTGTACCTTTTAAAATTTGATTCATGGGCAAGTATTATTTGTTCATATGTATGTTTGAAAATATAAGTTACATTTTCAAAATAAAATACATTCAAATGTTTAAATCATGTATTTGAAGTATGGAACTTATATGTAACTTTTTTAATTCCTAGTACTACTTCCTCTCCAGGCCTGGTTCTTTGGGATGCTTTGGCTTCTCTGGTCCCTAATAAATCCTGACACCTAACATAAAGGTGAAATAATATACCCCTAAAGGCCCATTTATTTCACCATAGCCCTTTCTTAATTTTTACCTTATTTTTTAAGCCATCTTGCCTTAATAAATAGGAAATTTTTTTAAAAAAGCTTCTTTTCACTTTTGTAATCTCTCATGAGAAATATTAATGGGGCGAGCACTTATATGCATACTATATGCATGAACACTGATAATAACAGGCGTATATTAATATTGTATTTCCTTTTGAGAGAAGGATGATTTAGCTTTCCGAAGAAAGTCAGATAAGGATTGAAAGTAGGACTGTGACTAATTCAGATGAGATTTTGGGGAACTGATCGCATCAGTCTATTGCTACCTCACACCTCTGAACTCTGCTAGAAAACCTCTCACAACTTCTTAGCTGTGTAATTTTGAGTCTATCAGGGAATTAACTATTCCAAATCCTTTACTTTTCTGCCTTTTTGATAGGGCTGATGTTATCAACTCAATAGGTGTGTATAAAAGAGGAAAGTCCTTATGCTGTAAGAATAGACACTCAAGATTGGGGCTGCATTATCTGTAGGCTCTCTCTCTCCCCTCTTCCCCACTTTCCTTTATCCTTCTAGCATCCTAAAAGAAAAAGGGATAAATAAAAACCAGATATGCTTACCCCAATTTTTGTGAGTTAAGATTAGCCTTCACACTAGTTCATTCATTAAATTGTCACCAGAAAGAGTACAATATAGAAGGAAGGGAAAAAAGCAGTCTTCCCGCTATGGAAATTAAGGGGAAGAGTGTACTTAATGAGGAAAAAGAGCAGTACTTACACATTATTGTGATTTCAGAGAAAAAAGTACAGTGATGAGGCACAATGACTTTTTGAAGAACCTTGTTATTCATGAACTTGAAAAAAATGTCACAAGCATTTTTCAAGATAGAGCCCAAGATACGGGGTAATTGGCAGTTACAAATTAGTGATGATCAGCCAAAGTATGCCTTATTGCTAAGAAGCCATCTTATTTCAAACATCTCAAATCACTCGCACCACTCTTGAAATATAATCGTCAAAGCTTTTCTGAATTGGACCTGCCATATTAGCCTTAGACCCACTCTCATAGACCCATCCTGAGAATTGCTGATATGCTGTTCATTTTCTGTCTCAATAAGATATGAATCAGACTGACATAAAAGATTTCAGATGGATGGGTTTAAAGAGATGATCAAATAAATGTAGAATTCTTAGGGAACTAGAATCATTTGTGAATTTCTAGTTACCTAGAGGAGGAAATTCTTTGCAGTCTTTTAATCTTTAATTTCTGTCTTCATTGAGCTTCATCAAAAGAGAAAATTTAGGATTTCAGTATACAAGGTCAATATAAAATCTACGGGATATTTATACATTAGCAAAAAAGATTGGAAAATAAGATAATGAAATTCAGGGGCGCCTGGGTGGCTCAGTTCGTTGGGCGGCTGCCTTCGGCTCGGGTCATGATCCCGGAGTCCTGGGATCGAGTCCTGCATCAGGCTCCCTGCTCGGTGGGGAGTCTGCTTCTCCCTCTGACCCTACCCCCTCTTGTGCTCTCTCTTTCACTCTCTCTCTCTCTCAAAAAAATAAAATTAAATTAAATTAAAAAAAAAGATAATGAAATTCTATTTACAATGACATCAAAGCATCAGATACTTAGGAATAAATTTAGTGGAAGATGTACATGATCTGTATGCTGAAAACTATGAAAGGTTGCTTGGAAAAACTAAAGAGAACTTAAAGGAAGACACTATCTTCAAGGATTGGAAGACCTACTGTGGTTAAGAATCAATTATTCCCCAGTTGATCTATAGAGTCAATACAATCCCGATCAAAATACCACTAGGTTTTTTAAAAATATAGGGTGTGTATTATATTCCTATTGCTACTGTAACAAATTACCACAAACTTAATGGCTTAAAATAAGTTTAGGATCTTGCAGTTCTGGAGGCCAGAAGTCTGAAATAAGTCTAATAGGGCTAAAATCAAGGTGGTGGCAAGGCTGTTTCCTTCTAGAGGTGCCAGGGGACATCCTGTTTCTTGTTCGCAGCTTTGGCTTGAGGCTACATCATTTCAATCTCTGTCCCATTGTCACATTGCCTTTTCCTCTTCTGAGGTCAAATCTCCTCTACTTCCCTCTTATAAGGACACTTGTGATTGTATTTGTGGCCCACTGGGATAATCTATGATAATCTTCCTACTCAAGATCCTTAACTTAATCATACCTGCAAAGTCTCTTTTATTTTTAAAGATTTTTATTTATTCATTTGACAGAAAGAGAGACAGCGAGAGAGGGAACATAAGCAGGCACAGTGGGAGAAGGAGAAGCAGGCTTCCCGCTGAGCAAGGAGCCCTAGGTGGGGCTCCATCCCACGACCCCAGGATCATGACCCGAGCCGAAGGCAGATGCTTAATGACTGAGCCACCCAGGCGCCCCTCTGCAAAGTCTCTTTTGCCATATAAGGTAACATTCCCACGTTCCAGGGATTGAGATCTGAATTTTTTTTTTAAGTAGGCTCTACGCCCAGCATGAAGCCCAACCCGGGGCCTGAACCCATGACCATGAGATCAAGGCCTGATCTGAGATCAAGAGCCGATGCCCAACCAACTGAGCTACCTGGATACCCTGAGATCTGAGTATTTTTGATGACCATTATTTACCATGGAAAAACATAAAATTCTAAAATTTACATAAAAATGCAAAGAATCTGAAGCAGAAAAGACAATCTTGAAGAGCTAAACTGGAGGATTTACACTACTTGGTTTTGAAATAGACTATAGAACTACAGTAATTAAGTCAGTGGTTTTGGTGTAAAGAGAGATAAATAGGCTAATGAAATTAGGGAAATAACAGTTTCCCGAATTTCTCAGTGTTGTAAAAAAGCCCTAGCTTCCTGAATCATATATTCAATAAAGTTAGAGAAAGTGTTTGCTTTCCCTTCTCCTAGACACATTTTCACATACCTTGAGAATTAGATCTATAGCTGTTTCTATAAAACTTCTTTTATCATCCCAAAAGACAAATGGTTACATACCTGGATAAGCACCTAGATCAGCTCCAAAGGTTCTAGGGAGACTAAAATATTATATTCCTAGTTATTTACATTTAAAATAATCCAAATAAGTGCTGCATAAGTGGTGCTGAATATATTTAAATAAAAAGTGATTCTTTTGCCCAAAGAGTCTGAACTCCCTCTCCCCATCTCTTAGCCTATCCAATGTTGATGATCAAACCTGAATGTGTTTAAGATTCACTCAGAAATTCTTACCCTATCAAAATTTATATACAGTAGGTCTGGGAAGGGCCCAGAAATCTTTTTTTTTTTAAAGATTTTATTTATTTATTCATGAGAGAGAGAGAGAGAGGCAGAGGCAGAGGGAGAAACAGGCTCCCCGCGGAGCAGGGAGCCCGATGCGGGACTCGATCCCAGGACCCTGGGATCATGACCCGAGCCGAAGGCAGATGCTTAACCGACTGAGCCACCCAGGCGTCCCAGGGCCCAGAAATCTTTTTAACAAATATCCCAAGAGTTTCTGAAGCAGGTGGTTTAAGGACCACTCTTTGAATATGGCCATAGCAAAATGTTTTTTTCCCCAGAGAAAATGATGATTCAAAGTACTTGGTGAAAAGAGATAAGATACACAAGCACACACACACACACACAAACACACACACATTATGGAAGTAAAATGAGCATTTGTTTAATTATGTGAAGTGTTACTATAAATTAGTAAGATAAATGTATAAATAGAAAAAAAAAAAACAGTCTGGGGATATGCATGATCAATTTCCAAAGAAGAAATATAAATGGTGAATTAAGCTATAAGAAGATATCCAACAACATTATAATAAAATCTTTGCAAATTTTAAAAAAGAGAGAGACAGACAGCAACTTACAAATCATCACAAAGGAAAAATGTCTCCCATGGAAGTCCATTAACAATGTGAGAAAAATAAAGTGGGGTACAGAAAAGGGTATAAAATGGACTAAAGTATTTCTAATATTAGTCTACTGATTAAAGCTCCCAATGGGGGGGGCACCTGGGTGGCTCCATAGGTTGAGCCACTAACTCTTGATTTCGGCTCATTGATTTCATGGGTTGTGGGATGGAGCCCCACGTAGGGCTCCGTGCTCAGTGCTTAGAAGGGAGCCTGCTTGAGAGATTCTCTCTCTCTACCCTCACTTGTTCCCCTATGCTCTCTCTCAAATAAATAAATAAATATTTTAAAAAAATAAAGTTCTCAATGGGGAGGGCCTAGTGACAGTATCACAAGGAACAGTTTGTTATCGTATTACTGAACTCCATTTAAAGAGTAGCTGCCATTTTATAAATACCATTAAATGATTATTTACTAGTGACAGGGGAACTCTTACTTTTTCTCTCTCTTTCTTCTAGCTATCATCATTTATCTTTTCTTATTTAATCCTTACAAAAGGCATATGTGATACTTTATCTTCAGTTTTCAGATGGGGAAACTAGATAAAAGGCAGAGCCATTTTGAATGTTTGACTAAATTGCTTGTGTTCTTAAATCCCACCCACATTATTACTTATAACAATATTTAGAGGAATAGCTTTTTAATAGGAAACTGGATGGGCTAGATCTTATGTGACAATTAGAAAAAAAAATTCTGTTACTCAAATTGAGCATAGCCAATGGGTAGCACATTTTTTTAGGCAAAATGAAGAGCATTTGATAAGTGGTCTAGTTTAGAAGTGCTCAGGGTAAATGTGGTGAAGTAAGTGGGTGACGGGTCATGAAGGTGACATGGGGCTGGGTTGTAGACAGATGTTTATACTCCCTGGGGTAAGGAATATCAGAAGATCCTTGAAGACGTGACATAATCCGAGATTTGGGAGGGCGAATTCAATAATGCTCTCCAACATGGGGTGGATTGCCATGATCAGAAATTAGAGGGGAGGTGTCAGTTTTGAGGCAAATATCTCATTTAGGAGAGAAATAATAAACTCAGATTTTAGTAGGTTATACCAATATTCTCAGAACCTTAGAAAAGATCTAGTCCCTGTGGCTTCGATAAAAGCTTTTTCACTTCAATTTCAAGTTACCAAGTTTCTTAATTAAAAAAACCCACTGTTATTTGTTGTTTTCACGAGATTCTCTTGGGCAAATTTTTTACTTGGGTAAACAGAGTTCACACCAGGTGATGATGTCAAGGTTTGGAAGGAATTTCATATGTGTGGGAAGAAATTGTGCACAGTTGCTCAATCCAACTACCTTTCAGGCCATTTTAATTTCTTTTGGAAATGCCTATCTCTGAGTTTTCAAAACTGCCTCTTCCTGTGAATATATGAGCTTTCCCCTTTGGTCTGATATTACAGCTAAGCTTTGCAGAATTTTATTAAAAAATACAGGAAAGTCAGCAAAATAGTGTTCCATTGCTTCTGTTAATGCCAATATTGTATACACACTTAGAATTATTTTAGTCTCAGAACATTGGAGTTTAGCTGTATCATTAGACAATTATCTATGGCAAGATTAAAAATCTCCATCTTTTTAGTGTGATGATACAATTTAGTGCTCAAAATGGTCCTGGATGCCAGTAATTACAACAAGATCAATAGTTCTACTTAGCTTACTTTGGAAATGACATGGACTTTATTCATGGAAACTATTTGCTACATCTTCATGGTGTCAGAACGAATGGTCTCTTCTGTATAAAAGTCAATTAAATTTTATTTGCATTAAGATAAGTGCAGCATTTACTGACTTGGCCACTTCTGCTTCTCTAGCAGTTGTTTGATCCGCACGCATCCTTGACTTTTCTCAGTAGGATTAAATAATTTTGTAAATGCAGCATATCAAGTATAAGTAGTTCTTTACCTGATACAGTGGTCTGAACATTTAAGTACACTTAGATTTTTGTTTACTGTTTTTGATGATTGAAACTGAAAACCTCAAAGATAAAGAATAAGAGCAACAGCTATCATTTATTGAGCAACTAATATGTACAGGTACTATGCTGGATCCTTTTTTTCTATAAAACTCATTTATTCCTCATTATAATCTTACGAGTATATATTATGCCTGAAAGAAAACTAAGCATCAGAGAGGCTAAATAATAGAGTAAGAAGTCACCTAGGCTGCGGGAGAAAAGTTGGGATTTGAATCTACATTGCTCTAACTCCAAAGCTCAACGATCCTTCTTCACATGATATTGCTTCCCATAATAGTATCATTGAAAATCTCAGCAATCCTATTTTATTATAAAAAAATACAAAGACTTAGTGTAGTGTAAATCTTCTCTTTTTATTTGTAAGATGAATCACATCATGTCAAGGAGAAGCTAAATGTAATGTAAAGACGAGAGCAAAATGGAGCTTTAGCTCCCTCTTTTTTAAGCAGGTAACTCAAATCTCTATTTCTTGCTCTGACATTTCTCTGAAGCCACTGGACATCTGTCCTTCAAGGGTTTCCTAGCTCCTCAAACTCAAAATGTCACCAACTGAGTTCATTATCTTTACTCTCATGTTTCTTTATTTCTTGATTCCTCTCTGCCAGGGGCTCCATGGTCTTTGAGCTACCCAGGCTTAAATACTGGTGGCAGTTCTGAGTCCTTCCCCTTCCTTCCACCTGACATTTCTCAATTGCCAGGTCCTGTTGACTCCTCTTTCAAAACGTCCCTTCCTGATTTCACCACTACTACTTTAGTGCAGCTGGTTTTATTCTTTCCTGAAATATATATATATAAAGATATATATATTTATAATTTAAAAAAATTATATATTTATAATATTTTTGAAGATTTCATTTTATTCATTTGCGAGAGAGGGACACAGAGATAGCAACAGAGAGCAGAAGCAAGCACGAGCTGGGAGAAGAGGGAGAAGCAGGCTCCTCACTGAACAGGGAGCCCGACATGGGACTCGGTCCCAGGACCCTGGGAGCATCACTTGAGCCAAAGGCAGACGCTTAACCGACTGAGCCACCCAGGCGTCCCTATATATATATATATATATATATATATATATATATATATATATATATATATACTGTATAAAAACTCTATTTTTTACACAGTTTTTTTTTTATAAATTATATATATATATATATATATATATATATATATATATATATATATATATATATATATAATAGGGTTGTCAGATAAATTGCAGGCTTCCCAGTTATATTTGAATTTAATAGTTGCATGGGACCCACTTATAGTAAAAAGAAATGTTTACCTGAAATTCAAATTTGACTGGGCTTCTTGTGTTTTTATTAGCTAATTCTGGCAACCCTTTTATAGTTTTGAATATAAACTCTTTAATCATCTGACCAATAAATGAGCCCAGCCAATGGCTCCAATTTTATTCATCACTTCTGTTCATCCTATAGTCCATCCTTCAGTCTGATGGTACTACTTACTGGTCCCACACATGAGTTATTCTACTGCGATAGACTGAATATCTGGGTTTCTCCCCAAATACATGTGTTGAAAGGTAGTCCCCAATGTGATGACGTTTGGAAGAGGGCCTGTGGGAGGTGATTAGGTCATGAGAGAGGAGCTAGAGGTTTGGGGAGGAAGTTACCCAACTTTGACATTTGAGAAGCTTGCAGGAATAGTGAAGATCTGGGTGTTGTGGACATGGATTTTCATGATTACCAAGCCTGTACTTTATGTCCCTTCCTTGTGTACCTTGGTCTGTCAAACAGGGGTGTTTTATGAAAACATCTGTGATGTATTTTCATTCATTTTCTATCAGTTGATATTGAATATTCTGGCAAGTGTCAGGCCTATTGCTTCTTATTCCAACAGATAAATTGCATCATTCTGGTTGTTTCTGGTCTGACACAAATAATAAGTTGAAAGACAGCCCAGTTTAGCTCTTTGTAGACAAATTTTATACAGGTTCAAGATTCTTTAGCTCTGATTTATTAACTACTTTCAAGAACATATATGCAAGCCGTATGATGTTGGAAAAGCAATGCCTAGGAACATAATTCTGGGTTCTTTTAGCCCCATCAATATGTAAATCATCAAGTAGAATACAAATGCCCCACCAGCAAAATAGTCAGAATGACATTCCCACCGTTACATATGGATGAAGCCATGGCTGATAAATTCCTTCTCCAAATATGTTCTCTTGCTGCATTATTTATGGACTTTGAAAATGCAGGTTGACTCCTGCAGTAATTCTTTGGCACTATTCTCTTCCTAGTGGGATTTGTGAACTGTAACCTGATCCTTGGATGGAAAGCATTTATCCTCTCCTTGACAGCAGAATTGTTACTCTAGACCAGCAACGATTGCATTTTTTCTTTTCTTAAAATTTTGAGTCTTTACAACTGTAGAAGTTGAAAGGACAATTGAAGATTTCCGTGCTTTGGTTGCCTTTATCTATCTAAAAAAATATTTAATATGCTTCCACATGGTCCTTTTTAATTAAAATGGAAACTTGGGATTTTTAAGGCATGTTGCATTATCTGAACATTCAAATAAATATTCTCAGTATTATTTAGTTCAAGGTCTTTTTCCCCAAGTTTCCTTTTCTTTTCTTTCTTTTTTTTTTTTTCATTCTATTAGAGCTATTAAAAGCATCCACAGAGACAGCAAAACTTGTTAAGCAAATCTAATGTAGAGTACAGATTTTTTTCAGGGAGCCACAAAAGGGAAAAGGCCTTTTTGCAACATGGACATGGAATTGCATAAAGTACTTCAAATAAGTGAAATATAGTTTTCAGGGCAGGAGGGATCATCTATAAAATATTCCAAAATTTCACTTGGGAATGAGTACTTTCTTTTTGCCTAGAATCTGAAAATTTTCTTATAATAACTGTACAAATTAAAATAAACTCAGGGACTGAAAGACTATGCTCAAGCCAAAGAACTGTTTAATAAGCTGTGTAACGAACAGAGGTCGGGAGAGTAGAGGCACCAGAGGGCTAGGAAGAGAAACTGTCTTCCTTTTCTTCTTTTCAAAAATCTCTATTATTGAAGATTTTTGAGTTAAGCAGGTAACTCAGATCTCCAATGGCCCCAGCTTTTTAACGAGCTCTTGTGTTTCTTCATTTGATCTGCTCCTATCTGCCACTATGTTACATTGGAATGCTGCTTGTTAGTATCTGCCTGAATGCTTCTGATTTTTCTTCTTTTCCCTCTGAGGTCATCACCAAAACACAACTCTATAATATGCCCTTGAAACGTGCTGCCTTTTCTCTTTTCCACACAACTATTTCCTATACTTTTTTTTTTTTTTTTTTGGTGTTTTCTTTGTTTGGTGGCTTTTTGAGCAGGTGTGTTTGTTGGGAGAGTCTGCCTTTGTCTGAAGATCACCCTCATCTTCTTTGCTTGATGTGTTCTGAATGATTATGGAGAGGTGTGTTGAAACAGCCCATGAACTCAGCTGAGTGGCTTTGGGGAAGATGGAGCAGGTAAAATGGAAACAGCTATTTGGGCAGCAGGCGAATATGCAAAATTGTCAACATCCACCCACAGGCTGTATTACAAATCCATCAATTTTTATTACCCACTTATTTTTTTTAGTGCTACTGATATCTTATGTTGTGATCAACGTTTTATGATATGAGCTAATTTTAGAACAAGTAAAAAGCATATGACTAGACTCCTTCAGCCCATGGGGAATCATTTAATAAATGATAATGGGGCAGAATACCCATTTTGGATGAGTAAGCAGTCAATTCCACAAGAGCTACTTACTAAACAAGGACTCAGGTAATAGGGAGTTTGGGATTCTTATGGCAATTCTCCTCCAAGAAATTCCATTTATTCAGATGCTGAAGGACTATTTAAACATGGAACTGAACTTTTCTTTTCCAATATACTACTTTAAAAAAGTCGAGTCTTAGAAATATTGTATAACTCATTTTATATTTTGGGAACATTAATTTTCTGTAAGTCACGATAGTTGATCTTTCTGCATTGTCTACCTGATGTAAATGTATTTCTGTTTGTATTGCTGACTTCATTTTCTTCTTAATTGCCCCATTTGCACATCCTCCTGAATCAAAGTTTACCACTATATGATGCATAGTTGAAAACCCAGCTGCTGTTGCCATGGTTTAGCACTCAAGGGAACCATGGGAGTAATACATTCTTGGATCTCTAGAACAGTAATGTGTTCCCTGAGGATCATCTTTTCCTCAAATACTTGTTCTTTGGTGAATGAAAACTGAAAACTGTCTTCACGAAGTCCTTCTTGAGATACCCAATAACTCTTCTTTAGAACATAAACTTACTTCGAGATCACAGATGTAAGTTTTGTTTAGTTAACCTTCAGTAGCCCATACAAAAAAAACCAGCTCTAAGTTTATTTTTTATGACCTTATATTAAAAAGGGGATACAGGTTAGAGAATTTGGAAAATAGAAAGAGGCAAATAGAAGAAAATCATATCTGGCTCTATTGTTCAGAAAGAACCAATATTCCCATTTTGATTTATTTCCTTCCGCGTACACATACACAAATAGCATACAAACTATACTTTTTGATTTAAGAGTTGAGCATTTATCCATTTAATAGTAATTCTTAAAAAGGATCATTTTAAGAATTGCTTATTATGTATTATAAAGTTATATAAAATTTATTTCACTATTCTTACATTTATTTTTAAAATGTATTTTTTTGCTATTAGAAGTAACTGCACAATGCACACTACTATGTAACTGATTTTGGCTGATTATTTCCTTAAGATAGATTTCTGGTATGACAACTAGAACACAAACACATATCTCCCCTCCCCCCATGTATATTTTCAAGTGGTTTTTCAAAAAATATTTTAATAATTGACAAGCTATTTTCTTTCATTTGCCCAGAAAAAAATAATATCTTGTTTGAAATTGCTTGTCTTTGATTATTAGCAACATTGAACAGTCTTGATTTATTAGTCATTTCAAAAAGGGCATTTTCTGTTAGTGTAGCTTATGTTTTTAAAATACTGAAATACTGATCACAACTCTCAGGTCTTCATTTTAGGGCTATGCAAAAGAGTTCACATGCATTATGTTTCGTAGAAAAACTAAGCCTCTTATTTAAGCACAGCTATTTCTCTGATTCTAGAAGTCGGGTGAGATCACCCTTCTCATTAAAGGCATTTGTCAAATGCCGGTGCATATCCATGCTCAGTGCTAAACAAGCTCAAAAGAGGCAGTTTCCTCACTGGAAGCATTTGAGATGATGAATGTGAAAGCTTCAGAATGATGTTTACAAGGTAATTATTTGTCTACTTATTCTTATGTAATTGTCTTAAGAAACTTCAACAATAGAAAAACTGGAATTTGTAAAATAAATTACAATGCAATGACTTCCAAACTAGTGTCCTTCATTCTACTCTATGACCTAAGGCATTTAAATACCTGAAAGAAATAGAAAATGAAATTGTTTCGAGTCCTCTTTTGATCATTCGTGAAAAGATAAATATAAAACAGGAACCTATTAATATCAGAAAACACCAGGTATGGCTGAATTTTCTAGGTCCTAGACTTGATATATTCCTTGCCTCATAATCCCTGATTACTTATAAATGTAAACTTTAACAGTCTTTTAGTTTTTGTTTGTTTTCATTTATGGCATATGTACCCCTTTACTGTCTTTCATTTTTAAGTCACTTAGCTGTAATAACTTTTTCTTCTTTTGGATCACGCCTCTGTCTCCCAGCAGAGTAGTGCTCTGTGCTTGGTCACTGGTGACTGACTAATGAGCTACTCAAGGAAACCATGCGGGTAATTCCTTTTTGGTAGCAATTATATCACTGGCAGCTGTCAAGTGGCAGAACCGAGAGTTTCTTAAGGAAAGGAAAGCAAAAAGGAAACATTACGTTGTGAAACTCTTCTTATATGCTTTACTAGATACTTACCTACCTTACTGGGAAAGATCATGTTTCTGATCTTTGAATCCTCCAAATACTTGGAGGAAAGTGTAACTATAGATGCTACTTTTGTTGAGTTTTTTGACTGAGTCAGATGGATAACTTTTATCCAAGTTGATTTTTTCCTTTTCTGCAAGAGCTAGCTGTGGTATTATCAGCAGTACCTATTCTCTCTCTCGTGTAGGAGCATTTCTTTATGACTGCTTAGCCATGATTCAAGTCACCAGATACATTTCGAATGTCCTGTTGAGGAAAATTCCATAATTGGAATTCAACCCTAGAGAGCGCTAATAAGGAGCATGGGGAGGAGGGGCAGGGGTAGAGCAGATTAGGAGAGATGAACTAGTCTGGGAAGATTCCGGTGGCAATCTCATGTCTTTTCATCTCACCGTTTCCTTTTTCAAATTTGACATAGTCGTTTTCCTTTGGCATGGTGGTTATTATACTTTTTTTGGTCTCCCTTCACTGGTGATTATTTAATAGCTTTTAAAATAAAAGCTACGTGAAATGACATGAAGCCAGTTTCATTAATAGAGGAATATTTATGCAGCTCAGGCCCCCAAAGACTGAATATTTGAATTTGTAAACTCCCTGTATTTTACTTTTCTCTCATGTACTTCTGCAGTTGAATGAGCAGAAGCATTATTGATGTTCAAATAAGGCTTTCCAGGCTACTAAGAGTAGATCTGTAAAATAAGAATGCTTCAGTTTTGCTCTTCAATATGGTAAGTAGATTTTTTTTTACATTTTATAAACTACTTGAGGACATGGAAGATTTTTTTTTTTTTAATTGGAAAAGAAGATAAGATTCAGTGACTATTTACCCTCTCATTGCTCAAGCATAGTTCCCAGTCTCTGGTCTCGAACTCACACTTAAAGATACATCACTTTACACTTGATAGGTTGATCAGATTGAAAATCCCCAAGTGTTTCCTGATAAATGGGAGCAGTGGAAGAGCATATAGACAATTAATAAACTTTGGAAGAAGAAAGGTTTTCCATCATTAGTTTATCCCAAATGACACCCAGCCTACAATTTTTTGGATTCTGATTTTGAATTTTCAATATAATACTGGTCATGTTCAACTAAAAGATGATTACCAAATGGTGTTTATAATAAAATTCTCTGCCTACATGTGAAAGTAAATGTGTAGAACTGTACTACAATCCCACCATGAAGCTTCCTTTAATTCAGAGTCAAGGTTGGTAAAATAATCTGTGAGATTTAATAAGAGATCTAGCTATAGGTTCTTCAAATAGTACCACATAATTTTTCCTTTCTAAAAAGTAGGTTATTTGAGAACAGGCTATAGAGGGGATAACATGATTCTAGAATCCTGCCTATTCCCAACTTGCCTAGCCAGAGCCTATCTATTCTTCCCCTAGATTTATTTTTTTTATTTTTTTGTTCTAAAGTTAAGATTTTATTTAGAAAAAAACCTTTAAAAAAGTATACATAATTTTTAAAAATTCTTTATAAATTCAATTTAGGTAACATACACTGTATTATTAGTTACCAGGGTAGAATTTAGCGATTCATCAGTTGCATTTAATACCCAGTGCTTATTACATCAAATGCCCTCCCTCCTTAATGCCCATCACCCAATTACCCCTTGCCCCCACCCACCTCCCCTCCAGCAACCTTCAGTTTGTTTCCTAGAGTTCAGCATCTCTTATGGTTTGCCTCCCTCTCTATTTTTTTTAAAGATGTTATTTATTTATTTATTTGGAAGAGAGTGCACACACAAGCTGGGGGAGGAGCACAGGGGGAGGAGGAGGGAGAGGGTGGGGAAAGAATCTCACTCAGTGTGGAGCCCATCGTGGGGCTTGATCCTACCACCCAGTGATCATAACCTGAGTTGAAACCAAGAGTCGGGTGCCTGACTGAGCCATCTAGGGGCCCCTAGTCTTCCCTTTAGATTTTTAATTTTAGAACCACTTTGCTTCTGCCATAAGCAGTGAAGAGCCCAACCAGGAAAGTGCTCCCTGTTTCTGTTCTCTCTTGATCCACATCTTTTTGAGCTTCATTTTCTTATTCTCATCTTTCCTGTCTTTTACACTGACTTCTGATGTTGGTCACTGCATTTAGGGAGCTGCTTAGGTGACTTTGTCTATTTTCTCACTTCTGTGGGCTCCTCTAGCACCACCGATTCTCCTGGACCCTGGGGAGGTATGAGAGGTGCTCCTTCCCCTTCCCTATGCAGACCCATGTTGGGGTTGGAAGAGGGGGTAAGACCACCTCGGAAGAGAGCAGTCACACCATCCAGCAATGAGTGGAGTTGTCTACTGCAGTAGACAGATCAGCAGTGATCAGTGTCTTTGACTATGGAGGTAGCCAGGAAGGAGCTGGCTGAGGTAGGTTATTTCTGGGAAAGCTGTGGGGATGCAGGGCACCAATACTTTCAAGAGGAGAAAAACAGTCTATTCATCAGGAAGGGGGTCATCACAGCAGAATTAGCATCTTAGGAGTAAGGCCCTAGAGGGTAGATGAAATTGCGGACTACGGTCTTAGTGGTAAGAGACGTGTCTGCTAGCGTGACTACCAGCTTTGCATCCGTGAGGACATATGATTGGATCTTTCATGGGGTCATTGTGCCCAAAGGGGCCAGACTGTTTATGTGGATCCAGTAGGTAATATGCCAAAGTGATCTGTTACTTCCAGTTAGAAGAATTTAACTGTTTCCATTTCATTGGCCAGAATAATCCATTGGCCATACCTCCCTTGAAAAGGGCAGGGAGTTTCATCCTCCAAGTATCCAGCAGCAGAAGAGAACTGTTAGTGAACCTTGGTAATTTCTGACACATCTACTCTAATACCTGTGCAAGTGAAATTTCTGGATGGATCTAAGCTAATGAGGGAGTTCAGGGACATTTTGCTTTTACATTCTGCTCATTCCTCTTCCTGTGGTTATAAAGCAAGAAGGTAGATAAGGGGGGGGGGGGAATAAAGTAAACAGCTACATTACAGACACAACTTTACTGAAGTGGGTTGAGCGTCCCTGATGAACTGGTTATATGTATAATAGAAAAACATTGGGAAATGACTAAATGTTCATCAGTGAGGGCATGGATTACTAGATGTATTGCAGTACTTAAAAAACAATACATTTGATATATAAGAACAGGGATAGATCCTATCTATTGTCATTACATTATGTATGAAGTGTAATGTTGGATGAAAAAAAACATATTGTATAATAATAAGTACAGTATAAAATTCAGATGTCTATACAGCACTCTATCCTATACTTTTCATGGATATATAGATGTATATGTGTGCATCTCTGTGTGTGTGTGCAAACAAAGATGGGCCAGAAGTACATACCACATTGATGGTGCTGGTTAACTCTTGAGAGAGAAGGAGAGAACTAGAAGTTTTTGGCAAGAGGAAGCCAATGATACTTCAACCTTGTGTGTAATGTTTGTTAATCTAAAACTGTCTATGCAAGCATGGCAACAATCTTTATAACTGTCAACAGTTACAATGGTATGAGCATGTGCATTTGTTTTAATTACGCTCTGCACCATTTTCTGTTTTTACGATTTATCAAAAATTACATTAAACACAATGAAAAGACAAAAAAGTACAAAGAATGTATAATCTCAACACTTAGTTTCAGCTTGAGGAGTCAGATCACATGTGTTCAGTTGTTTGTTGGGGAATATTGCCAGAATTAATATTTATGGGGTGTTTCTCATATGCTATATGGCACATTACCTGGCATTTTCTAATTAGTTCATGGATGTCCTGCTTTACATGTAGTTTGCATATTCAGAAAGATGATGTTGAATTCACTTGACATTTCTACTTTGCGGGTGAATGGAGCTTAGAGGTTATACTTGCAGAGTTTGAGTTCTGAGTGTAGTGCTTCCTAGTTGTGTGGCTTTAGGCAAGTCTCATGATCTCTTGAAGCCTTGGTTCCTCACCAGTAAAACGCCTCGCAGGGCTGTTGCCAAATCCTATTACCCCCGTGGAAACATCTTAAAGCCTGGGCAACAGCATAATACATTAGTTTCTGAACTTAAATTTTATTAAGTAAAAAAATAGATTGTTAAGGGAAGGAGCAGTGAAGTATGGACACAGGGACATGAATTTTCTATTTCAGTGTAGCAAACATTGCAAAAGCTCAAGGCCAAAGAAAATAGAAGCTTTGTTTTCTCTCTGAATTTGGAGAGTAGCCTATAAGACTGTGCATTAGCTATTACACAGGGTAAACGTGTGCCAAGGCCTGACATAACACCAGATGCTTAATCAATAGAAGCACTAAAATTAATTATTATTTATACATTTTTACATAATTATAGGGTCAAGTGGAAATTAATGGAGAAAAAATGAAATTGGAACCTCTTGAGGATGCTTGCTAAGAAAAGAGCATCAGATAACAAACAGATAAAATCCTGCACTCTAAGAATATCTCAAAAAGATCAATTTACTCTTTCAAAAAATAGCCTTGAGGGGTGCCTGGGTGGCTCAGTCAGTTAAGTGTCTGTTTTCAGCCCAGCTATGATCTCAGGGTCCTGCTCAGCAGGGAGTCTGCTTCTCCCTCTCCCTCTGCCTCTCCCTCCTGCTCATGCTCTTTCTCTCTCTCAAATAAATAAATAAGATCTTAAAAAAATAGTTTTGAAACATAGTCCTAAAATGGAAGTTGGTCAGTTTTATAATGTGTAACACCACATTATATTCAGATGAGAATGAATCTGTCTCTTGATATTCTGCAAATTAGTTTCTAATGGAAAAGACTTGGAAACAGAGAAGTCAACCTTATACTTTAGTTCCTAGAGGAAGTGTACAAACATGTCTTTCACCTCAAGGAGGCATTCATTCTTTAATAATCATAGAGCCTCATAATTGAATTTTTATACCCTGCATAAAAGGAACTCTTGTAACAAAAGCAGGTCCATCTTATTTCTTACACCTGCAATGGAAATACCATGAGCACTCCAAGTAATATTGTCCTATAATAATTTTTAAAATTTGCGTATTTAGAGAAGCTTTAACAACTTGACAGAGAACTTTCAGTTGATCATGAGCTTTTGTTATTGCTTTTGCTTCAGTCTCCTTTGAGTATCAGTTTTCCTTTCCCCAAATTTGTAAACTTAATAACATACTCCAGATACACTTGCATTGCTGAGCTACCAGAACTCTGGATGGTGACTATCTTATTTTATGATTACCTCTTCATTTTTATAGATGAGGATGCAGCTTAATAATCATTAATAGCTATGAAAATAAATGCTTACATTGAAGATTGAAATTATGAATCCTTTTGCTTTCTCATTGGTACCCAACTGCAGGGAGACTTATATATGCTGTATCTCACACTAGTTAATACTCAGGAGGATGAATTAAATATCAATAAGTGGTTTAAATGCAAAAATGAGGTTACTGAAGAAAATATAATAAAAAATGGTCAATGAAAAGCACAGGCAGAATATGTCACAGAAAAAAAGAGCAGAAGATCAAGGAGGCCAAGTACAAACAAGTTTACCAAAGTCAGCTCAGCTTAATTTAAATGAAAGTCAATGCAGAATCTCCAGAAGTCTGCAAAGTTTAGACTAAAAATATGAGTGATTTTTTACGTTGTATCTTTTAAAAATCTTAGATAAATGAGTGAAATGAATCAAATAGTTCTATCAGGAATTTGAGACTATATTCTAAGAAGGAGAAGGATTATAAATTTATTATTTATTAAATCCAAAATAAAAATTTCTCCAGGCTTCCACCCCTGTGCACCAGCAATGTACAAGCTGCTTGGATAATATTGATTCTTCAGGAGAGACTAAATGGATGGAACCAGCAGGGATCCCATCCCTTTATTTGATGTTCAGGATGCATCACCATTTTCACTTTTCTTATAGAAATCTCAGTCACATGTTTACTTCTCAAGAAACTTGGACTGAGTAAATGATATTCTACCAGTGAAGTTTTTGTTTTTTCAACTTAGAAGTTAAATTGAAATGAACATTTTGTAAAAAGCATTCATCTATCATTTATCTTTCTCATATTTTACAGTTTCTTAGTGGCTCCAGATCATCCTCTATAACATTCTTGGATGCTGTAGTAGAATCTGCAAGTGGGCAGTATACTCTTATTCAAAGTTAACCCGAGGGAGTAAGAATAGCCTAAGTGGTAAGTTAGGTCACCTGGGTCCAGAGCAGTCTGAGCCACCACCCAGTGTCTTTCTATAAAATCTTAGACTATTGGCAGCTTTTGGCTGTGTTCTGTGATGCCACAAGGGTTATGCAGAGGAGCTTAGGGGCTACAAAAGATGCCCTTTCTCTCCAATCTGTCGCTCTTCCCATTAAAAGAGCTTTTAGCTGTTTTCATATTTGCATGTGCGTGTGTGTGTGCGTGTGCGTGTGTGTGTGTGTGGGGGGGTGAGTGGATGGTGCTCCTTTAGGCTTTTGTTGTGAGTACTATATTAGAATCCACAATTCTATTCCTAATTGTGGAACAGTTGAGGTACCATTATTAGTCAGCTGAAGAATTCTAAATATAACAATCTTTGAGACCATTCATCTAGAAAAACATAGCTTAATTTTGTATTTTAGAGTTAAGTCATGAGACACTGTTGATAACATATATAAATATTCATTTGGACAACACGATCAAAGATATTTTTTCTATTCTCTTTCTCTTGTATGTCCATGTGTGTGTACTAGGAAATGAAGATTTATAATTATTATTTTTTTTTCAGAAGTTCCAAAAAGCATGACTGCAATGAATCATGAGATATTTAATACTGAAGTTGTTTCATGAGTTTCCAGTGAGAAAATATCACCTTTTCTTGTATTCCCATGCTATTTTGAACTCCTTTTATAACATTCAAATTACATTATTTGTTTAATTCCTGCTTCCCTGACTACACTATGAGGTTTTCTTTTTTTTTTATTCTTATATTAATCCCCATACATTACATCATTAGTTTTAGATGTAGTGTTCCATGATTCATTGTTTGTGCATAACACCCAGTGCTCCATGCAGAATGTGCCCTCCTCAATACCCACCACTAGGCTAACCCATCCTCCTACCCCCCCTCCCCTCTAGAACCCTCAGTTTGTTTTTCAGAGTCCATCGTCTCTCGTGGTTCGTCTACCCCTCCGATTTCCCCCGCTTCATTCTTCCCCTCCCTGAAGATTTATAATTATTTTTAATTTTTTAAAAATATTTACTTATTTGAGAGAGAGAACATGCACGTGCATGGGGGAAGGGCAGAAGGAGAGAGAGAATGTCTTAAGTGGACTCCATGGTGAGCGCAGAGCCTGAGGGGAGAGGGGCCTCCATCTCACAATCCTGACACCATGACCTGAGCCAAAATCAAGAGTTGGTCATTTAACTGACTGAGCCACCCAGGCACCCCTGAAGATTTATAATTATTGATAATGACTGTTACGTTAAGAGTTAAAATATCCGGATATGGTGGGACTTTCATTAATAGAAGTCCCCACACGGGCGCCTGGGTGGCTCAGTTGGTTAAGCGACTGCCTTTGGCTCAGGTCATGATCCCGGAGTCCTGGGATCGAGTCCCACATCGGGCTCCCGGCTCAGCAGGGAGCCTGCTTCTCCCTCTGACCCTATCCCCTCTCATGCTCTTTCTCTCTCTCTCTCAAATAAATAAATAAAATCTTTAAAAAAAAAAAATAAAAGTCCCCACACTTCCAAAGTATCTTCCCCAACTATTCATTGATTCCTCAAACTTTAATGTTAGCTTTATACCTTAATTTTAAGCTTAAATCTTTATTGAATGAATGTTATTTTGTTCCTTTTTTTGGTATAAAGTTCCAGTGTTCTCACATAATAAAAACTCTTTCTAAATTCAGTCCGAATCTCTACTTCTCTCATTGATTCTGTTCTCCATCTAGAATGTAGATATCATTAACATTGGAGAATTGTCATTGTCATTTTCACAGTTAAGGATGGTATTAAATCTTCCACAAATCTTTTTTTCTGATTTAAGCATAGTTCTTTAAAAAAAAAATTAAGGCTCAAATTAAATCTTGCAATATTTTTATCTTCTCTAGACACTAAACAGTCTTAGCAAACCAGTCCAGACACTTTATTTTGATGAAAAATTACGATACAGTTGTGATTTACTCTATAATACATCCAATGTTTTCCCAAAGAGTTATTATCAAAGAGTTTTGGAAGTCTCAATAATGATAGCACTTTTTGTGTGTGTTTCCAGAAAGAAAAGTTTTGAAAAATAAATTGGTAAACATATCAATAGTCTTAAAATGCTGATACTCCAGTTTGAGAACCTTAAGATCTATTTGTCAAGTGATATTGTCAAAGATTTATGTGATAAAATGTTCATGACATAATTTTAAGTAATTGAAAATACTTCAAAATAATGTAAGTATCCTATGATAAGAAAGTGAATAGACATGCTGTATTCATATGTAAAATCGATGGTTAAATTTAATTTTTAAAATTTCATTCCTTTTGATTATATTAGAATTATTCATAATAATAAAAATTATAGAAATTAGGTGACTAAATTGAGTGTACTTTATCATCCTAATTTTGGAGAAAGAGGGTATCTTCACACACACAAAAAATGGAATGATATGTGTCAAAATATTAAAATTATTTAATTTATTGGGCAGGAGACTACAAGTATTTTTTTCTTTTCATAGCTCATGGATTTTCAAAGTTTTTAAAAAATGAGCATGACTATATAGTTTTATAATCAGGAATATAACTAAAAATAAATTATGTATACAATTTTTAAAAATCTTCATAGTATTGAACACAGTAATTCTACTTCCAGGAGTACTTCTGGATCAAATCATTCAACATATAGAATAAATTATACTCATGAAGTACTACATTAAACACTTCTAAAAACATAAGTAAAAATTATAATTAATTTAAATCCAAAATTAAAGGACAGTTATACAAATTATATTACATTCACCAAATGGACATCATAGCCATTAAAAATAATGTTTACAGGGATCATGTATCTATGTGAGATAACATATTTTTTTAAATGTTAAGTAAATTTACAGTGCAAAATTGAATGTATAATGCTTTGGAAAAAAATGAAGTATGCCAACATGTTGACCAGACTGTTTTAGCATGATGGATATTTTTATCACTTCTCTTTTTTCTATTTTTCATTATATTACTTTTTTTTAAAACTTTTATAGTTTTACCTTTTACTTCTATAGCTATGATCCATTTTTTTTTAAAGATTTATTTATTTATTTTGACAGACAGAGAGAGGGAACACAAGCAGGGGGAGTGGGAGAGGGAGAAGCCGGCTTCCCTCCGAGCAGGGAGCCCAATGCGGAGCCTGGGATCATGACCTGAGCTGAGACTGAGCCACCCAGGCGCTCCTTTGTTATATTACTTTTATAGTAACATTCAGTTTTATAAAAAAAAAAAAAAAACAACCCACAAGCATTCAGGCTTCTGATGTATCCTGATAATTAGTTGTTTACTCAAGGAGTCAGAGAATGATTAATATATGCCGTTTTTGTTTTTTTTTTAAGCAAACATCCGTTAAAAAGCTTATCAAAAATTGATGTATTATTTACATCATTCACAATAGGGTTTTGGCAACTTTTCATTTGTGGGGTTTTGGCCAGTTCCCACTTAACCGGCGCTTTTTTTTTTTTTTAAGTTTCAGTTGCTATGGTTTACTTAACATAATTGCTGATTTCTCTTAGGGCCACCACACAGTCCATTAATCTAATAATGCTGGTTTTCCATGTTGATTTTTTAAATGAAAGAGTTCTTGCAGGGTCATGAGAAGTACAAGCACATAGGACTTTGCACCTTCCCAGTGAAACTCAGACGGAATAATTTAACTATCCGAAAGAGACAGTTGTTAGCAAGGTTGGTAGACGTAGCTGCTCAGACGGGAGGTTCTGCTCTTACTTGTTCTCGCTGTTTCTGATTCAGAAAGACTGGGAATCACAGAAAGTGCACCAAACAGAGCATTGGCCTTTGTATCTTTTCATGTGACTAATGGCTGTCAACTGGGCCGTGATTTGCTGTGAAGTCTGAAAATGAGGGTCCAGCCTAAACTGTTTTTATGACTTCAAAAAGCTCTGAAACAGCACCCCGACCTGTGGCATTCCTTCCTAATTCTGTCACTGCCTTCTCTGTGGTTCAGGCAGGAAACAAGGATTCTAAGGAGTATGTGGGTCTGGATTCACTTTGTCCTTTTCAGGGTCTCATCCAATGACAGAGAAAAATTAGTGAAATTATTGCTCTTCGAGATCAACATTGTCTTCAACTAGAAGATTTTTTTTCTAGCACCGCTTAAGGCCACACTTACCTACTACCACGATATGAACATTTAACTCTGAGCCTCAACTCCACTTAGTCTTTGACCTAAACACCTTCACTTAAAAATCACAATTCATTTTTTAATGATTGAATAACATTTGAAAGACTAAAGTTTCAATTACCTTTGAAATGTGAGTTAGTAATGTTTTCTCAACTCTCCTGTTTCGTTGTTTTTTTGGGGGGAGGGGGGTCTGTTCTTTTTTATTTATTTTTTTGAAGGAACAAAACATTTTATTTTACTTTTTAAATTTTATTTTGTATTATGTTCAATTAGCCAACATATAGTACATCATTAGTTTTTGATGTAGTGTTCAACGATTCATAAGTTGCATATAACACCCAGTGCTCAGCGCAACACATGCCTCCTGTCTCATTCTTAATGAAGTACTGGGCTAATTATATTTCTATCACTGTGCATGGTTAGAAGGTAAAAATCCTACTATAAAATCAGGTACCCAAATCCAGTATGTGCTTTATGTGCATTATAGCCTACAGCCAGTAGACCAAAATTTTCCTCAGTGATAGCCTTTCATTAGGCAAGATGCTTCTAAGGAATCTGGAAGTTTAAGTTCTGGCATCATAAGCCACCATTTCAGGGAGCACCACTTCATGTTCTCTTTATCGCAACCCCTATAAAAGATTTATAAGTTGAAAGGGGTCTCCTTTTTTTGAAGGCACTTGTTAACCGCTTTACGTGCGTTATTTCCCTTACTAGTCAAGCAACACATCAGACAGATACTCTTATTTTAATATCCTCATTTTACTGATGAGAAACTGAAGCTGGGAGAATTTTTTTAAATAACACATGTTTTTTAAAATAACACAGTTGGTAAATGGCAGCAATAGGATTTAAACATAGGAACGTCTTAGTCCAGAACTCATGAACTTCCAACTCTGCCACTCTCTGCATTTCTCAAGTTGAGAATTGATCTCCACATTGAAATCTCTCAGACACCTGAAGCTTAGATGTCTAAAATTGTATTTTTCATCTTATCCCTTGAATGATCTTGGTGCAAGATATGGTCATCTGATCAGGTGCCATTGGTAGAAGCCTCTCTTTCCTTTCTCGTCTTTGTTCTAGTCAATGATCCTTACTTTTGACTCCCTCCTAAACAGTCATTCTCCTCTTCCTGAGATCATTGCTGGCTTGATTTAGGTCACAATAATGTCTCATCCAGCAATTTCTTGCTCAAGCTAATACAACTGATCCTAACCAGCTTCTGTAACTCTTAACTTGCCACAGAGACCCACCTCCTACCTATTCTCCATACTACTGGTAAGATGATTCTTTTGATCCCTAGAGTTTTATGGTGTTTTTTTCTGATTATAAAAATAATAAAAGTAACATTTATTTAAAGTCAATTATCATATGGTTTCACTTATTTGTGGAACATAAGGAATAGCATGGAGGACATTAGGAGAAGGAAGGGAAAAATGAAGGGGGGGAAATCAGAGGGGGAGACGAACCATGAGAGACTATGGACTCTAAGAAACAAACTGAAGGTGTTAGAGGGGAGGGGGATGGGGGAATGGGTTAGCCTGGTGATGGGTATTAAAGAGGGCACGTACTGCATGGAGCACTGGGTGATATACGAAAACTATGAAGCGTGGATCACTACATCACATAACATAATAAAATTAAATTTTAAAAAAGAAAATGAAAAAATAAAAAATAAAAATAAAAAATAAAATTAAAAAATGTGGAAAAAACAGAACTAAAAAAAAAAGCTTTGGGAAAATAACAATCATGTTTACTGTCTATAATCCCATTCAGTTATAACCACCACTAACACGGCGCATTGATTAGGTCTGTGGTATGCATCTCCATTTGGTCATTCCCCACAGCAGTGAGTACAAAACTTGAACCTGCTCTTTAATTCCTGTCCAGGTCCTCTGACCACATCCTCTATCTCCCCTCCTTTTTTTAAATAATAGAGAAAATTTACTCTTTACTATCTTTACATTCTGGTTTTTAATTCCTCTTCCTTTGTCTCAGCTTTCCATGTTTCAGAGAAAAAGATGTTCTTCTTTGCATTCATTGTGGATTGTTTCAATGTTCTAAATCTAATTTCTTCCCATATCCTTTTAAACCTAGTTACTTCAATAATCAACTTCAAGAACTCTTTTAATCTTTGGTATATAATCATGATTGATGATTATACTATAGTTAAAGAACATCTAACAATGGCATGGGAAAATGCTCCCTAATAAGTGCTACACAAAACAGAAAGATGCAAAATTGTGTGTACCTTACTATCTCAAATACACACACACACTAAAAACAAAAACCTATCATTTTGTACTTTGTAATGGTACGTTTGAGATTGGCTTCTTGATATCAGTAGGAATGATGAGGTCCTAGAATTGCTGAGGTCAGGTATCAGTCCTTAACTACCAGAGATAAGGTGGAGGCAATCACCATAATGGACACAAGGGCACAATGGAAATCAGAATATTTTGACACTGAGAAATTTTGAGAAGTGACTAATTGTCCTTATGAATGAAATAAATGGGCAGCTTGCTAACTTATTACTTTATTGATGTAGCACAAAATCCTCCAGATCTACTGGCCAAAATCCTGATGTACGTCATCCTGATGGAGAGTTTTAGTCTCTTGCCTATTTTCTAGGTCTAAACCAGGAGATAGACCTGTATCCCCTTGATTGAAGGGAATTTCAATTCCCATTGAGCAAGAACTGTGTAGCACTTCCACAAGCATATGACTCCTCCAAGTCTCCTAAAAGGGACTTGTGGCCATTTATTATGATGACAACACGCTTAGGAAGTGAATGTACCAGACCTTTTATTGAGATCTGATCATGTGATCTTAATTTTAGGGACCCAAAATGCCACTGTGGCCATCAATCAAAGTGGGTCCTTATAGAGGTCAGAGGATAAATAGAATTTTAACCTATGTCTGTTTAATAGTCATTTCAGAGGGTCTGCAGACCTAAGCTTCTGAATGTGTAATCGAAGTAGGCATACTCAGCAACTGGTTGAATCTTCACATTGACTTCCAGACCTGTGAAATGAGGGTCAAAGTTATAGGAAGAGCTAAGTGGAAGCCCAGAGCTTTCCTCATAATAGGTTAATAATCCAAAAGCAATACTATATCCCTTCTGGAACTGCAGAGATGAGTGCCACATTAAAGATTTGAAAGATGAAATGTGGTAAATCCTATCACATTTCCATTTAATCTACCTGTTTAGCCAGTGCAGAAGGTAGATGCACATTAGAAAATGACTGAGGATTATTGTAAACTTAATCATATCAACACAATCTGGCACTTGATATACAGTTATTTATCTGGCAAATATTTTTTCCATATAAATGTGCAAGGATCTCCAGAAGCAGTTTGCTTTCTTTTGATCAGGGTGATAGCACATTGTCACCATCCTGTTCTCTGTTGTAATTTATTTGAAACATATCTTGATCATCTTAACATCATGCCGAATATCACACTGGTTCACTACACTGATGATATTATGATACTTTTTTTTTTTTTTTTTTATGAGCCAGAACCTGGGAATTACTTTATATATCTTAGTGAAACACATGTAGGCCAGAGGGTGGGAGATAAACTCTACAAAATTCAAGGGCATTCTCTAGGTAAAGTTTCTGGAGGAGAGTCCAGTGTTCTGCAACATGTCAGAATCTCTTCTCTACAGTGAAAAATAAGTTGAACCATCTTACACATCTACCACTAAAAATAAGGCATAATGCTTGGTGTGTTTCTTTGGATTTTTGAAGAAACATATACTATATTAGAATATGATATTCTGACCCATTCTGTGAGTAACCCAAGCAGTTGTTCCTTTTGAGTAGAACCATAGGGGAAAAATATTAAAAGGTTGTGCAAAATGTCCAAGCTATAGTGTAAGCTACTCTTTCACCTGGGCCTTTGATCCAGCAGATCCAATGATATTCAAAGTGTCTAGAGCAAATAAGAATGCTGTATAGAGATTCTGACAAGCCTCAATAGGAGAATTATAGTACACTCTACAGGGGAAAGTCATACCCTATCTTGCATATAACTACTTTACTTTTGAGAAACAGCTCCTGACTTGCTACTAGGCCTTGTTAAAGATTGAATACCAAACAATGGGACAGAAAATGACCATGTGACCTGAGCTGGCCATCATGAACTGGAAGTTATTTGACCCATCAAGCCAGAAGTTTGGCATGTATAACAGCAACCAATCATCAAACAAAAGCAGGTCTATAGGTTAGAAGTAAGTTGTGTAAGGAGGTGATCTAGAGTTCCTACTGGATCTTACCTAAACTCATTTTTGCAGATGGTTCCTGCATAATATGCTAGCATCAACTAAGTAGACTAAATACATCATTAAAGCCTCAAAAAATAGTGTCCTGGAAAATTGTGGTGAAAGGAAATACTCTGAATTAGCAGATGTGGAAGTGTAAATTTTGTTGTTCACTTTATCTGGACTGAAAGATGGCCAAAGGTGTGGACATACACTAATTCATGGACAGTAACTCACAGTTTGCCTGGATAATGAGGAACTTGGAACAAGACTGGAAGTTCTAAGGTGGAGATATGTAGATGGATCTCTTAGAATGGGCATGGAATTTGAAACGCTTTAGATTCTCTTTGGAAGCTCACCAAGGAAACCCTCAGTAATTCAGTAAGGAGGGTTGTAGTTGGTTGATTGCATTGTACTTTCTTGTTATAGGACTATAGTGGAACATACATGAATCTGAATTTTTCTTTCCTTTCTGCAGTGCTTCTGCCAGCCCCATCATCCTTGTATTTATAAGAAGGCTTAATCATTACCATGACATTCTGCAAGTATTGGAACAAAGAATTGTATAGCAAAAAGTGTGGCAATGGTAGGGTGACCAATCATCCTAGTTTGCCCGAGACTAAGTGCTTTCTGGTGATGTAAGACTTTTGGTGTTAAAACCAGACCAGGGCTGGGCAGGGTGGGATAGTTGGTTATCCTAAATGGGAACATGCCAATGGAATTCACTGGGCTTCCAAGGTCCAGAAGTGAAGGTGCAGCAAATGTCCCAGTGGAATAAGAAAATGTCTTACTGAAGATTCAGTTATGGTGCCAGTGGGTACAACACCCAGAATAGTTAGGGTTCTATATTAGAAGATGCAGTACATGTAGCAAGACACCAAAACTTATGGTATATGGTACTCACAGTCAGAATACATGAGTCTTAAAATCAAGGTGTTTTAGTGGGAGTGGTTCCTTTCATTCTTACCTACTGATTTTTTTTTTTTTTTTTTTTTTGGTAACTTCTCCAGCCGTACAACTTTGGGTGGAGTTAATTTGAAGGTCTTGGTTTCCAAGGGAGAGAGATTTTTACTGGAAGGCATGACGATGATTCCATTAAGTAAGCAACTGAGATTACACACGGCCACTTTAGTTTTCTTCTAGCAGGCAAAGAAAGGGGTTGATTAATCTAGATCATTGAGGAAAATTGTATTGCTGCCACATATTGAGGATTCTTACCCTTCAGGAATAAAGGTTTAAATCATTTCATTCCTTAAGGACTAAAAGGACCTTAACCAACTGAACATTAGGGCAAAAAGAATATACAATGTGTGGTACAAGATAGAAATCGTATATATCAGTAATTTTGTGAGAAACTAGAGAATTGAGAAATTTATTGGTTGTATTTTCTTCTTTACTTGTTGTGGTATATACATTGTATACATCAACTAATGTAATTTTTATTCCTTATTTCCCATTATGGCTTTATATAGGACTATTGTCACGTAAATTTCAATTTATTCTTTAGGTTACAAAACATTCAGATGGAATTTGTCTGATTTAGAGGAAAAATTATCGTTGCCAGAGCTGTGACTTCCCAAAGACGGCTATGGTAATTGTTGGGATTTAATATCTTTTGTTTTTAGAGAGAGATTGTGAATGGCCTTGTTTGTTCTTCTTATATGTAAGTTCAAATGCATGTATCAGGGTCTGTATGAATGTTGAGAAGCCAAGAGTGTGATGGCTATTAAGTTATTCTCTCTTAGGTCCAAATATTTTTTAAAAGATTTAAAAAAAATTTATTTGAGAGAGAGAGAGAGTGCTCACAAGCTGGGGGAGGGGCAGGCAGAGAGAGAGAGAAGCAGACTTCTCACTGAGCAGGGAGCCCAACGTGTGGGGCTCTATCCCAGGATCCTGGGATCATGACCTGAGCCTAAGGCAGACGCTTAACCGATTGAGCCACCCAGGCACCCCCAAATATATTTTTGTATGTAGTGCTGGACTTTAACTCTCTAAATGACATCACACACATATATTTCATTTCCAGCTGGCTTTCAGTTACGTTTTGCGAATGAAGGCTATTAGAGCAAGATTGGAAGGCAGAGGAAAGGAAGAATTCTTCCTCTTCGCTTATTGTTTCTGTTGGGACTGCCCCAGCAATGACACTTTGTACTCAGAGCAATGGGCTCATCTCCAGCTTCGTTCAGTACTTCTCGAAGCAGCCTCACAATGCCCACAGAGGTCGGAGAAGCTCCACAGGGCTTCCCCTTCACACTTCTAAATTCAGATAACCCTACATGATCTCCATTTTCCCTTAGCCCGGGGTGGGGGGAGCACCAGCTTGTTGTAGTCATTATCTGGATTATTTTAATTCTTCTTTTTGCTTTTTAAGTCCTCCCCTACTTGTACAACTAATCTCTTACATTAAATTCCTTCTGCTGAAATATCTACTGTCTTTCTGTTTTTCTCACTTACCAATATGGAGGTGAAAAAATAGATCATGCGGGAGAACAGGGTGTCAATAAAAGAGAACTATGCAGCTGTAATTGAGGAGCTAAAAATGTGGTATAAGATATGCTCAGATTTGTGATGAGCACTGGGTGATGAATGGAAGTGTTGAATTGCTCTATTGTACACTTGAAATTAATATTACACTACTGACTATACTGGAATAAAAAAAAAAAAAGATGTGCAGATGTGCTCAGAGAGTAAACGGGATCTAGATCTAGTAGGGCTTTGAAGACTCCACAAAGATTTTGGCTCTTGTTCTGAGTATGATTGGGAACCATTGGGATGTTTTATCATTTGTGTAGCCTGTTATAATTAAAATGCGTAGCCATCCTTGCAAGAATAAAACAATCATTTCTTGAACTGCTCTGTTCTTTTTCAGTCTTTTCCTTCTTATTTCGAATTTTTCCCTCTCTTGTCTCCATCCTTACCCCCACTGAAAAGCTTATGACAAACACATTTTTTGTTCAGATACAGCTATAGTTTATAACTTATGACTACTCTGTTGTTTCTCAGCTCGACCTAAAGAAATGTCTGAGTCTATTATAAAATACTGCAATTTGAGAAATTTTTGTTCTGAAGAGAGACTTGCTGGGATGGCAGAACTAAAGTGAAATTGTTCTTGGATTCTGAGTACAATCAATAAAGTTTTTGAGAGTTGTTACATTTCATTCCAAGCTTAGTGGAAAATTTACCTAGAATTGTTCTGGTTTAGTGATTGGGTAAATTCTTATCAAATTCTCTCAGTTTCCAGGACTTTTCTTTGATAGGCTAAAAAATAAAACAAACCTACCTACCCAACAACCAAGCAAACAAAACAGGCAGTGACAACAGTTACTTTCTTTTTCCTTCCTTCCTCCTTTCCTTCCTTCCTTCCTTCCTTCCTTCCTTCCTTCCTTCCTTCCTTCCT
>NW_023270454.1:14389039-14447233 GCF_011800145.1 Mirounga leonina
CCTTCCTTCCTTCCTTCCTTCCTTCCTTCCTTCCTTCCTTCCTTCCTCCCTCCGTTCCTCTCTCTCTCTCTTTCTTTCTTCTTTTCCTTTTAAGATTTTATTTATTTATTTGTCAGTGGAGGGGGGAGAGAGAGAGAGGTGGGGGGAGAGAGAGAGGGGCAGAGGGAGAAGCAGACTCCCTGCTGAACAGGGAGCCCAACGTGGGACTCGATCCCAGGACCTTGGGATCATGACCTGAGCCGAAGGCAGATGCTTAACCGACTGAGCCACCTCAATGTCCCAACAATTACTTTCTATCAACTGTCCCCCTAGCTACCCGAACTATGATGGATCTTAAAAACTAATGAGCCCAGACTTCCTGTTGTGATGATAAGATGTAGTTCTAAGATTTCACTGCGAGTTCTAACACAGAGCTCCAGTTATGCCTTGCAAATATGACCCCAAAATGCATTGTGTCCAGTTTAATAATTAAGTCAAAAGTAACTTTTATTGGAGTTATATTTATAAATATTTTCTTTACAAAGTGTCTTATGAATTTTCAAAAAATGGAAAATGGCGAAGAAAAGCAGTCATCCAAAATGCCACTGATTTATTTAATTTGTGTTACATTTCCTTCCACTATGTGTTTAAAAATATGTTTCATGTATAATCATGTATTCTGTATTTAAAAATCATTTAGGGAATGCCCGAGTGGCTCAGTTATTTAAGCATCTGCCTTCAGCTGAGGTCATGATCTCAGGGTCCTCGAATCAAACCCTGTTTTGGGCTCCCCATCAGCAGGGAGTCAGCTTCTTCCTCTCCCTCTGCCCCTCCCTCTGCTTGTTCTCTCTCTCTCAAATAAATAAGTAAATAAGTAAGTAAATAAGTAAGTAAGTAAATAAATAAAATCTTTAAAAAATAAAAAATAATTAAAAAAATAAAAAAATCATTCAGTATGATATCCCTACCTCAAATACTTTTTGGAATGAAGTATAAGGGAAGTGGAGTATCAAAATACATATTAGGAATTTTTATGTTTTAGGGGCTCCTGAGTGGCTCAGTCTGTTAAGCGTCTGCCTTCGGCTCAGGTCATGATCTCCGGGTCCTGGGATGGAGCCCTGCATCCAGCTTCCTGCTCAGTCGGGAGTCTGCTTCTCTCTCTCTCTCTGCTCCTCCCCACTGTTTATTCTTTTTCTCTTTCAAATAAGTAAATAAAATCTTTAAAAAAAAAGAATTTTTATGTTTTAGTAGTTGAACAATATGCCACAATTTATTAACAGCTCTTTCATTGTTTTACATTTAAATTATTTCTATTCTTATTAATGTACATAAAGGTGTGACTAATATCTTCATGCATATGATTTTGTTCAAAATTAGGATAGATTCTAACAAATTGAGTTACTGGGTCGAAAAAATATGAAAAATTTAATAGCTTATGATACACTTTGTCAGTTTCCTTCCCTAAAGGCCAATTAACATTGATATCAGAAATATACGATCACCCATTTAACGGCTTCCTGGGCAGCATAGGGAATTATCTTTTTTTTTTTTTAATATTTTATTTATTTATTTGACAGAGAGAGACACAGCGAGAGAGGGACCACAAGCAGGGGGAGTGGGAGAGGGAGAAGCAGGTTTCCCGCCAAGCAGGGAGCCCGATGTGGGGCTCAATCCCAGGACCCTGGGATCATGACCTGAGCCGAAGGCAGACGCTTAACGACTGAGCCACCCAGGTGCCCCGGGAATTATCTTTATAAAAATAAGATTTATTTGTGCTAATTTATTAGGTAAAGAGCATACCTCACTGTTTTAATTTTAGTTTATTTGTTTATTAGTGAGGCTGAGTCTTTTCTGTGATTATTTATTAGCTTTATTTTCTTGTTTGTTGATAATCTTCCTTTCTTTAGATTTGGCAGCCCTTAAAAGATGGGGGCAGATGGGACCGGTAGTTATGTGGTTTCAGCTATATGACTTTCGCAGACTAGGTTAGATGGAAGAGACTTGTGAATTGCTACAAGTTGTTTCTTGAGCCAGTAGATTTCTCTATGAGGACATGGGGAGTTTGCATCAAAAACCATAAACTGCAATGACACAGAATGGCGTCTGAGAGATAAGAACTTGTAATCTTTGTGACTTAAATACTTGTAACTTGGTTTTATGTATGTTTTCTAACTTCCCATGGCTTATCAAGTTTTTAGTCTGTGTGTCAGTAGAATTTCTTTCTCCTTTGACAGAATCATTCATACTTGTTTACTGAAACTTTCTCTTGGAGAATAATTGCACCAAATGGATGTTGACAGAGATGCTAAGAAGTGATCTTTGATGAAGACGACCTGACATTTGATCATTGCTTGACATGCCAGTTAAGCTCACCATAGTGGGGGCTATTACAGATAAAATAAGGACCTTCTACAACCGATAAGAAATATTTTGTGACACCTCTTAAGTTTTTTCTTTCTTGATCGGATCTGCATCTCAAGCTTCTAGAACAGTACTTGGCATATAATATGCCCTTGATAAATATGTATTGAATTGGATGAATCAAGATAAGCTTCCATTATTTTTATCCCTGGGTCTCAAGAACTTTCCTATTTTTCGCTTTATGACTATATTTTGATCATGTGCTCTTATCAAGATATAACATTCTGATATAATAATAATAATTGCAGTTCTACAATTAGAACTGCCAGGCAGTGTTCTAAGGGTATTTGATACATTATGTAATTTACTCATAGTACTCTATGATGTAGGTACAATTATTATCCTTAAATGTCTAAGCTCTACTAAAGTAATAATTTAATCTCCTTATTCATTGCTTTATCTAAATGCTTAGAATATTGTGTGGCACATAGTAGAAGTGTCATAAATATTCACAGAATAAATAAATAAATCTATTTTTCGTTGATAAAAAATATTGGTTATTATTCATCAACCAAATCCAAGTCTTTTTGAAGCAGAACACAAGATCTTTAAACATTTGTCGGAAAGCTCTGAGCCTCGCCCTAACCTTGCTATAGCTAATCCACAACTTTGTGCACATTTTCAACTGGATGTTTATCTTAAGCCAGGGATAAAATCTGTCAGACGTTTTAGCTTAGGGAGGAAATGTTTACTTTTATAACCTCAATCATCTTTGATGGTAAGTGGCTTCACATATATTAAAAGCTCCTTCAGTCTGTTGGAAATATCATTGTTGGATTTAGATTTGCAAAACAGACCTAGTACTATGTTTAGGAGTAGTAATGTTCTGCCTGGTATGTTAAGGGAAATTTGGATTTCTTAAATCAGTGGATTGTGTTGAACTTGAGATGCAGTAAAACTGAAAAAGTTTGGGAGCGTTGTGAAGGCCAAAAGACTTAGAACCAGGGGAATTTAGCATTCAATTGGAAGTGGCTTTGATTTCTTGTAATTAAAATCCTTACTAGGCCCCAAAGATATGTCTACTATATATGCAAATAACTTGTAAAATGGATTTTCTGAAAAACTGAGGAAGAGGATGAGACTTATATTTAAGTTTATTATTATTATTTATCTTTTTTTCTTTTTTATTAGAAAGATAGAGACAGCATGAACGGGGTAAGGGGGGCGGGAGAGAGAAAGAGATTCTTAAGTAGGCTCCATGCTCAGTGTGGACCCTGACACGGGGCTCGATCTCACAACCCTGAGTTCAGGACTTGAACCAAAATCAAGAGTCAGATGCTCAACTGACTGAGCCACCCAGGCACCCCTACATTTAAGTTTTTATATGGAATAGAGAAGTAACCCATGACCCAAGCTAATTCAGCACAAACAAGCTTGGAGAGAGGAAAAAGTACTTCAGGAAAGCCCAGAAATTTTTAGCTATGGGAGGAGATTAGCACTTCTATAGGGTGTGAAAGTTGATTTAAACCAGTTGTTAAATAAAAGGAGGAGGCCCTTAGACCTGAGTGTTCGTAATGCCTTGGCAGTCTCTGTGAGCAAACCAAAATCTTGGGCAATCAATGCACTCAAATCTGAGGAAATGAAACCTAAAAACAACCAATCAAACAGTCAACTAAGCTTTCCCAAATAAAGCAAAAACCTCTTAAGCTAGAGCCAATCAAATAATTTTCTTGCTTCCATGTCTTCTCTGTAAAAACCTCTTTCCTGACTTTCAACCATTTTCAGTTTGGTGCTGCCCCATTTTGCTACATGCTCAAAAACACTCTCAAAAACATTAATGTCCCTCAGTTAATCTTTTAACACAGTCATATCCAGGTGTCCTGAAAAGGGACAGCCAGCCAACATCTGGCTCACATTCTGGTCATAGCCAATCTCATTTCTTCTTGTTTTTGGTGCCCACATCCTTGGATTTCATCTTCTGATTCTTTAATCCCAGATTCCTTGGGTGAATCCCGGACCTCTTATTTCTTTTTCCCTTCCCTGAGTTTCTGATTCTTTCCTATCTTTTCCTCAAACTTCTGATCTAATGCCGTACTTTTACATATAAAACTGTCTAATTCTTTAGCTCTTGACTACTTGTATATCTTCTGAATTCAGTTATCTAATCAATTATTACTATATGTCAGGAAAAGTATGGGAAGTCTTGATTTGAGGAATCTCAGACTGTGAAGGTGGGAGACACTTGGAAACAGAAAAAGTACAATACAATTAATTGTGCAAAGGCTACCATAGAGAGATGAGCACAGGGAGAGAACCCCCAAAACAGGGTGGTGAATAATTGGGAAAAGCTTCACAAAAGCGGTGTCATTCATGATTGGTCTTAAAATAACAATGGAATGTTGTCTGAAAAAAAAAAAAAAAAAACAGAAGGGGAAGGGGATTCTAGATAGAGGCAAAATACAGAAGCAGGGAAGCGTATTGCATTAGGACAATGATAAGTTTATGTGGTTGAAATATAAGAGGAATGAGGTCAAAAGGGAGGAGATAAATCTGTGGAAATAAATTAGAATGAAATTATGATGGGTCTCAATATGGTATATGAATGATGTTGGGACATACACATTGGGCAAAGAAGAGCCAAAGTCCACTTTAAGCATGGTTTTGTTTCTTAGATCAATTTAATGCCAGTGGGAAGGGATAAGCACAGTTCATAGGTCATTGGTATCAGGTTAGTGGATTAGGAATCTACAGTACAGTGCTAGACCAGGTGTGGCAGTAACAGAATCCTGATTTTGTCAAGAAAGCAAGGTGCTCAATTATTAATATTTTCCTTCCCAAGCTGCCATGGACATGGTTTTGACCACATATATAAATGAAAATCATTAAATCAGGGTTCTGGGAACATTGCTTGAAGGGTACCCTGATAACTGACATGTATCTTCAGCCTCTTGCCCTTGGCCCTTTGCCCTTCCCCTTCTTCCTGCCTGAATTGTGATTGGAATGCCTGTAGATGTGGCTACCATCTTGTAATATAAAGAGGAAAGCCACCTGGTAAGGATGAGGGAGAGGAAAGTTGAATGACTTGGGGTCTTTGATAATCCCTGATTGCTCATTAGTCCTAAAATTTCTCACCACCAGATTTTATGTTACAGGAAGAAAACAAATCCTGTCTTGTTGAAACCACTGTTGGTTGGATTTTCTCTTGCTTTACTTTGAATGAAATTTAATTGATACCTTGAGTAATAGAGAATGATGGCTTGAAATAAAGGAGTGATAATGTGGGTGGGAGAAATTGAGAAAAATGATTCAAATCAAGAGTTATTTCCAAATAGCATTAGAAGTGATTGATTTTATACTGTGAATTTGATTTGAGCAATAGTGTGCTGGATGCCATATACCCTCCTATAGCAGGAGGGTAATAGCAGATTGCTCACACATGATGACGTATGACTCTAACCAGGTCCAATCTACCTCTCCAGTGTTTCAAATGGTTGTTTTTTCTGGCATTTGGCCAGACCCAGAGCTTTGTTGAGAGAATGCCTGATCTTGTTCACAGGTACTTTTGTGGTTCACGGAATATGAATATTTTTCTGGAAGAAAATTTATGTCAGGCTGCTTATTTTTCACAAAAAGAATATTAAACCTGCCACTTCACTCTTTGACATATAAAGTGAATGGATTTTTCTATTATCAATAATACATAATACCCACACATTGGCCATGTACCAAGGAGGTGAAACTTAATTGATTGTTACACAGAACCTGACAAAAATGTGGTTGAGACAATGGCATATTTAAGAGGAGGAGTCTATGCCACATATTAACCGTCTGTTCTTCAAGGCACTCTAAAAGTTCTTTCTGGATGTCAGGTTAAATAAATAATTAGGAAAAAAAAGTGTGCTAGAACTACATAAGCTTAGGTCCTATTAGCTTTTATCAAGAATTGATAAAGATCAACAAAAACAATGATACCCATGATTTATTGAGCTCTGTGCTAAGTGTTTGACATAACCATTTCACACAACAACATCTTAGGTTCAATATTATAAATTTCTCATTATTCGATGAGAAAATCTGAGGCTCACAAGGTTAAATAGTTTCCCCAAGGCCACATAGCTTGTGACTGATGGAGGCAGTACACAAATCCAGGTCTGGGATTTGAGGTCCTCTGTTTTTTAAAAATTATGCCATACTGTGATCAACAGAATAATGGCCTCCCAAGATGTCCACTTTTTGATTCCCAGCCACTGTGAATATGTTGGTCTACATGATTAAATTAAGGACATGGAGAAGGGGAGATTATCCTGGATTATTTGATGGGCTCAATCTAATCATGTAGTCTTTAAAAGAGAATAAATCTTTCCTGGCTGTGGAGAGGGAAATATGACTATGGAAGAATGGTCAGAAAGATACAACTTTGTTGGCTTTGAAGATGGGGGAAGAGATATATGAGTCAAAGAATTTTGACAGCCTTTAGAAGTTGTAAAGCCAAGGAGAAGGACTCCTCTAGAGTCTCCAAAAAGCACCTATTCCTGCTGATGCTCTGATTTTAGCCCAGTGAGACCCATGTCAAACTTCTAACCTCTGGAACAGAAAGATGATGAATTTGTGCTGTTTTAAGCTACAAAGTTTATGGAAGTTGTTATGGCAGCAATAAAAAATAATGCATGTGCCAACTCTCTAACATATTTGCTAAATTCCTCCTGACTTTGAGCTCTGGAAAACGTATGTTTTCACTAAAATTAGCATGAGATTTATTCAAAGCACAATGATGTTTTCTTTTTGCCGTGGTCAACCAGAAAGCCAGAGCCAATTTTAGAGTTCAATTGCAATTATGCTATAGGTAAAAATATTTTTTTTCTGTTTTCTATATGGTTTCTGATCTTATATCTTTGTTAAAAATCTTCCTGTCTATATTCACACATGTATTTTTACATCAAGATGTTACAGAGAGAGAGAAAAGAGAGTGCACGAGAGAGAATGAATGATAATAAGACAGGCGTGGAGTGGAGACAGGGAGAGAGAAAGGAGAGCCACTCACATTGTTTTATGAAAGTGGAGAGATGATTTTTATACTGATACATCTCAGTGGTGTCAAGGGACATATTTGAGTGATTGCTTTTAAAACTTAAGATCATCCTAAAGTTTTGTCCAACTTTATAAATGCTTTGGAAACGCTTATTCTGGGAAGAGGTATCACCCTGCCATTGCTATTTATTACTTATACGTACCTATGAGAACTTTTTATTTCTGGCATATGCGAGTTTCATTTCAGAAATGCAGCCCCCCTCTTTTTTGGAGGGGATTTCTATACAATTAAACCTGGATTATGATATTGTAATAATGCTGCTTTCAATTTTAGTGGGGAGGCTGATGAAAACATAAGAAAGTTGAATCTATTTAAGACAAAGACCTCTAACACAAATGAGATTTGATTTGCACCTTGGTGGGTATACAAAAGGTAGGCTGACCACATTGTCAGAAGGGAGCCACATCATTAATCAGAATCCTGTTCTTGTAGGACTGAAAGTGAATTAGGGAGTCATGATTTCAGAAAAAGAAAAATAGCCTTCTACCACCTCCATTGCAATATTTGTGTTACTAAGCAACAAAATTCTCCTATTTAGCCAGGCCCTAATGATGCTGGCAGTACGGTCTTGGAATAATGCTTAATACAACTTCATTATCCCCACCGCTATATCTGTATTGCATATGCAGTGCCTGATTAGGGAGAACGAGAAGCAGAGTGAATGCTGTTTGGTGCACCTGCATCTAAAAGACCAAATAAAGTATTGATTTGGATGAATCTAATGACGGTCATTTAGTGTGTTTATCTACTCACAGCATTCATTTGAGCTGACAAAGAATGCAATACAACCCACTGTTAAATGTGTCCTAGAATTGTAAAGCCTTAATGATTCTGTCATGCTAGGTCACATAGACACAAAAATTGTGACATTGGCTGTTACCAACTCTATTGACACCTGGTTACGGTCTATCTCTAAGGACGATGTGGAGGAAAGCTGAAGATTGAAATCACCTGATGGTTTTCCATATGTTTTTTGAAACTTGAAAAAAACCTCCTTTTCGTATTAAGGTTTTTTATTTCTGCAGAAAATCTAATTTTAATACTTGAGAAAGATTGTTTCTGATTTCCTGCTTTTCACGCAAAGAAGTTGCTTCAAAAGCTACTAATACCTTTGTAGATATTCTTTTCCTCTTGTGTCACCGCCCCCCCTCCCCCGCCTTCTTTGGACCCTTGCCCTTTCTTCCAAGCTGTGGTTTCCAAGGGTTATCATCTTGGAGCAGATATTAAAGAGAGATGCTGAAAATAAAATCCATGACTATCTTGGTTCAGAATCTTTTTAAATGGTATTATGGGCTAATAAGTGACATTTATACCATAGCATTTTGAATTCATAAAGCTGTTTAAAAATATCCTTCCATTTTTCAAACTACCTTACCATCCTTTTTATTGACTTCTACTACTGGATGCATTTTTATGGTGCCTGAACATAGAGACATTTCTATGGTGACATGCGACATTTAGAGCGTAGGACACTAGACAATTTTATCTTAGAATTAAAATAAAAATAAAAAAGGATAAAAAAGGAGCAAACACATAACTACTTTAGAAGTGAGAGCTTCTAAAGGTAGAGTAAGTGGAGGTAATATTCTAATTGAGATTGGCTAGCAGTGAAAGATCAAATCCTCTTTTGGTTCTTTGCCAGTAAAGAGGCACACATTAAATCAGGCCATTCAGATCCTACATGATTGTCTAGATCTTCAACCAGCTTCAAAAAAATTAATGTGGTCAGCTATTTGTATTTTCATTTATATTAATTTGGCAAAAAAATTTCACTTTCAGTATTATTCTGGTGTTCCAGATGAAAAAACCTCTTGACAAGTTCTGTTTATATGTAATAATCATAAATTACATAGAAATACATCTTGATCTATAGATTTGGCAAACTGTTCTCATCCCCACCCCCCTTCCTGAGTCAAGTATGGTATTTCAATTGTCTACCTGCATTTAGAAGTTGTGAAATCTTCATATCAACTTGTTCTAGTAGCTTTATAGCTTATAGAAAGGAGAGAAGGCAGGCTTGTGTTTTTTTGTTGTTTGTTTTTTTAAGATTTATTTATTTATTTTAGAGAGAGAGAGAGAGCGAGCATGAGCAGGAGGGGCAGAGGAAGGGTGGGAGAATCCAAAGCGGACCCCACGCTGAGCATGAAGCCAGATTCAGGGCTCGATCCCATGACCCTGAGATCACGACCCTGAGATCAGGGCCTGAAGGGAAACCAAGAGTCGAATGCTCAACCGACTGCGTGACCCATGCACCCCTGTTTGTTTTTAATATGTGCCTGATATTGGGCTAGTGCCTTAAATACATTGTTTCAATTACTTTCCACTTATGAAAGTGTCATTTTCTCCATTTTACAAATGAGAACATTGAGGGTCAAATAAATACTGTAACTGCTTCTAGGTCACCCAAATAAATAAATAGCAGAGCACAGATTGAAACTCAGGCTTTTCTGACTTGAAAATGTTTTTCTGCTATACCTGTACTTTGAAAATTCATGCTTGGGTCTGAGTTTCAGGCGTGCAGACAGATCTGATTCATTTTGAGTGTGTCTCCTTTTTATGAAAGCAGAGAAGGTTAATTTAATTACTAGTTTCTCTTCTACATTATGCTCAAGTATAATTTAAATGTATATATTATTATGCAATTACATGAAAACCAGCCCGTAAGGGTAACTCCTTTTGATGCTTTTCAAAGGGGAGAATTCTGGCCATTTGTCCATTATGATGTTATAAACTTAAACCCCATACAAATTGAAGAGTGTTTTCATTGAGTTGTTATTTTTGAAACACTTGGCATATATGCTGGTCTTAATTGTGTAGAAATTCATTTTTTAAAGAAGATTCTTTTATTTCTAAAACTTAGAATCTATAGCACCAATGAAACCATGATGTTCCTCAAAATGATCATCTGATTCCTAAATGCTGATGAGTTTGATCCTGATACATCATTACATATTACTCAGGGTACACCTGGCATGTCGACTTCAGAAACACATGTGGGAATCCTTTGATACGTGACTGTTTTTCCACATTTACAGATAAGTGTTTTAATAGTTAAGGATTATTTGTTTTTGTATGTTTGTTTCTTTTCGTAATTATGGTATAAAAATGCGTAAACTAATAAATGTGTATTTAGCAAAAAAAATCACAACCTACAAAACTTCACCTTTTTTGAAGCCATGACTTATCATGATGAAGTAGATTCTCTAAGTATCTGCACAATTGAGCTGCAGTTATTCAGTTGCTAATAGGTTATCATCTTTCTCTCTAACCAAAATTTGAAAAATGTATATAAAACAAGTCATTTTTCCACCTAGTTAATTTTCAGTGGCTGTAAACATTCTTAATAGGACACTCCAGCAATGTTACTTATATTTGTAATCTTGAATCTGTGGTTGTGTATGTTTAAAAGATTTCCCAACTGAGTAACTGATGACATTCACTTCTTCTTATGAACTGGTAAGTCAATTGTTGGAACAAAAAATGAGGAACATGTATACACACACAGAGACATACACACCTAGTCTCTACAGGAGACTTTACTGTGATTTATTTGTCCTTTAAAGTCTCCTAGGGCTTTTATCCTTTTAGGTATATTCCTTGCGATCCATTAAGACTTTTTGGAAAATGTATTAATTTTTCAAGTCAGCAGGATATCATTTAGGCCATAAATAGCTTTACAGCATCAGTTCTATTCAGGGCTGAGAGACCTTTTATTTTCTAAGGCTTCATATATTGGATTCCAGTATCTGCGTGTTGTGTCCCTTGTATATATGCAGCAGTGGTGGGAATTATTGTAGTAGTAATCTGGCATATCGTATTTCATTCAACTGGGATTTTTAAAGGCATATAAACATTGCAATAAGCATTCTTTTTTTTTTTCTCCTAACAGCCCATCAACTGGTGCTTACTTGGCATCTTTATTAATTCTCTACAACTTTCTAGTATTCATTTTGACCAACATATGTTTAGCTCATGTGTATTGGCTTTGGCACATTGAACAACACCTGATGTTCATTGTTTAGGAAGTGACCTTTGGTCTAATTTAATGAGGATCAAATTTGAGTCAGGTGTAGTAAATAGAGCTTTCCTCATGGTGACATGATTTACTAGAATATTTAAGTGGCAAGTTCTTTCTAGCATGGTGCCTTTTGGCATAAACCTGATGTTGGTGTTATTGGACAATTTCAGAAGGCGGTTTAAAATTATAAAGTGTTTTGGATAAGGCTTTATTTTGGCTACTGACAAATAATGTTGAATTTCTTGTAGATTAGGACTATATTTTCACATAACGGGTCATTAATGCTTAATACTTGCAGGATATCATTTGTGCTGAGGCCCAGGGATTTAGTTATTAAAATTAATAACATATAGAGCCATCTGCAAAATTTTGCATTTGGTGTCTACTTAAAATCATGATTTTGTAATCAGTTATGTCAGCAGATACTCATTAGGCACCTTTTAATATATGAAAAACACATAGCATATGAAAAATGAAATCAATTCGAAACATCAATTCAAAAAATTTAGAAAACAATTATGCAAGATAATAAATTAAATTTTCTTAAATTGCATTTTCCATAGTGAGACTGACTTTAATGTACGCACTTGCAAAATGCAAAAACCATGGCAAGCATTTCAAAAGTACAAATCAAGTATTATTTGAAATAGCAGTAGCCATGATAAAACCTAACTTCTGGTTTGGTAAGTCTAAAACTCTCTGAAATCTTTGTTTCTAGTTGTGATACAGAAAAAAAATTCAGGTTGGGGAAGCACCTCCCTGGGGTCATGGAAAGTCATATTGCTATGGATTCAGGTAGCTATTAATTCCTGAAAACTCATGGGCCATCTTATGGGAATGAGCAAAACCTATTCAAAGGAACTATGGCGAACTTTCGGCCTGAAGCAATGCTACTCAAAATGCCAGCCCTCCCGAGGATAAGGACCTTATCTCAGAATGTAAATCAATACATCAATTGTTGCCTTCATCGAGAAAATCCTAGTGTAAAAAATATCAGCTGAACTGCTCCATGACATAGTTGATTTACATTCTGGTGCAAGTTCCTTATCTTGTCATGGATCTGGTTTTGAGAAATTGGCAGCTAGTCCATGAACCACATTTGTAATAGCATTGGCCTAGAGCAGAGCTTCTCAGTCTAGGCACTATTGACATTTTGGACTCGCTAGTGCGAACTGCTGTATTGTGTGGGCTGTCCTGTACAGGATGTGTGTAGGACATCACCTGCACCAGGGAGTTGTGACAATCAAAGTATTTCCTGAGATGGTCAATGTTCCATAAGTGAGGGGTGGAGTGGGGGGTGGGAGTGGGAGCAAAATCACCCCAGCTGTGAGCCACTGGCCTAGCGTATTTCTTAACTTCCAAATGATCTCTCTATTGGTACCGTTCATAGCATCTGAATGCCAATCTATGGATAAAGTACTAAGTACAAGAATTTATGTGGGACTTATTACTTCAGTTTGTCATTAAACAATTACTTTATGAAGTAACATAGTATACTTAGTGCATTTAGAGTAATACACAAGGTCATAGGGAATTCATCATATATTTTTTTCTACAGCCTCAGGTGTTCAAGACCTAACACCAGCAAAAGAGCCTGATCTATCTCTGCAAATGGTTTTAATTGACACAGACAGGACCACTTAAGTTATCTCTGCCATATAAAAAGTACCAAATAAATTAAGCCCTAGTATTTAAACAGAACTGTTAATTAAAAATGTCTTTTTATAATGAAGTTAACTATGTAACTGAAATGTTAGAAAAATATGTGCCTAACCAACTATTCACTGAATACAAAAGCCATATGTTTGCTTTCTTCTGGTTATTTATAAATAACAGAAGTAATAACAATAGTACCTCGTATGTCTCAAAATGCTTTCACAGACCTTATCTCCTTTCAACCTTGGGTTAGTATCTCTGTCATTACAACATCTGCAGCTTTCATTCTGGCCTTTCTCATTCTACCAGAAACATGATAGAGATCATTGAAACATAGTAACATTGACTTTTCTACTCAGGTGCCCACATGTGCGCACATGGACACACACACACACACACACACAGACTGATGTTGCTTTTCTCACTACCTTCATAAAGAACAATGTCCATACAAGTTTTTCTGAATTCTGCCTGATGAAAGAGCCAGTCTAAATCATATTAGAGCCTAAAAAATTAAAGAAAAAAGTTTGTCTTCAAATAGTGGACCCACACGTCTTTTTTGGTTGAAATAGTTAGACATTGACTATAAGTCTGAAACCAGAAGGTTTTCATGGATCTTACTGACCTGTTATATAGGATTTGGTTAATTTTCCCCCTTTGTTGGGGCAAATTTCACACTTGGAGTTGTCAGGTTTAGTAGCAGTGATAAAGGAGTATTACGGAGAATCAGAAATATCAATGGCACACCTAACTTTTCAGGCCCTTCAAATACAGAAAATTTTCTATTTGAATCACAGATTTTTATCACGTTAAAATGCATGATGTGGAAACTTTTTATTGTAACACGTTTTAAGATAGCATGGCCGGCATACTCACTCACGGGTAGCAAAAGGCCCTCCACCCCCCTCCCTGTCAGCTATCTTGCTTCTTTCCTGATACTGAGTTTCGAACACGTAATTTAAAAAGACCTATGTATTGATTGAAGGGTTCTGTCTGTAAAGCATTGGACTATAACCAAATTAATTGACTGTGGGGATTCATTGGCTAGGCAGTTTTCAGAAAAAGTTGGTTCTGTCCTGACCTGAGTTTCCCACTTCTGTATCGTCTCTACTTCACCTCATCCATCCTATTTTCCACTTGAACACCTTTTCTTTTATTCTTTCTTTGGTAAATTAAAACAGTTATTAGATTAGAAACAGTGGTTGAATGGGAAATCAGAATATAGCAATTCAAAAGACCAGCGTAAAATAGTGATTAGTATCGAGTCAGCAAGTATTTCAGGCATTTTAAACTTTACAGAGCTGCATACTGCTTGATATTTGTTGGGGTCATGTTTAATATAGCAATGTCTGATTTTGTTCCAGAACCTTCACACTGACACAAGGCTGGGAGCAGACTGCTTGTTGTAAGGTGGATCAGGCACCGTAATGGTGATTAATACTTCCCTGCATGGGGATTCTTCAAAGCTGCCTGGTCTCGCCGCCTTGAGAAGCAAAAAGCAGCCACTCTGGAAAACAGTATGGAGGTTCCTCAAAAAGTTGAAAATAGAGCTACCATACAACCCAGCAATTGCGCTACTGGGTATTTACCCCAAAGATACAAATGTAGGAATCCGAAGGGGTACGTGCAGCCTGATGTTTATAGCAGCAATGTCCACAATAGCTAAACTATGGAAAAAGCCAAGATGTCCACCGACAGAGGAATGGATAAAGAAGAAGTGGTATATATATACAATGGAATATTATGCAGCCATCAAAAGGAATGAGATCTTGCCATTTGCAACAATGTGGATGGAACTGGAGGGTATTATGCTGAACGAAATAAGTCAATCAGAGAAAGATATGTATCACATGACCTCACTGATATGAGGAATTCTTAATCTCAGGAAACAAACTGAGGGTTGCTGGAGTGGTGGGGGATGGGAGGGATGGGTGACTGGGTGATAGACATTGGGGTGGGTATGTGCTATGGTGAGCACTGTGAATTGTGTAAGACTTGAATCACAGACCTGTACCTCTGAAACAAATAATACATTATATGTTAAAAAAAAGAAGAAGAAGAAGAAGATAGTAGGAAGGGAAAAATGAAGGGGGGGAAATCGGAGGGGGAGACAAACGATGGGAGATTATGGACTCTGAGAAACAAACTGGGGGTTCTTGGGGGGGGATGGGTTAGCCTGGTGATGGGTATTAAAGAGGGCACGTACTGCATGGAGCACTGGGTGTTATGCACAAACAATGAATCATGGAACACTACATCTAAAACTAATGATGTAATGTATGGTGATTAATATAACATAATAAAAAAAAGGGGGGACAGTATCCTGCAGGAGCTCTGGAGGGGCTGCAGACTCCAAAAAGAGATATAACTAATGCAGTATGGGCCCATACACAATTGAAAACATATTCCTCATTTCCAGCCTTTCTCTATTTTATGTCTATTTAAAAATAAATGTCAGTGCAGTGTAGTGAAATATGATACAAAACAGTATTGGTGTTCAGTAAGCTGGTTCTCATCTGCTTGTGTAATTAACTGTCTGTTTTTTCTTTAATGAGGATATTGTAACTGTCAATGTAAAAAATTCCAGGCCTTTTGGAAAGATTCATGCACAATGTATTTTATCCTTTTTTTTCCCCCCAAAACTAATGATGTACTATATGTTGTCTAACTGAACATAATAAAAATAAAAAATAAAATATACTTGACATATTTTATCCATTTTAAAAATGCAGTTTGGGATTTCAAATTTCACATTTTTTGTATGTTGACTAAAACCGTAGATATTAACCTGTGTTGTCATTTATGTTCAAGTGACACTATTTGTTGAAGGAAGGAGGCAGGAAAGGAACTAACATATATTCAGAGACTACTGTAGACAATCATGGTCCAAATGCATTATGTTGCTTATTTTCTTCAAACGCAACAGTGGGCAGGCAGAGTTCCCATTGTTAACTATCCATGTGAACAGCTCTCTCTGAAGTTTAAGTCCTTCCCTATCCTGTCAGTTAGGTATTCCGATCATTACGATTTCTCATTTCGTAGATGAGGCTAAGATCAGTGAATTACTTGCCCAAGAGCCAATAGTTAAGTAATAGAATCTGAATTAGCAAAGAGGTGTTTGTGTGTGTGTGTCAATATGTGTGAGTGTGTGTGTGTGTGTGTGTGTGTATGCATGCGCGAATGTATCTGGCATCAAAATCCCTGAATTATCTCCTACCGTTCTATTTCCCTCTATACCTTCAATTAGACAAAATTGTTATTAGCAGCTCTTAAATGCCTGACCCAGAGCTAAGTGCTGAGCGAAGTATCTGGTAGCCCTTGACCTACTGGAACTTAAGAGTCTCAGTAAAGAGATCACGTTTACACAGCAGCTAGTTATGTGACAAAAGACAGCTTTTATTTTTAACCAGTTGGTCTCACACGTGGCTCTAAAAGGTAAAATTATTTCATCAAATATTGTATGATTTCACTTACATGTGGAATCTAAAAAGCAAAGCAAACGAACAAGGGAAAAAAACAGAAATATATTTGTAGATACAGAGAACAATCTAATGGTTGTCAGAGGGGACGGGGATGGGGGATGGGCTAAACAGGCAAAGGGGTTAAGAGATACAATCTTCCAACTGTGAAATACATACATCATGGGGATGTAGTGTACAGAACAAAGAATATAGTCAATAATATTATAAAAACCTTGCATGGTGAGGATGGTAACCAGACTTATCATGGTGATCATTTTGTAATGTATATAAATATTGAATCACTATGTCTTACACCTGAAACATTATATTGTATGTCAATTAGGTCAGTAAGAATTACCTTATCATTTAGAAATACTGTATCATGCTTGTAGAGCTGCAACAGAAAGCCAAGCAGAGCTTTTTCCTCTGTGGAGCTGAGTGAAGGGATAATCAAAGCTCACGAACTTGATCAAAATAAGGGAACTGAGACAGGGAAAGAAAGATGGCAGGAGGAAGATGAAAGAGTTGGGAAGAGGGTGAGGGCGATTTTAATGAAACATGGTCTCTGTCCCTCAATTTGACTTCTGGAATACAGACTTGAGTGTAACTAGAAAGCTCTGCAGTTTAAAAAGCTGACACGATTGCGTTAGTAAAGATGAGAGATGATGACAGGTTTAACCATGACAGTGATAATGGACTTGGAGATTAGGGATAGATTTGAGATGCATTTAAGAGAACCACGCATGGGTCTTGGTGGCCGATTACAAGGAATGGGTCTGGACAGAATCCCTGGGTTTGGGCTCGAGGCCATTATGATTTGGTGAGCATACTGCTTTCCTATAAAAGCGATGTGATGTTTAACTTTATGTGTCACCTTGGCTGGGTCATGGTACCAAGATATGTGGTCAAACATTACTCTGGATGTTTCTGTGATGTTGTCTTTTGAAAGAGATCAACATGTAAATTGGTGGACTTTGAGTACAGCGGACTGTCCTCCATAATTAGTGGGTAAACCTCATCCAATCAGCTGAAGGCCTAAATAGAATGAAAGACGGACCTCCCCCAGCAAGAGGGAATTCTGCCAGCAGACAGCCTTCAGATTTGAACTGCAACATCACCTCTTTCCTGTGTCTACAGCCTGCCACCCTTCCCTGCAGATTTTGGACTTGTCAGCCTCCACAATTATGTGAGCCAGTTCCTTAAAATAAAATCTCTCTCTCTCTCTCTCTCATTCTGTCCCTCACTGTCCTTCTCTCTCCCTCCCTCCCTTCTTCCCTCCCTTTGTGTGTGTGTGTATATACATCTTATCAGTTCTGTTTTTCTGGAGAACTTTGAATAATACAGGAGATAGAAATACTAAATTTCTTATAGAGTTGCCCTAAGGGAAAAAAAAAAAAAGCTGTAACTGAGATGCACATATAATAGCCAAAAATTTTCAAATATAAATTCTTATAAATAAAGACAAGGGAACATTATAGACCCCAAACACCCAAAACATAGATGTACTGCATACTCTAAAGATCCCAACATACCAGTCAAACGGATAGTTTAAAGTCGTTTTACAGATAGAGAAATAGAGCAAGAGGTTATGGGATGTGCTCCAGGCCTTGGTGCCGGCCAAGTGACGGAACTGGGATTCATACTCAGGTATGCTCAGCTTTAAAATCTGTGGTCTTGACACTTTACTTCAGTGGTTTCTCTTTCGAAGTTTTACTGTTTACAACTTTTAAACAAAGAATAGTGTTGGTGAGGCCTTTGCCATGCATATGGGGTTCCAGGCACTGTTCTAAAGCTGTATACATTGTAACACATTTAATCCATTCAACAATCCTATTTTATAGATGAAACAGACACAGAAATTGTGCTTAACTGACTGAGCCACCCAGGTGCCCCTGGGACAGAGAAATTATGTGAGATAAATCCTATGTTAACTTGTGGGGCTATTTTATGAAGGAGGGATGGAGAAAAGGAACTCCTATTTCTTCAGACTACTAGAAGCTTCACGCTTTCCACTAAGCTTTTTTATTTTAATAAGAAAAATGGTATCAAGATGTGTGGTTGGAAAGAATGGAAAATCAGTAATCTGACATTAATTATCAAATCTATTTAGCTTTTGAAAACAACTTATAATACATCTGTTCATGAATTATATTGATTGTTATAGTTTACTTAAAATATATTTTTCCTTACTGTACAAATAATGCACATCCAACCACTGTTAAGATTTTGCCTTATATACTCATGACACCCCCATCCAAACACTCACACACCCAGCCCTACATACTTACACAGACGTATTCATGAAAAAATACTGACTGTTAAAACTAACGGTCACTCTTTGACCTCAGCTTACTCAACAGAGCTGATCTCTTTCTTCTCTTCAAACACTCTTTTCTCCTGCCTTCCAGGACATCACACACTCTGGTTTTCCTTTGGCTTCCCTTACAGCTCCTGCCTCTTTACCTCCTCCTCATCAACCTGACCTCTAAACATTAAGATTGTCCAAAAGCTCAGTCTTGGGCTCCCTTCTTTTCCACTCATTCTTCAATGAATGCATCCAGGCTAATGGCCATAAATGCCATTTAGATGTTAATATTAATACATCTGCAGTTCACACCTTGTCCTGGAAGTCCAACTGCATACTGTATATTCAATTGCCTACTCAATACATCCACCCAGAAAGCTAATAATCATGCCAAAATTTGAACGTTAACATGCTCTAAATAAACTCCCTTCCAAACCTGCTTCTCCTTGAGAGGTGGAGTTACCACTTGTTGTTGTACATCCAAATTTGCCTCTCGTATTTGTATTCAAGCCAGAAGCCAGAGGGATCTCTTTAAATGCAAACTCACTGATTTAGTGCCTTGGCTCAGCTTAGGATCTTTTAAGCGCTCCTCATCTCATCCAGAGTAAAAGGAAGATTCCTTTCCAAGTGCTCTGGGGCTCTAGAGGATCTGCACAAACTCCTTTTTCCTCGTTCATTCAGCTCTAGCCACAGTGGCTTTCATGCTATTTATGGAACATACCAGAAAACTCTCACCCAAGGTATTTGTGCATATTGTCCCGTCTGCCTGCAACGCTTTCTCCCAGACAGGGCTCCTTCTCTCACAATCATATGACCATTAGGTCTTTGATCAAATGCCATGTAAGCATTTTCTGATTAACCATTTAAAATTCAGTTACATTCCTTCTACCACATATGATATGCCCCATTTTTCTTCCCTGATTTATTTTGTCCTGTAGCTCTTACCAAAATTTGACAGACTTTTATTTTACACGTTTGTTTATTAATGGAGTTTCTTTTTCTATAGATTGTAAGCTCATTATTTCAGTCTGCGTTCCATCCCCCCACCCAATTCTGCACATCCTCTTTCACTATGAGTTGCCTGGCATATAATGGGAGCACAATAAGCATTTCTTGAATGTTCAATGATTGCCGAATAAGTACTTAACACAATTGAGATTGTACTATAAATATAGATTTTTAATCTTGCTTTTTCTTGCCGTATTAGTATGAGGAAGTTAGGTATTTCCTCATATCAATGAATAAATTTTGGAAAAACTTAATTTTCTTTTATAAAAATTGTCAACTTAATAACTTTCATCAAAATGTATATATCAAATGGGCCCAATACTAGTCCCATGTGCCAAATTGAAAGTGTTTTTTTCCCTAGAAGCAAGTGACAAAAAGAAATTTAAATAAACACCCAACAGATTTGACTCAGATTTTGTAAGTCTAGAAACAAAGCAGAAGGGGAGAGTTGGATAATTTTAATTTATCAAGTTAAAATAGCTTGAAGTTTCTTTTTTTAAATCTTTTAAAATTATTATTATGTTCAATTAGCCAGCATATCCACTCTAGAGGTATTGTATTTTTATTTTTTGAGTGTCAAAATACCATTTCCCTGTTGACACAGGGTAGGAAAACATGATTGATAATATCCCCCTTGTATCCCAGCATATGAAAGACATAATGTATTTTAATTTCCTCTCTTCTCATACATTTATTTGGTGGTTTCCAACTTCTGACTATGACAAATAAAACTGATGAAATTCCTTATACTTATTTTTTAACACATCTCTGATTCCCTCATGATAAATGAATAAATGCAAATCAAAATGAAAGAACATTTTTGAGACATCTGAGACAATGTGGTTACATTTTGCCAAATTGCTTTCCAAGAACATTACTCTAATTTTCACTCCCCAATGGAGAATTAGAGTGCTCCTTTCCCCTCACACCCTGCCAACAATAGGAATTATCTTAGAAAAGCAATTATCACCAAATTTACGAGTTATAATGTGTCTATTAAAGTAATTTACACTCTTTAATTGTGAGTGAAGTTTAATGCTTTTCAAAGGTTTATTAGTTACTTGAAATTTTCTTTTGCGAATTGCCAGCTTTTCCTTTACTTCTTAGTGTTTGTCATTTTTTATTATTCAAATATGAAAGCTCCTTTAATAGCAAGTATATTAGTGCTCTGCTCCTCACACTGGTGTAACCATCTCTTTTCTGATCAATATCACTTACTTTTTGTTTTTTCTTAAGTTGAATAGATCAAATCTATCCATCTGCTCATTTATGATTTGGTTGATTTTTCTCAGTTTTTTTCCTAATTGTTACTGTCTCATTTTTAAACATTTAATTCCATAATTCATTTTAATTTTATTTTGTCATTGAACAAGGGCATTGTATAAAATCATCACTGTCTCTAGGTTGTCTTTTTTTTTTTTTTAAAGATTTTATTTATTTATTTGAGAGAGAGAGAATGAGAGAGAGCACATGAGAGGGGGGAGGGTCAGAGGGAGAAGCAGACTCCCCGCCGAGCAGGGAGCCCGATGCGGGACTCGATCCAGGGACTCGATCCAGGGACTCCAGGATCATGACCTGAGCCGAAGGCAGTCGCTTAACCAACTGAGCCACCCAGGAGCCCTCTAGGTTGTCTTAAATAACCACTTGGGACTCTGCTCTGTGGAGGCAATGTGCTTCCCCATGCCAGGGGCGGGGCCCTTATGGGCTGACAGCACAGGCATTTCAGAGAATAAAACATCAAAAACAAAGTTCACCTGCCTGGAATCTCTGAACTGTTTGTTTTAGCCTGGGACTGGGCACAGCTTCAGTTGTTTCTTCTACAGGTCCCTTTGTTATGTGTTTGTTAAAGGAAGATCACAGAAAATCAGGCTGGTGAGAATAAAGATTAGTCTTTGAAAGGAGCTTTCTGAACTAGAGGATGTGCAGTAGACTTTTTTGACCTGCTAAATGGCGTTGTGTAATGTAACTTCTTTTTGAGTCACTTCCATTGCTCTTTGCCACCTTTCTCTTTTCAACATTGGTCGTGTGCTTGATCAGGGGACTCGGAGAATCTCTGAGCCCTGGCAGGTCTGGGGCTGTAAAGTGTGAGTGCAGGTGGGAAGGGGGCCAAGAAGGTGGGAAGGACAGAAGATTGCAGGTGACCATCACCTCTTTTGACTCGGACAGGAGACGTGTATGTGGGCATGAAAACACCCAGCGTGAAACATAAAAGGAAGGAATGGAAGACAAGGTCCCTAGGGCATATTTATTAACAAAAGATGGTCCCTAAATTTCTCTGCAGAATAAAGAGCTGAAGAATATGAGAATATTGGCCTTGAAGAAAGAAAATTTGCATGAAGACTCTCCAGAGGAATGTTACCTGCTTTGTGCTGTTCCACAGAAGCTATAAAATTATGATATGCTTAGAGTTAGATGTTTTGAAACCAGTGAAGGAATTTTGACCAAAAGCTTGAAGGAAGCTTAAAGGTTGGTTAAGGAAATCAAGAAAAGTTTAAAGAATAATAATAGCTAAAATCACATAAGGTTTACTATGTAGTGGGCACTGTTCCAAGTCCTTGACATAAATTAACTAATTTATTGTCAAAATCCCCCCTATGAGTAGGCATTATTACTCTTCCCATTTTGCAGACAAGGAACATGAGGCAGAGTCAGGTTAAATCATTTTCCAGGGTATTCAGCTGGTAAATGGTAGAACCAGAAACTGAAGCCAAGCTGTTTGGTTTTGGAACTGCCCATTTACTTTAATTTAAAATAACATGTCTGTGAAAAAATAAAGGGAAAAGTTATTCAAGGTTTACCAAACAACATAATAATTTTTTTAATTGACTTGAACCATCTTTGAATTTTATTTTGAAAATTCCTATTGTCTCAATGTGGAGCCATATGAACAATAATTCTATGTTCTTGAAAAGATTATATTCATAACATATGTGACCAAAAGAGCAGCATGATAATTTTTTAAAAGATTTTATTTACTTATTTTGAGAGAGATAGAGAGAATGTGCACACACGAATTGGGGGAGGGACAGAGGGTGGAGAAAGAATCTCAAGCAGACTCCAATCCGAGCATGGAGCCCAATGTGGGACTCAGTCCCATGATTATGAAATCATGACCTGAGTCGAAATCAAGAGTCAGAGGCTTAGCTGACTGAGCCACCCAGGTGCCCCTATAATTTTTAAGTTTGATTGTCATCTTCTTCCTTAGTGATCTCATACCATCAAAGACCACCAATAATAAGCTCATGATACCCATATCTCCAGCTCAGACTTCTCTCCTGAACCCCAGACACATATATTTTACTTAACATCTGCATCTGGATATTTAATAGATATTGCAGGCTCAATATATCAAAACTAAACTTTCCATCTTTCCCTGTGAAACTGTTTCATGCTCAGATTTCTCCAATTTGGCTGGTGGGACAACAATCTTCCAACAGAGCAGGTCCCAAACCTTGTTGTCATCCCTGGCTCTTTTTTTCCTCATAACCCAGGTCCTACCTATCAGAAAATCCTACTGTTCTATCTGTGTGGTAGGCAGCCTCAAAGGTGGCCCTCAATGATCCCCATCTCCTGGTATTCACGACATGGTATAATCTCTTCCATTTGAGTGTGGACTGGAATTACCGACATGTTACTAATGAATCGAATATGCAGAAGTGACATGATGTTCCTTCTGAGGTTAGGCTACAAAAAGATAATTGTTTCCATCTTGGGTGTTTTCTCATGTTCTCTTGTGAGTCATAGACTCTGGTGGAAGCCAGCTGCCATGTTGTGAAGCAGTTAGGGTAGAGTTCATGCAACCTCAATGTACAGAGAAGCAACACCTGAAAATGATCTTAACTATGTTATGAATGTACCAACATTTTATACATCTGATGGTGTTCCTTTTACTGCAGCTGATCCAGATTACTGAGAGAAGTATCAACAGTTACTTGAAAGGGAGGACTTCTTTCCAGATTATGAAGAAAATGGTACAGATTTATCAGAGGCTGGTGATCCATACTGGGATGATAGTGATGATGAAATGCACCCAGAGATAGGCGAAGCTTGTAAAATTTTGGTTTGGAATCAGCATAAGTGAAAGCAATAAAGCCAAATTTCAGCATATGAGTTTTATAATAAAGCAGTTTGGGTTATGATGATTTAGCAGAACACAGGAAAGCAAGAAAATGTGTCACACTTATACCAAATTAAGGATGTTGAGTTATGTATATACTAATATATGCAACTTTAATTTTCTGTAACACTATCTGCCAAAATAAACTTTATTCCTATAACTTAAACTTAAAATGTATATACATATAATACATAAAAATTTATAACTTAAACTTAAAAAATATATTTATATCTAATATATATATATGTGTGTATTATGTACAATTAATGCCTCTCTTTTGGTTGCAATAAAATTGGTTTTGAATAAATGAAATATTGAAGGTTAAAAACAACAGGAGCATGATGAGAATGAGCTTGGAAGGGAATCTTTGGAGGCCTACTAACAGCCATGTGTATGAGCTTGGAAGTTGGTCTGGAGATGTTCACCGCTCTTGCTCAAACTTTGATGGTGGCAACTTTGTGAGAGGCCTGCACCAGAACCACCAAGCAAAGCTGCTCCAAGATTCCTGATCCTCAGAAACTGTGAGCTAATCAAATAGCAGTTGTTTCCAGCCCCTAAGTTTTTAGGTAATGCAACAGAGCAGTGGATATAAATACCACCTTCAAAATATATCCAGAATCAGATCACTTCTTATCATTTCCATAAATACCACCCAGCTTCACTATCTCCTGCCTGGATTATTCCAACAGGCTTTATAAAATGTCATACCACTTCTTCTCACTTTATTGTTTGCATCGTGAGGGCTCAACATCTCTCTTCAGAACCCTGCAATGACTCACCATTTCAATCAGAGTAAAAGGACCACAAAACTTTCTATGATATGGTGCCAAATTATACCTCTGCCTCACCTCTAACCCCTCTTCCTCCTGGCTTGCTCTGCTCCAACCACTCTGACCTCTTTACTCTCCTGAGCACCCATCAGACATGTTCTGATCTTTGGGCCTTTGCACTAGCAGGTTCTTCTCTTTGAAATGTTCGTCACAAACTATTACCTCTCATCTCCCTCAACGTTTTGCTCATTTCTTACCTATCTGTGAGGCCCACTCTATTTAAAATTGAAGCCATTGTCAATCTCCATACCTGCTCTCTCTTTTCTAATTTTTAAGCTCTAATAACTTATTATAAGATACTACATAATGTATTTATTATGATTATCATTTATGATAATAATTCTACCCTATTCTCATATTAGAATGTAAGTTCTATTAAGACAGGGATTTGTGTTGTTCACTGATGTATCTCAAGGGTGTAGAACAGTGTCTAGCACATTGTAGATCCTTAATAAATATTTGTTGACTACATCAACCAATGTACCTGGCATATTAGGAGATAATTTATATGCCTTTATTTTGATTGGAATGTAAGGTACTAATATCAAATGCTACCTTGGTCCCACTTCCATTATCATGATTAACTAGGATCTCTGAGTGATTTTCTGACTCAACATCGGCAAAGACTCAGATGGCTTATCTCTATGAATCATAAATGGTTCTAAAAAATAGAAGGAACTCCAGAAACCAGTCCTCAAAGAAACAAACCATGAAATATAAAAACATGATGTAGGCCTGGAATGGCTATCAGCCTGGGTGGGGACAGCTTGGGATATAGTCCACAGATGCAGTGAGTCAGATCCTGGACAGCATGGGGAGAAAAATTCAGGAAGCCTGTAGCAGGGAGCTGGCCAGCTACTTCACGCTGTGAGCTGGTGGAATTGCCCAGAGATAGGAGTCTTATAGTTGCATGGCAGAGATACTGAAACTTGGAATAGCATTGAGATAGAAACTGAATCTGTGGCTTCCCTCCCTGATTCCAAACCTTCTAGGATATTAGAAATGGTCTTCTTTCTGGCTACTAATAGAAATAGGATGAGATTCTCTTCGAAGGAAAACTTCCTCCAATTTAGTTCACTGGACTCCCAGAAGTGAAGCAGTAAACTCACAACAAAAGATAACCAACCATCAAACGCCTTTATACCCTGAAGATTTGCAGATGTTGAAATGTTAGGTAGGGAATACTCAATGGTTCTGTATTAAATACTCAAGGAAATAAAGAATACAATAAAAAAGATAAATATACAACAAGAAACCTTCAGGAATGCAAAGACAGATTTTTTAAAAAGTAAAATAGTAAGAAGTGAAAAATACAGTTGCTAAGAGCAAAAATTTAACACACAAGTAAAATGTTATGATAGACACTGTTGAAAGGGAATTACTGAATGGGAAGACATACCTGAAGAATTTATTTGTAATGCTGTAATGAGAGATAAGGGGATGGAAATCATTAAAGAAGGATCAAAAGACATGGAGGATAAAATGAGAAGGTCAAACCTATATCTACTTTGAGGTCCAAAGGATAATAATTGAGAGAAAGGAGAGGAAACCGATTTTAAAAGGTAATGACTATAATATTTCAAGAAAATCATGTACCCACAGATCTGGGGAGTATATTGCATTTCAGGGAGAACAAATAAAAAGATATCCATGCCTAGACATATAGTAGTGAAAGTGCAGAATGCCAAAGCTGAACGTTTTAAAAATAGCCAGAGAGAAATAAAAAATCACAAGCAAAAATAAAACCAAAAGACAATTTGGATGAAAGGATCCTCTCAACAGCAACCCTAGAAGCCTGAAGATGGTAGAATCATATCCTAAAAATATTGGCTGGAAATAGATGTCAGGCTACAGTTTGAGTCTAGCAAAACAATCTTTCAAGGATAAGGATTAAGACATCTTACGGAATAAAAAATAAGGTAGAAAAAAACTCTGATAGACTATATCATCTACAGACCTGCTCTAAAAAACATACTTTATAAAGTAGAAAAACGATCCCAGAAAGATGGTTTGTTATACATAGAGAAATGGTAAACAACACAATATGGCAAACATAAGATCTGAGTCCAAACAAAAAAGGTCTCCATGAAATAATGAACAGTGGAAGTTAAAAAAAGATAGCACCGAAATATTGGACAGTAACAGTATGTAAGCTAAAGAGTGATGATTTTGTTTTCCTTGAGAGAGAGGTCAAAATGGTTTTAGATTTATTCACTTATTTATTCACAAATATAATGCTGCTATTTCATGGATAAAAGGAACAAAAATTAAATGCATGGATTCAAAACAACAGGGAGAAAGAATGGGAAAAAATGCAGTCAAACAACTTTAAAAAGTTTCAAATAGTGAAAATAAAAAAAAAGATCAAGCAGGAAAAAAAGGTAAATGGAAGGAACAAATATAAACGTATCAATAATCACAATAAGCATAAATGGACTTGCCATTTGAAAGTATAAAAACTGTCAGATCAGATCTAAAACTTGGTAAGATGCTGCGTGTAGGAGATAGAGCTGAAACATAAGCACAGAAAAATTGAAAGTAAAAAATGGAAAAAGATATTAAATATACATATACACACATAAAAAATTGCTGGTGTCTTTATATTTGTTTTAGTCAAAGGCTCAGAAAAGGCATTTGCTGCCTGTTGATAAAAGTTTCAAGTTACCATAAAGATATAGAAACTGTAAATGTGTTTAATGAAATCACCTCAAAATATAAAAATAGAAATATTTGATAAAAGTAAAGGGAGAAATTTTCAAAAACATGATCATAGAGGGATATTTCAATACAATCTTATCAGCTGTTGATAAATAAAGCAGAGAAAAAAATCATCAAGTACATGGAAGTTTTGAGCAGCACAGATATCGAGTTTCATCTACTGCACATATATAGAACTTACTTTTGTATACTTGATTTTTTTAGATTTTCTTGACAAATAGAAAATACACATCTTCCTAATTAAAAAATATTTTTATACTAGTCCATAAGTCAAGGTTTAACAAAATTGAAAAGACAGGGCTGTATACACTATACTCTCTGACTTCAGATCAATTAAAAGTTATTATAAATCAATCAACAAACCTTCATATATTCAGATATAAAACATGCATTTTAAAATAAGTCATAGGTCAAAGAAGAAATCATAATGGAAATTTTAAAAACACTTCAAACTAAAGAAAGTGAAAATATTATATATAAACGTTTGTGGGATCAGCAAAAGTGGAGCTTCAGTGGAAATTTATTGTTTTAGATGATTATATTAGGAAAGGAGAAATGCTGAAAATCAATGAGATAAATGTCCAACTCTAAGTTCTTAAAAGAAATAAAAGTAAACCAAAGGAAAGGAAGTGGATAATGGTAGATAAATGATAATGAAAAAAAAAAAAATAGACCAGATCAACAATGTCAGAAGTTGGATTCTAAATGACTAAAAAATTATATAAACCTTAGGTGAGATTGATATGATGAGAGACAGAGAGAGAGAGAGAGACATAGATAGAGACAGAGATGGAGAGAGACAGAGATAGAGAGAGAAATAGAGACAGAGACATACAGAGAAACAGAGACAAACAGAGAGAAAGACAGAGATGTCCACTGTCATGAAGTGGACAAATTCTTAAAGAATAACTTTCCAAACATAGCTTAGGAAGCAACAGGTCCTAATAGCCTAGTAACTATTGAAAAATGTCTCCTGCATATGAAACAGCCATCAGAGATGATTTTATGAGTAAGTGCTTCCACATTTTCAAAGATCCAATCATCAGATTCTCACACTTCACCATTCTCAGTTCATTGTAAAAGACTGATTTAATCTTAATAAAGATTTTATTTATTTATTTGACAGAGAGATAGACAGAAGAGCACAAGCAGAGGGAGTGGCAGAGGGAGAGGGAGAAGCAGGCTCTGCACTGAGCAGGGAACCCGATGCGGGACTCGATCCCAGGACCCTGAGATCATGACCTGAGCCGAAGGCAGACACTTAACCATCTGAGCCACCCAGGCGCCCAAAAGACTGATTTAATCTTGATATCAAAATCAAAGAGATGAGATTTAAAAATATTACAAATCTTTTAATTGTTAAACTATGTAAGTGTCCTATGCGGAACATTTATAATACAAATCTAAAAGTTTATAAAAAGATAATAAATTGTGACCAAATCGAGTTTGTTCTAAGAATCAAAGTATGAATTAATTTTTCAAATGCTACCATTTTCAATCACCACATTGATTAAAATACTAAAAATCATACAATTATCTCAACTGATGTAGAAAAAGCATGCAATTAAATTCAATGCTCAATCATGATAAAAAATAAGCTTGTAATATAAACCAATTTTCTTAACCTGTTGGTGTTCGCAAACATTATTCTAAATGGAAAATTGTAAGCAGTATTCTTTTTGAAATCCAGGACAAGACAAAGATATCTGTCACTGCTTTATTGTCTTTAACATCGTTTTATAGTCTAGTCAGTGTAATTAAAAAAATAAATTAATTAAAGCATAAGGATTTGAAACAAGAAAATACTGTCATTTGAAAATGATTTGGTTGTATACATAAAACAACCAAGACCATACAGGCAAGTAATGAGAAATGATGGAAGAATTTAGAAAGATAGTTAACTACATGAAAGCCAATTGCATGTCTGTACAAACATTTAGAAAAAAAACATTTAAAGAAAAAGACACCATTTATGATGGCAACACAGACTATAAAATGTCCTAGGAATAAATCTAACAGATCTTTTGCAAGGACCTCTACAGAGAACAGTACAGATATAATAGAGGCATATTAAAAATTACTTAATAAATGGAGAGATAGAACAAAATAGGATGAGATGGAATGAGAATAGATGAGAGGATGTTTTTGAGTTAGAAAATTAAGTAATTGCATAAATGTTGAGTCTCTTGAAGATGATCTATAGATTCAGTACAATCCCAATGAAAGTTCCAATAGTTTTGTGTGTGTGTGTGTACATATGTTAAATCTGACAGATTGATTCTAATATTTATATGAAAGAGCTGAAGACCTAGTATAGTTAAGTTAAACTTGCAACTTGTCACTTAAGGAAGTAGTAGGGGAGATCTGAATCAGGAGAATTTTCTAACTGTTTTATAACCTGATTATTTATCATATTGTTATCCAGAAATGGAAGTAAATAAGTTGTTTTAAATATTCAAAATATATCTGGTCCATTTGGATTTTTCTGTATGATAATAAGGATAATATTTTTAAATTTTGCTAAATTTTTAAAATTTTATTTAAAAAAAATTTTGTATCTTAGGTTTATACTATGTATCAAATCATAATTGTTCATTCATACACATTATCATTGGTCTACACATGGCCTCCTTTTATCTTTTATTTCTTCTTTATTTACACAATAAAAAATGAACATCTGTGAACTCATTGCCCAATCCAAGAGTTAAAACCTTAATTTAACATACAAAATTCAAACTAGAGATGCAGTAAACTACTTTCTTTGTAGTAAATATTATTACTGCTTGCTTCTCCTTGTCCTTTCTTCTGGAAAAGAGACCTAGCAATAGTTTTCTTTTGTGGAACCTCCATTCCTTGAAGTCCTAATCAGATTATCAACTCTGATTGCCACCAATCCCTATCATAGATAAGTTTTGAAGTTTGACTCAAGCCCAGCCAATAAGATTTTCTTTTAAGGAATTTAAACTTGGAAAGAGCCATCTAAGGACAGAAGGCCATCCTGATGGCAGGACTCTAGAGAAACTGCCCATATTTCCTGTAAATGAGAGCCCCAGATGCAACTTGGATCTTGTCTTCTCAGCCTGGATGCTATATTCTTCTTAAGGTTCTGTGACAAACTCAATAGCATTCTAGGAAATCAAATTCTTTATTCTTTTCCTTAAGTTAGTCTGAATCAATTTCAGTTGCTTGCTTGTCTGCTACCAAGAATTATAGCAATTATTCTCTGTATTGAATTTAATTGTCTACCTGAGTAATGACCCTGTTTCATAGATATGTGAATATCTGAGATCTAAGTCTAGGCTCATCGAACTTAGCTACTGACAAAATACCCACCAAGGAAATCTTAGACTGAAAAGTTACTGAAAAGTCCATTTATCCAACCTGAATCAATGAACACATCTTCAACCAATCTTTGAAAAGTTATCAATAAATAAAATAAAAGATGTGAGAAAAAGACACCCTGGTGTCTCTAAAAGAAAATAAAACCTACTTACATAAACTACACTGCTGAATTTCTACTTCTTGGGTAAAGATCTTGAGACATGTACCATGAGGCCTCAGGCTCCTTGAGCCCCATATGTAACAATTTTTTCCTTCTTACAGGAAACAGATGGGATTAACAGACTGTTACATTGTCTGTGAAAATGAAGTATGGTTCCTCTCTTTCCATAGATAGACTGCTTGTCTGAAGCAAGGGAGACCATAAAATATCTCAAGTTTATATTTTAAAAAACCCTCTTTGTTTAAAAATCATTCTTATTTGTTTTGTATGCCTTTGTAAAGCAGAGGGAAAAACCTGCTCTTAAAAGGGTTAAGAAGCAAGACTAGATGTCATCAGGGCTAACAATTCTTGCAGGGAACAAAGTAATAGGTAATGGAGAAATTAGAATACCTCCTTGCCTGTTCCTTTGGGAAAGGTCAATTTGTTGTCCCCAGCAGTTTGCCTATGTTAGGTAGGCTGACCTTGTATCTACTTGCATCACCAGGTAAACCACAGTGGCTCTGGAGTCTCAGACTAACTAGACAATTGAGGAATCCTACCTTCAGTAGAAACTACCAACAGTGCATTCAGCACATGCTCAGTGAAGAAATAAATGATAGCAATTTCTTTCCAATCACATCCATTCAAATTAGTATCTTTGGTCATTAGCCACTCAACCAGTTATAAATCCCCTTTATGTTATCAATATCCTTCAACATTCCTTCGTGTTGTTTTTAAGAATACAGATGATCCCTGACTTACAATAGTCTGACTTACAATTTTTTGACTTTAGCATGGAGTAAAAACAATCTGTATTCAGTAGAAACCGTACTTTGAATTTTGATCTTTTCCTGGGCTAGCAATATGTGGTAGATCCTCTCCTGTGATGCTGGTCAGCCACAGCTCCTGGTCAACCATGTGATCACAGAGTAAACAACCAATATATTTGCAAACATTCTATACCCAGATGACCATTCTGTTTTTTACTTTCAGGGCAGTATTCAATAAATCACATGCAATATTCAATACTTTATTATAAAATAGGCTTTGTATTTGATGATTTTGCCCAACTATAGGCTAATATAAGTGAAAAGAGTGCGTTCGAGGCAGGCTAGGCTGAGCTATGATGTTCGGTAGGTTAGGTGTATTAAATGCATTTTTAACTGATGATATTTTTAACTCGCTATAAGTTTATCAAGATGTAAGCCCATGGTAAGTCGAGGAAGATCTGTATTAGGAAATATTTGTCTTGTTCAGATCCAGATTTCTGGATTGCATTTTTTATCAGCCATAATCATAGGCATATTTTAGGGAGAAATTAAATTACTTAGGCCTAAATAAAGTCAGTGAGTCCATGTTGACTTGGTTACCAACTTTTGGTTACCAACTTCCTTTCAAGATGCTTGAAAACCATCATTTTAATAATGTGTATTAAAACCAGTAATTACCTGTGTTTGGTGGATTTTTTTCAGGACTGCATTGATTTGTTTTATACTTCTAGGATTTCTTCCATTCTTGATAAATACTTATGGATGGAATGTTAACTGAAGTTCCCTGATATCTTCTGTAAATTTGCCCAGTAATCTTTGAAGTTTGTTTCAAGTGTCTTATACTCACTTATCCAGAGTATTTACATGCTTACAATCTATTGTAGGCCTCAATTGCTTCTATCAGTATTTGGTTTACCTTTTTCAGAAAACAAAATCTTTACTGAGAAAGAAAAATAAATTAAAAGTTTTTTTTTTTTTCTTTTTGTAATACATCAGTATTTTATTGCTGGTCCAAAGCACTAAGCTTATCTATTAGAACATAATTTAGAATGCCCTTTTATGTGTTCATGGCAAATCTATTGTTATATAACTCTTTGTGGCTGGGCCTTCTCTCATGATTATAGTATCTGGTCATATTCTTTCTCGGAACTAGTGAGGATTTGAGGATGTCATATTTCAGTCCTTCACATAAGACCCTTCTTTCCTTTTAGTCTGTTTTTATTGAGGACTTATTTCTAGGAGAAACTCCCTGATTTTTTCTTCCTTTTTGAAGAATCTGAAAGAAGGTAATTGATAAGATGAGCTCAGTTCTCTTCCTAAACCACACATCTGTGAAAATTACTATGAAGACTGGACCTTACATGTGTGTATATATATATGCATATGTGTACATGTGTATGACATATAGAGTCTTACCTAATTGTATGTTTATTTAAACTGTATACTTGTTTGTATATATATATATATATATAATACATTATTAATACGTATATTTACATATACACATCAGGATATTAAAATAAAGTGTTAGCTGAAGTGTCAAATATTACCATGCAAAATTTGCAAGAAAGAAGTTGGGGTAAACTAGTTAGATGACTTTATACTTTTCATTCATATTGATGGCATGAAAAGGCCAGGAATTGGAAATTAGGGAAGGAATCTTGAAGGTTGCTTTGGAATGAGTTATCTTATGTGCCTTACTTCCTTCTTTTTTGCGGGGGGGTGGTGCATAGGAAGATACATCCTTAGAGAACTGAATTTCCGGAGGATCAACCACCTGGAGAATGTGATATATGATTCTCTTTCTTTCCCCCAAACACACAGTTTGGGTGACAAAGTGAACTTTTGTCTGTGTCACCTTCAAGAATTCTAAAGCTTGAGAGCTGGCTGGGTGGGTCGATGGCAGCAGAGCATAGGACTGCATTTTGGCAAATAATGGAGCTTCCAGAGTTTGTCAAAAGAAAGGAAGAGATGTGGACATGTGTGATGCAAAGCCCACAATTGGAAGTCTTAGATTCTGTTCCAGAGACAGACTAGAGGGGAGAGGAGAGTCAGCTGAGGGAAGCTGCCAGTGGCCTCCTGATGCTCAGTGGCTATAGAAGGAACCACAACTGGCTGGAATAGTGACAAAATTGCCCATGTCATAGAATGTAGGTGGGAAGTTTCCAGCCGTGGGAGGTCCGAGGAACTCAGGATCATGTCATGAAGGAGATAACTCTAAGCACCAGCCAAACCCAGAAAGACAAAGGATCACCAGTTTGATTCCAACCAGTCAAAACCACCTATTGGAGTCAAAAATCTGTTTTCATATTGGGAAGGAGCTTCTCAGGTACAGGCATAGCTCTAAGATATTGTAGGTTCAGGTTCAGTTCCAGACCACCACAATACAGTGAATACTGCAACAGAGCAACTCAAAGGGATTTTTTGGTTACCTGGTACATATAAAAGTTATGTTTACACCATACTGTAGTCTATTGTGTGCAATAACAATATGTTTAAGAAAATCAATTTACATCCCTTAATTAAAAATATTTTATTGCTAAAAAACGCTAGCCTTCAGCTGAGCTTTCAGTGAGTTCTAATCTTTTTGCCAGTGGAGGGTCTTGCTTCATTGTTGTGGATTGCTGACTGATCAGGGTGGTGGTTGCTGAAGGCTTGGAGTGGCTGCGGCAATTTCTTAAGATAAGGCAACAATAAAGTTTGCTGCATTGAATCTTACTTTCATGAACAGTTTCTCTATGCCATGCAATGTTGTTTGATAGCATTTTACCCACAGTAGAACTTTTTCAAAATTGAAGTTAATCCTCTCAAATTCTGCTGCTGCTTTATCACCGAAGTTTACAGAATATTCTAAATCCTTTGTTGTCACTTCAACAGTCTGCCAGGAGTAGATTATATCTCAAAAACATTTTTCTTTGCTCACCCATAAGAAGCAACTCCTCATCCATTCAGGTTTAATCATGAGATTATAGCAATCCAGTTCCATCTTCAGGCTCCACTTCTAATTCTAGTTCTCTTGCCATTCTACCACATCTCCAATTACTTCCAATATTGAAGTTTTGAACCCCTCAAAGTCATCCATCAGGTTTGGAATCAACTTCTTCCAAATTCCTGTTCATGTTGATATTTTGACCTTTTCCCATGAATCAAAAATGTTCTTAATGGCATCTAGAATGGTGAATCCTTTCCAGAAGGTTTTTAATTTACTTTGCCCAGATCCATCAGAGGAATCACTATCATGGCGCTAGAGCCTTACAAAATGTATTTCTTAAGTAATAAGACTTGAAAATTGAAATTACTTCTTGATCTATGGACTGCAGAATGAATGTTGTATTGGCAGGCATGAAAATAACATCAACCTCATTGTTTATCTCCATTGGGGCTCTAGGGTGACCAGGCACACTCTCAACCAGCAGCCAGTTTTGAAAGAAATCTTTCTTTCTGGACAGTAGTTCTCAACAGTGGGCTTACAATATTTAGTAAACCATGTCGTAAGCAGGTGTGTTGTCATCCAAGCTTTGTTGTTCCATTTATAGAGCACAGGCAGAGTAGATTTAGCATAATTCTTAAAAACCTTAGGATTTGCAGAATGGTCAGTGAGCACTGGCTTCAACTTAAAGTCACCAGCTGCATTAGCCCCTAACAACAGAGTCAGCTTGTCCTTTGAAGCTTTGAAGGCAGGCATTGACTTCTCCTCTCTAACTCTGAAAGTCCTATATGGCATCTTCTTCCAATAGGAGGCTGTTCCATCTGCGTTGAAAAATTGTTGTTTAGTGCAGCTACCTTCATTAATTATCTGAGCTGGATCTTCTGGATAACTTGCTGCAGCCCTTGCTGCTTCACTTTTCACTCTTCTGTAATGGAGGTGGCTTCTTTCCTTAAACCTCATGAACCAACCAACTTTTTAAAAAAATTTTCTTCCAGAGATATTTTAATAAAAATTGGCTATTTCCAAGAAACACCCACTGCATGCCCATCAATAAAAGAGAACCATAACAAAATAGAAAATTTACCATATGGCTATGATTTAAAGAAAAAAAAAAAAACGGGCAGACACTCAAGCACAAAGTCCAATATTAAAATCATATTCCTTTTTATGGGCTATGATTAGGATTCTGAATATTTACCGAAATAAAACAATACAAATGCTGGACTACTTAGGTCAAAGGACCTCTCATAGAAGCATATCTGTCCTTAAAGGCATTCCAGTTTGAGACTCAATTTTAAGAATAAGGCATAACAAATGAACAGAAGACATACTAGGTGAAAGAGGGATTCTTCAATTCCCAACATACTCTACACCTGATAAAACAAATCTAGACTTTTTTTTTTTCTTTAAACAACTGCCAAGGCTGGAATCAAAGATAAATAGAAGGCACAACAGTTTTGCTCTGGTTTTGTGTTATTTGGATTTTGGGGTTTCTTTGTTTTTGGTTTTGTTTTGTTTTGCAAATACAAATTAAACATGAAAAAACTACTTCAAAAGAAATCTGTATCAGTTGCATTCTAGACATTTAAAACCTTTCTCACAATTTAAATGGTAAAAACAGGTTTATAATTGTTTTATGATCATATATCAAAAGAAAAAAAATAAAACTCTACTAACACCTTTTATTTTTTTAACCATACCAGCCAGAATCAAAACTGTCAATTTTTCCAATGGCAATTTCTACATACCAGAAGGTAGTCATGACTCTCAAAGAAGAAACAATTTGGATTTTTCCTGCCTTCAAAATGTTTATCAAATCCTGTGTTTCTCACAGGCTTTTGAAACACATAGAAAATAAGAAATATTCCAATGAATGAAACATACCAAATGTCAGTAATAAACAAGACACATTCCTTTGGGGAAACAGCTGTTAAAAAAAATCCAGTCTGTATATGCAAAAGTAAAGCAAGGAAATTCAGTCTTTTTCTCTTCTTTAAAAATCTGTTTTTCCTAAAATATCATTCCACAAAATTGGAAGTGAAGGACTAAAAGGTGAGGAGAGGGAAGGGCGGGAAAGGGAGCACACATAATTAACACAAAAAGTAAAATTGTACAAACTTAAGCAGTTTATAATAGACTAGGGTCAATCTCCAGGATACCAAACGCTGGTGTAAGAAATTCACCATTCTGCGGGAGCTAGGAGATTTGTACTGCTGCGTGAAGATCAATTGAAGAGCAATTCACTGCCTTGGAGCGATTCCCCTTCCCACTCCAAATCCTGGTTTCTGCACCATGCCTCCACGGGGAGGGCCTCTCATTCCACCACCCAGCCCACCTCGAGGGCCTCCAGGTCCCTGCAGGCAGTTATCTCGACGGTCCCCTTCCCAGGCAGCTCGAGTACTCTTCTCTTCCACATTCAGACGGACCTCACCTCTGAACATGATGGGCCGGTTGCTAAGGACCTTCTGAACAGGCTCAGAATCATCAAACACAACAAAATCCAAACTGGGTAATTTCCCGCCGCTGTTAATGCGTAGCTCCACCACATTCCCATAACTTTGAAAAAAATCTTTAAGCTCCGATTTGTCCACTTCATGTGGCAGATTGCCAATGAAAAGTTGGTGACTATTAGGGTGTCTCACAATTCTTTGGGGTTCGACATCACTTTGCTCACCAGCCTCACGGATTGGTCTAGGTCCGCTCTGGGGAGGAATATTTATTTGTTGTTCTCGCACTCTTTGATCCCTCTGAGGCCTCTGCGGTGGAATCTGAGACTCAGGCTTAGACTCTGGACGAGGCTGTGAAGCTGGTACTTTAACAACATGAGGTGGTATCCCAGTAACTGGAACAGCTCCACTGGGTGGAAGGTTCTTACTGGTCACAGATGCCCAAGAAAATGTCCTCAAGTCTGAGCTATGTCCGTAGGTGCTGGGGAAGAACTCTTCTGAGCATCCTCAGGGGCAGTTTCTTCCAATGCTGGCTCAGACTTTTCCACTTGGATTTCAAATACAGGTTCTTGCTCTGGTTCTGGTTCAGGATCTGGCTCTGGTTCAGCAACAGGTTCCTCTAAATGTTCTTCTAAGTCATTGCTGACAGTCTGATCATAGAAAGTTCCAGAGTCATCAGGTACCACCTCAGGTGTCTGCTGTCTTTCTTCAGGTTCCTCTACCTCTTCCTCCGATTCCTCCTGAGGCTCAGTGACAAAGCCACCAAAGACCTCATCTTGGTATCTGAAGATATCATTGTGAACGTAGAACTTATTTGCAACAGAGCCCTCAGGAGCAAGGACAAATGTCTGCATGACTCTCCTCAAAGCCTGGTTGTTATTAGAGAGCAACCCCATCACCTGGACCACTACACCATCATTCAGAGTGGCATGAGCATCAACATGGTGAATCTTAGTGTGACAATTCGTAAAGTTTTGTGACATCGCTTTCCTATGGATCTCTTTCTGTCCATAGACTGCATCTGCTGGCTTTCCATTTGAATCCAATCCCCCATGGACATAAGAAGAGTTCTTTCCATAAAATCTGTGTAGCATGTCTGGGGCCTGGTTCAGCAGTATGTAATACTCTCACAAATTCCCGCCTGACCAGCAGGGGACTAGGCTTCTCCATAACCATTGCTTTGGTCAATTCAACCTGTGCGGCTGAGCGGCAGAGGAACAAGCTTTGTTCCACAGTACAGCAGAAGGCAAAATCCCCTCACGCAACTGCGTCCGCCCCAACCAACTTTTCTTCAGTTTCCTCACCTCTCCCAGCCTTCACAGAACTGAAGAGAGTGAGGGCTTTGATCTGGATCAGGCTTTAGCTTAGGGGAATGTTGTGCCTGGTTTAATCTTCTGTTTAGACCACTAAAACTTTTTCATATCAGCAATAAAGCTGTTTCTCTTTCTTATCATTCACTGTGTTCACTGGAGTATTACCTTTCTCCTTCAAGGACCCTTCCTCTGCATTCACAACCTAGCTAACTGGGTGGTGCAAGAGGCCTAGCCTTCAGCTTATCTTGGCTTTTGACCTGCCTTCCTTGCTAAGCTTAATCATTTCTAGTTTTTGGTTTAAAGTGAGAGATGTTAGGGTCTTTCTTTCACTTGAACATTTAGAGGCCATTGTAGGGTTATTAGTTGGCCTATTTCAATATTGTTGTGTCTTGGGGATGAGGGAGGCCGTAGGAGAAGGAGATTGATGCAGGGAGGGGTGGTCCGTGGAGCAGTTGGAAATATACAAGTATCTATTAAGTTCACCAACTTTGGGGCGCATGGGTGGCTCCGTTGGTTAAGTGTCTGACTCTTGGTTTTGGCTCAGGTCATGATCTCAGGGTCATGAGATCAAGACATGCATTGGGCCTCCTTAGAATTCTCTCTCCCCCTCTCCCTCTGCCCTCCCTACCAGCTCACGTGGGTGCACATGATCTCTCTCTCTAAAAAAAAAAAGTTCACCATCTCATATGGGCATGGTTCATGGTACCCCAAAATTATAATAGTAACATCAACGGTCACTGATCACAGATCACCATAACAAATATAATAATAATGAAAAAGTTAGAAATACTGTAAGAATTAAAAAAATGTGACTGAGACACGGGATTGCCATAAACCTTCAATTTATAAAAAAAAGGCAGTATCTGTAAAGAATAAAGTGAAGCACAATAAAATAATGTATGCCTGTATAGGGAAGGAGAAGAAACAGACTAACTCCCACTTCCTTATTTGTACATGGTCCCCCTGTATTTTTGATTCTCACGTAGCAAAAGACAGTTGAACTATAGAATCAAACCTATGATTTGCAACTTAGTGAGACTTTAGGACTTCTAATTGCTTTCAAATGACCACACTTATGGGGTGGATTTTCTTTTTCTTTTTTTTTTTTAAGATTTTATTTATTTATTAGAAAGAGAGAATGAGAGAGGGAGTGCATGAGAGGGAGGGGGGTCAGAGGGAGAAGCAGACTCCCCGCTGAGCAGGGAGCCCCATGTGGGACTCGATCCCGTTACTCCAGGATTGTGACCTGAGCCGAAGGCAGTCGCTTAACCAACTGAGCCACCCAGGCGCTCCATGGAGTGGATTTTCATCCAGGTGCCTGGGAAGAACTAGGCCACTGCCAAATTTGTGAGAATGGTGGTCAAAAAAATAAACTTACTTTGCAATTGCTCTCTCTGAGTCATATCTGTCACCCAGGAAAACCATTAAGATAGGCTGCATCATATGGATCCTGTTGTATATCTAAATACCTATTATTTTAACCATGTTTTAATAATACAGTATATTTATGATTGCCTAATGTGTTCCCTAATTATCCCATGAGCACTGTTTTCTATTCCTGGTTTTATTACTTCTCTGTGTAGACAAACTGAAGTGATATTCAAGTCCTTTACATTTTAACAATGTCCTTCAACCAATGACCATTAGTTTCTTTGTCATCTATTTGTCTTCCTATCCATTTCTTTCTTCCTATTATCCACTTGTGTTTTGAATGGTGATTTTGTTTTTTTAAACTTCACAATCACTACTTAAGCTTTCATTACACACTTACACTGCCTTACCTTGAATTAATTTATTCAACTGCTCTCCAGTGAAACACATGCTTTTATTTAGCACTTTTATTTATTTAGAGATCAACATCCCTGCTTCTTGAGATCCACCTGATTTAACAGTCACAGGCTAAAATGGAACTCTAAGTTTGGATGTGGAAAATCAGTATCAGCCTCCTATCACCTGCCAGATAAAAATCAAAAGATGCTGGGTGGCTTATTTATTTGTTTATTTATTTAAGAGGCATTCAGAGAGTATTATTTTTTTTAAATTATAGTTGACACGCAAGTTACATTAGTTTCACGTGTACAGCTTAGTGTTTCAACTTCTCTAGATGTTATGCTGCACTCACCACAAGTGTGGCTGTCATCTGTCACCATACAATGCCATCACAACATCATCGACTATATTCCCTATTCTATATTTCTTTTTTTTTTTTAAGTGGACTCCATGCCCAGCACAGAGCCCAAGGTGGTGCTTGAACTCACGATCCTGAGATCAAGACCTGAGCTGAGATCAAGAGTTGGACACCCAATTGACCAAGCCACCCAGTGCACCCACCTTGCTGTATCTTTAAAATCCACATAAAACAGTCAGGAGCATCCTTAGAAATTTGTTCTTTTTGAGAAAATGCCAGTTCTTCTAGTCCAGGGGTTCGTAAGGACAGTCAGGGGTTTGTGAGCTCAAAATTATTTTCATAATGATACTAAAATATTAGTTGCTTTTGCCCTCTCATTCTGTCATTAGTGCAGAGTAGATGACATGTGAAACACCATCACACAAATGGTTAGTGGGATGTATGCTTGTGTTCTCCTGTTTTTAAATGCTCATTTAAAATTTTTAGTTAGGTAAATTTTGATAGATTATAACCACATAAACAAAAGCTTGTTAGGGTCCTTAGACCAAAGAATTTAAGAACTTGCATTCTAAAACTGTTTTTTAAATATTTAATATACAAGTAATTATACAATAAAAGTGGAGTAAAACTGGTCTAAATGAATATATATATATGTAATTGTTAGGGTTTTAAATGCATATATATATGTATACACACACATACATATATATAATGGTTACAGTCCTCAGAAATTCTGAGGCTTATATTGTTTTTACTGTCTTATTCATATAGTTTACTATGACAAAAAACATTTGGAAAATCTTAATTTTCTTGATAACCACTTAACCAAAAAGGTCAGAGCTACAGTTTGATGATTTGGTGTCCTGACATAAGTATTTTTGAAGAATTATTGCCTTGCATATTAAATTAATTGGATATAGATTTACTTTTAAATTATGTAGTCCAGTGTCAACATACTTCAATTAAAAATAAGTAACTGAATAAATAATAAATAAATAATGTAGTCCAGGGGAAGCAAACGAAAGGAATAATATTGGCTATATAATGTGGTAAGTCAGTCATACAAGATAAACTCATCTTTTCTAGTTACTCTGAGAATATTTATTGGTAAGTATTATCTCTCATTTTTCATTTTCATAAAAACTTCAATGCATTTATTGAAGTGGAGCTTTTCTCTCTTAATCTGTTGTGTAGAAAGCAGTCCGGGGAAAACAAAAAAACACAAAAGCCAAGAACTAGGAATGCCTACAAAGTAGAGGAAGCCTATATCTCTTTTAGACAAGTCAACATTTTTTATTCAAATATTTAAAATTATATGAAATGACAAAAGGAAAAGGTTCTTTTAAGGTTTGTACATTTAGGACAGAAAAAATTAAGGATGGCTAGCCCAGAGGTAGAGAGTGATTTATAAAGAGAAAAGTTAAAACTAAAAATAGTCTTCTCAAGTCTTGCACTATGGAGAATAGGAAGACATCCTGATCAGTGACTGGGGAAACATTAGGTAGTTGGAAGTTTAGAGGTATAATTAGGAAAGTTACACAAAGGGGTTTCTCAGTATTGATTGAGTCACACACATTATCATTGACAAGGGACAACAAATGAATAATACATTATTTAGATGACAAAGGGGTGTTAATGCCCAGGAAAGGAGCCTTTAAAAAATTTAGTGACTTGGGAAGACTGTCCAAGATTACAATCCCTTGAAAAGAAAAATATTGATAATAAAAGCAAATTAGGAAGGAAATATACTCCATCAAGTATGAAAAATTAAAAAGAAAAGGAAGATGAATATCTGGGAGGTAAAAAGTAAACCTCTGATGAAGAATTAATGAAAGGGGACCTCACAACGAAGCTGTGAGACAGTCATAAGCTGTTGGTACTGTTTATGCCATTGTTATAAATTACCCCACACTCCTTTTCGTCATTATTTACTTATCTTTCCTGGTTGTTTCTGGCTTCAGTACAGTTAGTTATTATATATTCCTTTGTCTAGTGTTCTGATTTTTTTTTAAGCCTTTGACCTCCTACTTTTTCCTTATCTACATTATTAAGGGAGAAGAAATGTGATTGACACTTAAAAGGTCTCATCTATGCCCTAGAAACTATGATGAGTACTTTGTATAATATGATTTAATCTTCACAAAAATTTGTGAGATACATATAGAATTATCTTTATTTTCCAGATGATAAATCGCAAGCATGATTTGCCAAAGATTATACAGCTAGGGAATGACCAAGCTCAGTTAGCGTTCTTTCCACTACACTATAGTGATTTCAAAAGTAATTGCTAATCATAATTATGAATATGGGACACTCTGGAATCATTAAAGAAAGATTAAGTACTACTCAGTATATAATATTAGTTTAATTTCAGAAGCAACTGAAATAACTCTTTTCTTTAACAATTAACCCACTTGATTTTATTGTATCACTGGTGGTAGAAATAACATAAAATGCTTACGGGCACATACAGAAGCACATTCCTCCTGTTGGCTGATGGAAACAGGAGGGGATTCCTGGAAAATTTTGTGGGTGTCTCTCTCTCTCTGGCAAAGAATGTCAGGCCGAGTCTCCAGGTCTGTTATGGAGGGAATGCTCTTATTTTCCTTCTGTTTTGCAGTCTCTCCTTAGAGACATAGTGCTCTCCGGCTTCCTCCCGGCTGCCAACTCCATAGATTGTTGGCTTTCACTCACTTATGCCCTGAGAAGTCTTTTACAGAAATAGCACAGCGGATTACAGATCTGCCTTCTCTTACTGCTCAAATGCACCAATATTTCTTAGCCCTTGGTACACAGGCCAATTTTGTTAAAAAGGTTTTTGTTCCCCGAGGAATTGTTAAACAATATGTCTGTGTCACAGTTATTTTAAACAGTAGAGTTCATATGAAACATCTCTGCCATGACGACTTGCATATATTGGGCAGCCAGTGCATTATAAATTGAATAAAAAGCAATTCCATTCAAAGCCGTAGAGGGGTTGTGATTCAAGCCAAAGAGAACAGCAAACCTGGTGCACAGTGGAAACAGCTTTAAAATATGCAAATTACCAGGCTTTACATAAGATAAAATGAATCAAAATCTCCAGTGTTCAGCGTAAGAACTCAGTTTTTCAATGGCTCCCCTAAGCCCCGCGATGTAGAGAGTGAGCTGTTTCCGGGGGTCCCGGGGAGGACCGGAGAAACCTCCCTCAGGGCTAGAGAGCTGTGAAATGAGGCTGGGAAGCTGGGAAGGAGACAAACCGGGGAGGGTTTCCTACACAAGGGTAAGAGTTTATACTAATCTAGCAGTCAGTAGGGACATATTTGATTTGTGCTTTTAAAAGACCACTCTTGGGGCACCCAGGTGGCTCAGTTGGTTGAGCGTCTGCCTTTGGCCGGGGTCATGATCTCAGGGTCCTGGGATGGAGTCCTGCGTCGGGCTCCCTGCTTGCCAGGGAATCTGCCTCTCCCTCTCCCTCTGCCTCTTCCCTCTGTTCCTGTTCTCTCTCTCAATCTGTCAAATAAATGAATGAAATCTTAAAAAAAAAAAAAGTGTGGTACATATACGGATGGTAGCAAGAGTAGAGTCAGGGAGCCAGCTTAGAGGTGATTTTGTTGGTCCAGATGAAGAGAATGACAGTCACTTTGATTAGCAGAGTGCCGGTGGTGTGGGGAATGGGGGTAAATAAAGGGATTTGTGAGATATTTGAAAGATAGAATTTAATGACTTATTACATAGGTGGGATGAGGGAATAGGAAGCATAGGCTACTTTTCCAGTCCTAACAGATAGCATAATTCATAGTCTATTAACAATTTCAGGACTGAAAACTTACGTATTTTGAAAATTAGATAAATATTGTTAGAACTTAAGGGTACCTGGGTGACTCAGTGGGTTGAGCATCGACTCTTGGTTTTGGCTCAGGTCATGATCTCAGGGTGGTGAGGCTGAACCCCACATCAAACCCCTGCTTGAGATTCTCTCTCCTTCTCCCTCTGCCCCTCCCTGCTCCTGTGCTCTCTCTAAATTTAAGAAAAAAATAGTGCTAGAACTTAATTAGCGCTCCAAACTAGAGAAAGGGGAGGATATGTTCCATTTTTAATTATCTAAAAAACTTTTCTGCAATTTTATGCATAGTACCACCAGTCTTATGTTGATATCCCTTATAGACCATTATTTCTAAGCTTAATCTCTCATATTACAATTTTGGTTTGTTTAATTTTCTCCTGCTTTTGTACACAGAGCAGTTAGTTAGCATCCTTGACTTTGGACATATCATTATGCATCGCCACGATGATTCATTCACAGATTATCAATGACACCAAAGGCTATACTGTGGGGAACTATAGATGTTGCCTTGAAGACTCCAATTATAAAATTTTAGGGTTATGTCCCAGAAAATCCCAACTTTCAATCAATAATCCATTTAGAATGTTTTCATTTGCTCATTATTGAAAACTTTCATATTCTGGCTTCTTTTTATACAATATGATAGTAAGAGAAGGAGTTTCTTAGGCTTTCCATTTCTCCTAAAGTTCATAAAAAGGTAATTCATAAAAGAAGAACAAATTAGTGCTAATGTGTTTAAAAAATAGCTGAACCTGGGCGCCTGGGTGGCTCAGTCGTTAAGCGTCTGCCTTCGGCTCAGGTCATGATCCCAGGGTCCTGGGATCGAGCCCCACATCGGGCTTCCTGCTCAGCGGGAAGCCTGCTTCTCCCTCTCCCACCCCCCCTGCTTGTGTTCCTGCTCTCGCTGTGTCTCTCTCTGTCAAAAAAATAAATAAAATCTTTAAAAAAAAAATAGCTGAACCTGATATATAACAAAAGGATAATGCTGCATGTGAAACATTTAGCACAGGATCCATACAATTAAAGCAAAGTACACCGATTGACTTATTTCACTGTATAATATTCCATTGTGTATATATATATATACATATATATGTATATATATCTCACATCTTAAGTCAATCAGAGAAAGACAAGTAGCATATGATCTCACTGTTACGAGGAATTTGAGAAACAAGACAGAGGATCATAGGGGAAGGGAGGGTAAAATGAAACAAGATGAAACCAGAGATGGAGACAAACCATAAGAGACTCTTAATCTCAGGAAACAAACTGAGGGTTGCTGGAGTGGAGGGGGGTGGGAGGGATGGGGTGGCTGGGTGATAAACACTGGGGAGGGTATGTGCTATGGTGAGCGCTGTGAATTGTGTAAGACTAATGAATCACAGACCTGTACCCCTGAAACAAATAATACATTATATATTAATAAAAAAATCTTACTTTAAAAACTAAAAAAAAGCAAAGTACACTATTATACTAAGTCTAAGAATTCTTAGCTATAATAGATATTTCTTCTTTAAATGACAGTAAATGGTGAAAATCAATTCTTTAATATCTTCAATTTAGTCCCATAGTTTCTGGTTTTTCACCTAGATTACAGAAAGGAATCTATTACTAAAATCATTAAAACATAAATATCCCAATCTTGGGCAAAATAATAGAAACACATATGCTACATAGTTGTTAATAATTTACCACAAATCTAAACTTATTAGTTATTCCTTAGTTTGCCAGATGCATTATTTATGGGGTCTTTCCCTGTTGGTGGACTACAGCTGTCATATTAATTTTTAATCAAATTGTGAAATTTTATAAGTAATTCTTAATGCCAGGTGAATAAAAAGAGAAAGATCTCTGGAAACAGTATTACAATGTATCCTATTTCTAGAAACACATTTACCACTCATTCTAAATATCAAATATCAGAATGATTTTAAGGAGGATAGTTAGGACACATCACACATCCATTTTCTCTAAGTAAATTTAGAGCTTATTTGTGCCTGTGAAGTCCTACATTTTCTGCCTTTAAAGAAGCAGCATGGAACTGAATATTTATGATCCTGACACTGCCCCTTTTTTGTTTTCCTCAGGGATTTTACCCAGCCCAATGGAGAAAATGAAAACCGACATTCTCTGCAATCTGCCAAATGCTAAAACTATTTTCCCGCAAATACAGTAAAAAATTATCTTAGCATTAAAATGCATAAATTGGAGAGATCATGAAAGAAAAATTCAGAAGCTTTAAGGAATTATTAACAGAGCTAACTCTCTATTCACCTAAAAGCATACACATGCTCACATATAGATCGCCTTGTCAAATATGGTGCAGATGGAAATTTTAGGTATATGTTCTCTGGAGTTGAATATTATTGTGTGTGTATGTGTGTGTGCGCGTGTGTGTGGTTTATTTTTTTCAGACTAAAACCAAAAATCTGTGAAATATAGATCCTTTAAAAGGAGTTTGTGTATCAGCATATTCTATCTGACTTGGTAGGAAAAAATTACATTTATACGTTGAGTTAGAATCAACAACACTGGCTTTGAGGTTAGGGTTTGTCATTTATTTACTGGTTTCAAGAATTTGGATTGGTCAGCAGACATTTCAGGAGGCTTGGCCTCTACCTGGAAAATGAAGATACTTTTTTTTTTTTTCTCTTTTTACTTGCTTTTATTTTTAAATTTTAAAAAAATTTTAATTTTTTTTATGTTCACTAGCCACTCTATAGTACATCATTAGTTTTTGATGTAGTGTTCAGTGATTCATTAGTTGCGTATAACACCCAGTGCTCATCACAGCATGTGCCCTCCTTAATACCCATCACCCTGTTACCCCCACCCACCACCTACCTCCCCTCTGAAACCCTCAGTTTGTTTCCCGGGCCCATAGTCTCTCATGGTTCATCTCCCTCTCTGATTTCTCCCCCTTCAGAATTCCCTCCCTTTCCCTATAGTCCCCCATGCTATTGCTTATGTTCCACATATGAATGAAGCCATATAATAATTATCTTTCTCTGCTTGACTTACTTCACTTAGCATAATCCCCTCCAGTTCCATTCATGTCGATGCAAATGGTGGGTATGCATCATTTCTGATGGCTGAATAATATTCCATTGTATATATGAACCACATATTCCTTGTCCATTCATCTGTTGAAGGGCATCTCGGCTCCTTCCATAGTTTGGCTATTGTGGACATTACTGCTATGCCCCTTCTTTTCACTACGTCTATCTTTGGGGTAAATACCTAGTAGTGCAATCGCTAGGTTGTAGGGTAGCTCTATTCTTAACATCTTGAGGAACCTCCATACTATTTTCCAGAGTGGCTGTACCAGCTTGCATTCCCACCAACAGTGTAAGAGGGGTCCCTTTTCTCCATATCCTCACCAACATTTGTTGATTCTTGTTTTGTTAATTTTGGTGTAAGGTGGTATCTCATTGTGGTTTAAATTTGTATTTCCCTGATGGCTAGTGATGTTGAGCATTTTTTCATGTGTCTGTTAGCCATTTGGATGTCTTCTTTGGAGAAGTACCTGTTCATGTCTTCTGCCCATTTTTGACTGGGTTATTTGTTTTCTGAGTGTTGAGTTTGAGAAGTTATTTATAAATCTTGGATACCAGCCCTTTATCTGTACTGTCATTTGCAAATATCTTCTCCCATTCTGTGGGTTGCCTCTTAGTTTTGTTGACTGTTTCTTTTGCTGTGCTGAAGTTTTTATCTTGATCAAGTCCCAAAAGTTCATTTTTGCTTTTGTTTCACTTGTCTTTGGAAACGTGTCTTTGAAGAAGTTACTGTGGCTGATGTCGAAGAGGTTACTGCCTATGTTTTCCTCTAGGATTTTTATGGATTCCTGTCTCACATTGAGGTCTTTCATCCATCTTGAGTTTATCTTTGTGTATGGTGTAAGGGAATGGTCCAGTTTCATTCTTCTATATGTAGCTGTCCAATGGAAAATGAGGATTCTGATATTGCCTGCACCACACAGTTGTAATAATCAGGTGAACATGTGACAATGTGAAGTTCGTGTAAGGAATTGTGTATTATTGTGTTTTTATTATGTGTGTGAGCCTAAATTTGAAACACAAAAGAACATTATCTTGTCCAGAGAGGGGTGAGGCCCAGGAACGAAATATAGATGATTTAAAGTGCATTGAAAATGTAAATATGATTGGATCTTTTGAAGAACAAGCTCATTCCTAGAGGAGCATAGAAACTCAAAGGACAAGGCATAACAATGGGTTCTGTTCCTGTATTCAGGAATAGGTATGATTCAGCCACTTAGTACTTTGATGTACAGGTTTTAATACAGTTAAAAATGAAATAAATGTTTATAGTGTTTACCTCTAGTTTTCTCACTGTTTTTTTTCTACAAAAATTTGCTTGTACATACTATTTCATCAAAATAATCATATAGATAACTTGCATTCTTGCCTTTACGATTGACAAATATGTGGCCAGAATGTCCTTTTTGAATATTTATTCCCTTGGAGAAAAAAGATAGTATTACAGAAGAAAGCTCCTGAGGACCAGAGTAACACTTAATCTCCACAGATTTATTTTTAAATGCAGTGGTCTAATTATTTTGAATATTAATCAAGTTCCTAACACAGACATTGAGTTAGATTACTCTCAAGTAGTCTCTTTGGTAAAACCTAAGCAAGATATTGTTATGTTTAATATCCAACCCATGGATGGCAAAGAGCATCTCGAGCCTCAGAAGGACAGGCTACCTATTGACTGCTTACACCTCTAACTGGCCTAGAAGACAAGCAGATGGGGAACTATAAGGCTGGAAATAGATCTCCCTCTGCCACACCCCCCCAAATCCTTTAATGTGCTATGAAAGAAGCTGGTTCAGTTTTTTTGTTTGTTTTTGTTTTTCTAAGTTGCCTAGCTAAATTATAGAAAGGATTAGTTTTTATTTAGTTGTAGACTCAAAAAGACAATTCACTCTGGCCTAGTATTTTAAAATATGGAGAAGTGATGGGTGGATGAAAAGTTTATAAAGGAGTTAGTTTGGGAACATACAAGAAAGTGGATGAGAAGAAAGATGCTCCAGTCCCTTCTTCAGGGACAGCACACTTGAGAGCGAAAGACTATGGTTTTATTTTGGTTACTCTGCTAATCCATTCCAGCTTAGTCTTTTTCTTGGTGCCTTTGCATATCACAGGAATAGATCTTACTATACGCGTGAGTGAACAGATAAATGGATAAAGAGGCTGGTATGGGACAAATTTTCCATAGATCTGTTCCAAGAGAGTATTGGCCTAGGCTATCATTTTAGCAATCAAGACATCTATAATTGAGTAGAAATGCCAATGAAAAATAAATGACCAAATGACAAAAATTCATCCTATTTTACACCAATCAACAAGGTTTCCTAAATTACTTTGCTTTGGTATTTCATTATCCAGGTTTCTAAAAACTGTACCTGTACTAGTCTTTGGCTTCCATTTCTGCCCTTCCGCACTTCTCCCCTTTCCTGTCTATTTATGGTAATTTTCCCACAGTATTTTTACGTGTACATCTGAAACTTTTGAGAACTCCATTATTGGACTGCTTAACATGTTCAAAACAGTATCTTAAGTGCTATAGGAACTAAACATTTAGTTTTACATGGAACACATGCACAAGTAACTACAATATCAATGAAGAAGTATGAGTTTAGTCATTTGGTCTTTGAACAAAAATGAATTAACCCCAACCTCGAATGAACAAGAAGTCTCATAGAGTAATTGGCATGTTAACAGTAAATGAAAAAAAAAAAAATGGATAGGGCTGGGAAATGAGAAGTTTGAAGAATAAGAACATTTTAGGCGGGAGAAGCAGCATAAGCAAAGGCATAGAAGGTGGAAAATGAAAATTGTGTACCTGGAATAAAAAGTAGCTGAGTGCACCTGAAACTTAGAACACTCACAAGATTGACAAAGCAGGCTGGAGACTTTTTCTGGAAAGACTAAACATCAGTTGAAAAATTCAGACAGTATTTGGTAGATAACAGGATGCTACTGAATGGTTTGAATCAGAGGGTGATATGATGAAAAAGCAAATACACTGACAGTGAGAAGGATGGGCATTTGGATTCTTTCCAGTTTTTAGGTAGGATGAATAAAGCTATTATGATCATTCACGTACAGGTTTTTGTGTGAACGTAAGTTTTCATTTCCCTCGGACAAATGCCCTTGAGTCCACTTGCCAGAGTGATATGATAAATGCATGTTTAATTTTGTAAGAAATGCCAAATTATTTTCCAGAGGGGTCGTACCATTTTTCATTCCCACCAGCAATGTATGAGTCATCCAATGTCTCTACATTCTCACCAGCACTTCACACTATCACTATTTTTTAAAAATATTTTTTATTTTAACAACTTTGAAACATGTTATCATAACATTTTGATGCCGATAAATATAAACTTAAAATTTTTAACAACTGTGTCATATTCCATTTTATGTGGGAACCAAAATTTCTTCAATCAATTTCAAGTTGATGGAAATTAAGGCTTTTTTTCACGATTATTAACAACAGTCCAATAAGCTTACATCTACCTGTACTTATCTGATTATCCCACTGATTAAATTCTTAGAAGATGGAAGGTTGGTATATTCTTTTTTAAGGCTTTTGACACACCAGCATTTGACTTGGGAGTTAGAGGCTTGGGTTTGGATATTGATTCTCATTCATAACTATTTGATTTTTAACATGCTGTTTAATCTTTCTGGATTTCAGTTACTTCATATCTAAAAAGGGGATATTATTTTGCTTGTTTATCTCTTAAGATTATTGTAAGTACTAGTTAGAATATTTTATAGAATGCAACACTCAAGAATCTTACATATACTCATTAGGGGCGCCTGGGTTGCTCAAGCAGTTAAACGTCTGACTCTTGATTTTGGCTCAGGTCATGATCTCAGGGTTGTAAGACTGAGCCCTTTGTGGGGCTCTGAGTTCAGCAGGGAGTCTGATTCTCTCCCTCTCTCTCTCTCCCACTACCCTTCCCCCAACTCACATATTCTCTCTCTAAAATAAATAAATCTTAAAAAAAAAAGTCTTACATATGCTCATTAAACACAAGGTCTTCCTAGATTTAAGTTTGCACAATACTTTGAATATAGTAAAGTACACTGATAGATTTTATTTCATGCATCATCTCTGACTAGTTTTTGGAGTAATAGTTTTTTGAGAAAAATCCTGGACTTAGCAGGAAAAATGCCCAGTTTGTGATACCAGCAGTGGATTCTTCATAGCTGGGGTGGGTAGAATAGGACAGAGAATCACCAGTCTTAAGTGAGGTACATCATTTAATAAATATGATAATTAAATATATAATCAAGCTTAAACCATCCTCCTTATCCATAATACATGCAGAAGAACATGCAGAGCTGTGTTGTACTTGGAAAATATACTTTTTCCCAAAGGTGACGCTGGTGTCAGAAGATACAAAATTTTCTATCTTAAATTGAGGCAGTGTTTGATTGGCCAAGTATAAGGAAGTTACAGAAATTCAGAGACTGAGAACATTTTACATCTTGTTAAGAATTTAAAATACGGTGGGGTGGCCTGGGTGGCTCAGTCGGTTAATCATCCAACTCTTGATTTTGGCTCAGGTCATGATCTCAGGGTCATGGAATCAAGCCCCGTGGGTGACCCCATCCTAGAGGGGAGTCTGCTCTCCTCTGTCCATCCCCCACCCCCACTCTCACTCTTTCACAAATAAATAAAATCTTTAAAAAAAAGAATTTAACTCTGATTGACATCAGAGAAAGACATGTATCATATGATCTCACTGATAAGAGGAATTCTTAATCTCAGGAAACAAACCGAGGGTTGCTTGAGTGGTGGGGGGTGGGAGGGATGGGGTGGCTGGGTGATAGACATTGGGGAGGGTATGTGCTATGGTGAGTGCTGTGAATTGTGTAAGACTGTTGAATCACAGACCTGTACCTCTGAAACAAATAATATATTATATGTTAAAAAAAAAAAGAAGAAGATAGCAGGAAGGGAAAAATGAAGGGGGGGAAATTGGAGGGGGAGATGAACCATGAGAAACTATGGACTCTGAGAAACAAACTGAGGGTTCTAGAGGGGAGGGGGTGGGGGGATGGGCTAGCCTGGTGATGGGTATTAAAGAGGGCACGTTCTGCATGGAGCACTGGGTGTTATACACAAACAATGAATCATGGAACACTACCTCAAAAACTAATGATGTAATGTATGGTGATTAACATAACATAAAATAAAATTAAAAAAAGAAAGAGACAATACCTATTTGATTGTATAATTTGGGGTAAATTAGTTGATAATTAAATTACATTACTTTTTCATTTTATAAAAAAAGAAAAGAATTTAAAATATGATAAATATTTAAAGGCCATTCCTCAGCAAGGTCTAATTAACGTACATATGAAATATGTTGTCCATTTTTTAAAAAGATTTATTTATTTGAGAGAGAGAGAGAGTGCGTAAATGAGGGGAAGGGCAGAGGGAGACTCCCCACTGAGCACAGAGCCTTATGCAGGGCTGAATCTCACAACGCATGAGATCATGACCTGAGTCAAACCAAGAGCCACCTGCTTAACCCTTAACTGACTGAGCCACCCAGGTGACCCTATTTTTTTTAAGTAGGTTCCACGCCCAGCATGGAGTCCAACATGGGGCTTAAACTAATGACCCTGAGATCAAGGCCTGAGCTGAAATCAAGAGTCGAACACTTAACCGACTGAATCACCCAGGTGCCCCTGTTGTCCATTTTCACTATTAGCACATTATTATCATTTTTAGTGGGCTCAGGTTTCAGTCTTGAAACTACCGGGAACCAGTCGTGTGGGTCTCACTGTCACTGGTGTTGACACGACTCCATTGGGCAATGCAAACATGAGTGAGCCAAACCCATCAAAAGGAACAGCCTTTTTCTTACTTTTCCATGACCTAATTTCTCTCCCTTAAGGGCCCTGGTATGTTTTACTTATTTAGCACTTATTTAATCAGATATTTTTGGATCACCTAATTTATTGTATTATTATTTAACATTTCACACAGGACCTTTTTTTTTTTTTCTAAATATATATGATCAAGTCTGAAGGCTCTTAAGAGCAAAAACTGGTTTACAATTGATTGTGTTCCCCAACATCTAAGGTTAGGCCTGTTAGAGTGGCTGCTGAATAGATGATAATCGAATAAATAAATAATGTATAGAAAATTGTGCATATGAAATAATGAATGAATGGACTAGTTGGAAGTCTGGGAACTAGAAATACAAGGCTGTCATACTACAAAATACCTGATGATTGATATAATAAACTGCTTTCTGTTTATGTACAAAAAAGTTCTCAACCTAATTTTAAAGGTTTTGATCTTGTTTTCTGTGTTGTCAGGATACTGAAATAGCTAATAACTGAGGGGATAGAGGTGTGTCTTCACTCTAGCAATTTTTGTAAAGAACAGACAGCTCCTTATCTGTACTTTTTTTTTTTTTTTTAAGTAGGCTCCATGCCCAGTAGGGAGTCCATTGTGGGGCTTGAACTCACAACCCTGAGATCAAGACCTGAGCTGAGATCAAGAGTCAAACACTTAACTGACTGAGCCACCCAAGTGCCCCTACCTATCTGTTCTCTTTAGATTCATCTAAAGTTGGATGAACTGGATTTGCAAAGCTGGGGCTAAGTTGAATGATTTCTATTTCTGGCAGATGAGTGAATCCGTGAGTTTGGGAATGAGCCATCCTCTGGAGGTCACAAGAATGGTCTCTGTAATGCCTACAGTTTACACTGCTCACACAAAAGAAAGTCAACCCCTGCTTCTCCCTATTTGCTTTTAGAATAAAGAATACTACTCCCAGTTAACTGGAAGTTTTTGTGAAAAATCATCCAATCTGCTTGGTTGTGACCAGTGTTTCACTAACTGCTTCATTCTGTTTGATTTACATGTTACTGGCTCAGCAGCTAACTAGATTCTTAACAAACAGAACTAAACTGTGACACTTTCCCTTTCTATTTCTGACTGTAATATCTTTGGCTGTAAGTTGTTATATATTGTATAGATATGATCAATTGACAAATAATAAGAGCTGTATCTTTTCTAGTAAATCTGTGAGATTACTTTTTCATGGATTTCCAATAAAAAACCATAAATACAAATCCTTTTTTAAGGTCCAGGTAAAAAGTGTTTGTCATTAAAAGAGTTAAAAGAATTTTATATACACTTTGACACATTGATTTAAACAAATAAAATAGTCATATTGGATGTGAACATTTTCAATTGCCAAAATATTTTAATATTGCCTTACAATGACATGATGAACCATTTTTCATCATCAAGTAAAGCATTTTTCACCATGCATGTAAAAGTGATTAGATGTTTATTGCCTGCTCTGAACATCTAAGGCTCTGCCTAGTACTGTGTATTGGATCATAGGTCATTATGATCCAAGAAACAAAAATTTCATTTTGAGGATAAGGCAGACCCCACAGCTTCTCATTTGGAGTTGTGTTTCTTTGACTCTGAAGATATTTGGCTGGATTGGGTCTCTGTCTTTGGCCAGAATGTCTCATACACTCCCAAATATCTAATGGAAGCTGAGCTAATGAGAGAAATAAGCATAGGAAACAGGTTCATAAACATGTTTCACATTTTGGGAAACCAATTTTCTCTTTGAGCTTCGTTTTCCTCATCTGTAGAATTGGTTAGAAACACCTTTCTTACAGGTAGATGTATTGTCACAATTAAAGGCAATATAATGAATATAAACCCCACTGTATAGGAGGGGTTCAGATTTTTTCTCCAAATTTCTTTCTCTCAACTTATGGGGAACATATTTAGGCAGGTTACCAAAGTAAAATCTCTATTTGCAGAACTTCATGGACTTGACCAGGCTAAGATTGCTTTAAATGTCACAATCACAAAACCATCAATAAAGGCCTTCCCAGGTGGGGAGAAGGTACTGTCCCATTTCACTTCTACTACCACTTTCCAGCTATATTAGCCCACAATAGGGTAGCCAGATTTATCAAATAAAAATACAGAGTACAGGGGCGCCTGGGTGGCTCAGTCGTTAAGCGTCTGCCTTCCACTCAGGTCATGATCCGGGGTCCTGGGATAAGCCCGCATTGGGCTCCCTGTTCCGCGGGAAGCCTGCTTCTCCCTCTCCCACTCCCCCCTGCTTGTGTTCCCTCTCTCTCTGTGTCTCTCTCTGTCAAATAAATAAATAAATAAATCTTTAAAAAAATACAGAATACATAGAATATTTGGAACATAGTTATACTAAAAAATTACTTGTTTCTCTAAAATTCAAATTTTACTGGGTATCCTGTATTTTATCCAAAAACTCTAGCCCAAATACTTTTGTACATTTTCTACTAGACATATTTTAATTTTTGAGCTTATCCTTGATTTCATTATTCCATTTAGTGTCACTTTGATTTTTTGATATTCAATTTCATTGGTTTATTATACATGATAGACCACTTTTCTATTAAGGATTTGCCACACAAAAAATTTGATGAACTGAACTCTATCTTTTTAAGAAATGCTAATGTTAAAAAAAAAAGAAATGCTAATGTTATCATTCATATAAAACTGCATTTAAGTGATCTAAAATAAGGCCTCAATTTATTTTTTTCATTATTTTAAATCATAAAACAATATATCTGCCAGTCAATATCCTACATACTATCTGTTATTGTTTTATCTACCTAGCTAGGTTATTATCTGTCTGGTTATGAGTTCTATATTCTGTCCACCCAATGTTGGTTGTTATATTGTGTCTCCTCCCTTTGTCCTTTATCTTCCCTTTCTCACTCAAACTTTATTTTGTTTGTTCTGAGAGTTTTAATTTTGTGAAATTGAATGATTTGTCCCATCTTTTTTCTCCAGGCCATAAACAGACGTGGAAGTTCTACTTAAGAAATATATTGATGTTGAAGGGAGACATATGCCTCAGAGTTGCGTGGGTCCAGTGTTTCTCTGTGGTAAATTGGGGGTACTGAATCTGATAGACACAGGGAGACTCAGAAATTCTGGGTGTTCCAGAGTTTTTTGCAATGATGACTTGATACTCTGAATTTCACTCTTCTCAGCCTTGATATAGGAATAATAATATAACCACAAACAATAGATCTAAAGAATAAAATGATAGTCATGAAAATGATTTATAAACTATAAAGTATTATACCAATATTAGATATTAATTTTACTATGTTAACTTATAATTTTTTATTTACAGAACATTGTTCAGATCTTATCTTACAGATACATATACTTTCATATATATGTATATGCATTTATTATATGTACTAATTATCATTTACCTTAAGATACTGGTTTTATATATCTTCACTATTTGTTTTTAATTCATCATGAATAAAGTGATATAAAACATATGTCACATGAGTTCTTTTTCCATCCATTAAATTGATAAAATCTAATTTTCAGGAGAAAATGAAATAACAAAGAGAAGAATACTACAGAGAATCCTAGATACTTCAAAACACTGTGTACTCTTTCAGCAGAACAAAGAACAAACCAAGTAAGTTTTCATTATTTACCAGGCATTAACAATTGATTAATTCTGCTTGATTACCTGTCATTACCCTTCATGAGTTATATTGGCAGAGGGCAAGCCTCCACATAGAACCTGGAAAAAGGGCCCCCAAGGGTCTCTTCAATCAGAAGAGATGTGCTGTTGAGGTATGAGTGAAGCTGGAGTTTCTGCTAATAGATAGACTCTGTTTCTGTGTCTACATGCTCAGGGCCTCCATCATTCTGCTGTTGACTCTGATGCAAAAGAGCCGAGCCCTGGCTGATTATAATTCTGTGGTGAAATGCAATACTCATCTCAAATTTTTGTCTCAACTGATTACTGTTTTGTAACCCTTGCATTCTGCAGGGAATCATGCATTTCAATCCACGCTAGACATAAAATATCTGTTTTGACAGTCTTTGATTGTACTTAAATAGTACAGATTTTAAATAATCAAAGAGGGCTTATATAATAAAGTTTGAGGTCTCAGAAGTGCTTCCTGTCAGTAAGGATGAGAAGGAAAGGGAAGGTTTTTAAAAAATAGGATCATGGAATTATAGAAGTAGAAGATATGGCAATTATCTAGACTCAAGGACTTCGTTTACAGATGGCAAAAGGGAAACACAGAGAAGGTGAAAGAAGCTAAATGGCTTGTCTAAATTCACACAGTTGGTTAAAAACTGTGATTTTGGGTGGCCCAGATTAAGCATTAGACTCTCAGTTTACCCACAGGTCATGACTCAGGGTTGTGAGATTGAGCCTTACTAAAGGCTCTGCACTCAGCAGGGAGTCTGCTTGAGATTCTCTCCCTCCCTCTCCTTTTGCCCCTCCCCTGGTCATGTGTGCACTCTCACTCTCTCTCTCAAATAAATAAATTAATTTTTAAAAAATCCTGTGAATTAGATTTCTTAATCCTAATGAATTTTTCTCTCCACAACTTTTTTTTAGGATTTTTTTTTTTATTTATTTGAGAGAGAGAGCTAGAGAGCAAGAGAGAGAGCTCAAGTGAGCATGAGTGTGGAGGAGGAGGGGGGCTAAGGGAGGGGGAGAAGCAGACTCCTCTGAGCAGGGAGCCAGATGTGAGGCTCATTCCCAGGACCCCGGGATCATGACCTGAGCCAAAGGCAGACACTTAACTGATTGAGCCACCCAGGTATCTTCTCCACAACTTTTAAACCTTTTAAATTTCTTTCTCTTTTTCTTTCTTTCTTTCTTTCTTTCTTTCTTTCTTTCTTTCTTTCTTT
>NW_023270454.1:14447243-14458310 GCF_011800145.1 Mirounga leonina
TTCTTTCTTTCTTTCTTTCTTTCTTTCTTTCTTTCTTTCTTTCTTTCATTACTATAATTTATATATATGTGTATATATATATAATATATTTTATTATCTTATTAGCTTAACACAGTGTAGGTTTGGAGTCAGATTGTCTGTGTTCAATTTTTGACTCTGTCATTTATTACATGTGGAATCTTAGGTAGGATGTGAAGCTTCTCTATGATTCAGGTTTTTCATTTATAAAATGTAGATAATAATACTATTCATTTCATAAGGATATTGAAGATTAAAAGATGAAAGTATTAAAACATATGTAAAGATGCTTCCCTCAGCCTGGCTCAAAAATGTTTGTCATTATGATTGTTAATCCATTTTAATTAATGTAGATTTTAAGAACTGAATAAAGTTAAAGTGTGCTACATGATTCTTTAATATCAAATACCATAATGATTAAAAAGTCTTTTCCTGTGTCTACATGCTTGAGCCTCTTTCATTCTGTTTTTGACTCTGTTGTAAAAGAGCCTAGACGTGGCTGATTACAATTCTGCAGTGAAATGCATTTACTCATATGTTATATGGTTATAATTAGAACGATAGTTATAATGAGAAAATGAAATTAGATAAGGGGAATTATCAGAATTCTGCTCTAAAGATCTTTGTACAGAGTAAAAATGAGAAAAAAAAGTAATCAGAGATACCTATGTTTAAGGGAAAACCTGGGGGATAAATGAAATTATTGGGAGAAGATAAGGGACCCATATGTATTTTTTTTTTAGGAGAAATGGTATAAAATATTCAAATAGATTTGAATCCTGCATCTACCACTTAAAAAATGTATAATCTTGGGCAAATTCCTTAACCTTCTGTGTTGGTGTTCTTTTCCCTCCTAGCTTTTCAAGGTATTATAGATGAATAAAATTTGTACATGTTTAAGGTGTACAACATAGTGATTTGATATTTGTATACACTGGAAAATAATCACTACAAGCAAGCTAGTTAGCACATCCATCACCTCACAGAGTTCCATATTTTGTTTCGTTCTGTTTTGGTTTTGGCGGTGAGAATACTTCAGATCTACTGTCTTAGCAAATTTCACATCACACCATATTATTAACTATTCTGCGTTGGAATGTTCTTATCTATACCACATAGGATAGTTGTCAAGATGAAATAAGGTGACATATATAAACCAAAAGCAAAAACAGGGTAGATAATAAAGATGGGGGCAATAACAGGTTGATTAACAGAGGTGGAGTAATTACAGGTCAGCATCTAATGGCAGAGAAAAAAGTGACATACTCTAGACATACATATCTAGAAAAATAGAGAATGTTTTAGCAGCATTGTGTGCTTTAGCACTTTAGACCAGGAACTGGCAAACTCTAACCTGCAGGCCAACTGCTCCCTATGATGAAAAATTTAGAATGGTTTTTACATTTTTAAATGGTTGAAAAAAGCCCTAAAAGATGAGTAAGATGAATAATATTTCCTGACATGTGAAATTGTACAAAATTCAAATTTCAGTATCCATGACTAAGGTTTAATTGAAACACAGCCATGCTCATTAATTTCATATTGTCTATGGCTTTGTTCATGATACAATGAGAAAGTCCAGTAGTTGTAACATAGCGTATTTGGTCCACAAAGCCTACAATATTTACTGTCTGGCCTTTTACTGAAAACATTTGCTGGCCCCTGTTTTAGACCATTAAATTATCTCTGAGAGAATATATTCCCATCAAATCCAGGACCAGAAACGCTTCTCAGAAACTAAGTCAAGTAGAGAAGGGATATCACAGATGAGCATATCAGAAGACAGGAGAGCCTTCCAATGTCCACAAATAAACCGAAACAGATTAAGAAAAAGTTGAGGACAGTCATTTATCCCCAATCTATGGAAAAGAAGATGGTGGGATAAAAATGGTCATTATGGGGTGCCTGGGTGGCTCAGTCGTTAAGCGTCTGCCTTCAGCTCAGGTCATGATCCCAGGGTCCTGGGATCGAGCCGCACATCGGGCTCCCTGCTCAGCAGGAAGCCTGCTTCTCCCTCTCCCACTCCCCCTGCTTGTGTTCCTGCTCTTGCTATCTCTCTCTCTGTCAAATTAATAAATAAAATCTTTAAAAAAATGGTCATTATGAAAGAAAGGAGATGCTTTGAAAGAAAAAGTTAACAAATGGGAAAAAGAAGAATTTTTTTTTTTTCCTCAGAAAGGAAATATCCCTCTGTCTGCACTATATCCGATAGTTTAGGTTATTGTAGATCCTCTACGTTGGAGGTTGGTCTACCCTGGAAAACAATCAATCACAGCTAGTGCCAAATTGCCCTGTAGTTCCTGGCCCCAGACAAAATGGGAAACTCTGCCTGAGGTTCTAGCATTATGACATTAAAAATGTCTATGTGAAGGTTTGGCTGTGTTCAGGAAGATAAAATATTCCTGTCTCTCTTCTATGTTCTTTAGCTGTTTTTTTTTTTTTTTTTTTTTTTTAAGATTTTATTCATTTATTTGAGAGAGAGAGTGAGAGAGCACATGAGTGAGGGGGGTGGGGAGAAAGGCAGAGGGAGAGGGAGAAGCAGACTCCCTACTGAGCAGGGACCCCGATGTGGGACTCGATCCCAGGATCCTGAGATCATGACTGAGCCAAAGGCGGACACTTAACTGACTAAGCCACCCAGGCACCCCATTCTTTGGCTGTTCTAATAATTAAATGGACATATGACAGATTAACAGGAGAAAAAAAAAATACAATTTTGTATGGATGGGAACACCAAAGATATGAAGTTCCCTGACAGTCAGGCAATTGAGGTTTATAGGAGAAGGACATAGGGATCTAGGACTTCAAAAGGGAGGGAGACAATTTACAGGAAGATGGGAGGGTCAAAAGTTTGGCGAACAAATGTTTGCCATGAAGGTAAGCCTTTCTGGTGTAAAAAGTTATCTCTGGTATTAGCTCTCTTCCTGGTACAGATCCTCTACCTAAATTCTTTTAGGCAGTTAAAGGAGAAGTAAAACAAACAAACAAATAAACAAAATCTTCCTGTGTCTGTTGGGTCTTGATTATCATTGCCTCAAAATAATCCTCTTGTGGCATGTTTTGGGGTCACATATTCTATCCCCTCTCAGTGGCACTAAATAAAAAAATTCATTTGAATCAGAGATAAACATGCCAATAAGACTGCAAATGGCCAAGCGTCACTGTCTCTTCTATATACCTTGTTCTATAACAGTTCCCCAAATGCTTTTTGAATTTTCCCTTTCCCACACATTTGCTCCAGATGTTTTTGCAATCAGAATTTTCATCCTTTTCTGTAGAAATCTCATCTATCTTTCAAAACCCTATTAATTTCCTCCTTTTTGAGAAAATTCTCCTTGTACTGCTAGTTAGAATCATTCTCTCCCTCTTCTGTCTTTCCATAATTCTTTAGATCCACTTCTATTTCACTCTTCATTCTTCACGTTTAGGTTGCTTCTGTGCATGACTGTAACCATTACTGGACCATAAACTCCTTAAGGATAAAACCGTGATCTTCTGTTTGCTGCCCCACATCCTCAAGCCCAGTATTTTGAGCATGATGGAGGCACAATGAATAGGTATGAAAGTGAATTGCTAAAGGCATTTCTCCCCCTTTTCCCATTTACCTTTTTCCAAGGTGGAGATGTCTTTAAAAAAAAAAGTGGTAGGGAAAGTAATGAGTGCTATTAAAAATCAAGTAGTGTTGAATGGAGTCAGAGGTCAACATAATCACATATTAAAATAGTGTACAATTAACCCCAAATAATTCTTAATGTGTATGGGGTAATTAACACACATTGAACTAGTCATTAAACATGAGTATAGAAAAATGTTCTCTACTGAATAGCTGATCAGTTTCTTAGAGCCCGTAAACTCAGAGACTTTTTTTTTTAGTTATTTGTAAGAAAATTCAGGTTTTTCAGGGATAGAACACTTAATTAGCTAGAGCAGGTGATTAACTCCAAGAAAATAACAAGTTGATCCTGTGAGCCTAACCAAAGCTTGTACAGATTATACTTAGCATTTCAGGTCTTTAATTGAAGTAGAAAAAGAACAGGACTGGCTAGAAAAGCAAAAACATTGCATTTGGCATCATCAATAGTACCTTATAAATCTCATCTCTTTAAACTCAGAAACCTTAGAGGACCCCCAAATCGCTTTCTATCTTTTAGCTTCAAAACGAAGGGTCACATTTGAGAGCCTATTTTTGATGCAAGCAGATCTTTATGACTAAATTTCAAGCAGTTGCTCAGATAGAAATCGCTCTGGAGAAAGCAGAACGCTACTGAAGTTATAAAAAAGAAATGTGTGTGGATGTGTGAAATGAAGTAGACAGCCACCTCATCTGTCAGTTTCAGTCTGAGAGGTGCCCAACAATTTTATGAGTCATATGGAGAGTAGTGCCCACTAGGATAATATATGAATAACCTATATTTCTAAGGGCATATTTTGTGTTTTATATAATAAGGCAGAACCAAGTAGGAAATTATTTGCTCAGTTTGCCCGAGACCAAAATACAGTAGGATTCATTTACCTGGGAGATGGCAATGTTAGCCTGAGAGAGTGGTACCCATTTGGCTCTGGGAAAGAGAGCTGTCAGAGAGACACTTGTATCTACACCCTTCGAGCAACAAATATTTATTACCATGACCGTTTTGTGTTGCTTCAGAATTTTTTTTCTTAGCAGTACAAGTGAGAAGGGAGAAGTCATTTTTTCCTCTCTCAAAGAGAGAAGTAAATAATTTAAAATGAGCCTGGAAAAAAGACTGCCAATTGTAAAGGAATTAAAGTTGGTCATGTCCTTTTCTGTCTTTCTTCCCATTTTATAAATGTCCTTGTATTCTTTTGTTAATTACTTGATTATAAAGTCTTTTCAAAAATCAAATACTTTACATGGCTAAGTAGTAAAGCTTAATTTAAAAGCATGAGACCATGACATAATTTTAACTTAAAATGAGCCTCCCAGGCTAAGCAAATTATACTTTTTTTCTGGGTCACAAACTATCGTATACTTTCATATTTAAAAACATTACTTCAGGCAACATCTAAAATTCTTTCATTTTCTCTCTCTTTCTCATAGCTATGTATCTAACTTCAGATTTTAAACTTTGCTCTTAAGAAATCCAATTTGAGGATGCTCTTTCTACTATCTGTATGTACGTGCCTCAAGGGTTCAGAGATGATATGAAGCACTAAATATTGAGAAACCGCAGCTGGAGAAGTCTTCCCTCAGGGCACAGTGACTCTTTATTCATATCTGTCCCTGCCCAATTCCAAGCATGGTGCCTTGTACATAATGCCAACCCAGTAAATATATGTTGAATAAAAAAATAGTAATTGGGGTGTATGCCATTTATTAGCTGTGTGGCCTTAGGGCATAGACTTAACCTCTTTGGAATTCAATTTTGATTTGTATTTTTTAATCCATAAAATGATGATGTTTGGATTACATGCACTATTAAATTCCTCTAAGTTCCAACACTCTATAATCCCATAATAACTTGGCCATAACAAAAAGAAATGATGCTGAAGTGGCAAAACCAAACAAAAGCCTCAACTAGAAGGTTTCTTTAATGATTACATCTAGTCTCCCCAAGCATTAGTATATATACTCCTGGACCTTGGTGGACCACCACTCTAGTGAGCCCTCCATTCATGTAATTAGAGGAAAAATTCATATATTCAGATATCTTGAGATAGATTATCTTTGGTAATTCGTGAAATGAACATTTTGATTCATTTCAATAGGGAAAGTACCATCTTGGCAGATAAAGGTATTACTGTTCAGGTTAGCCTTAAATAACAGTCAAGAAATGAATAGACCTTTCCAACATGAATTTTTGTGTTTGCTAAATTACACTGAACTAAATTCCACATAAAATCAGGCAGCGTGCTTCTGGTATCTACTTCCAGTCAACAACACTAATGTCCATAATGTTTGGGGTTTTGTTGTTGTCATTTATGTTTGTTTAGACTTCCTTGTCATCAGTTAAAGGCATGAAATAAGTCATATTACATTTTGCCTTCACATGGATATTTTGAAATTAATTAAAATAAGATGATTGAAACAAGAATAACAATTAAAACCATCATTTTTTTTACTTCTTCCTCTCTGTGATGCTAAGCATAATAGATACTACCTGTAATTCCTGTGCTAACCCTGAAAGGTAGGATAATTCTTCTTCCCATTTATTATAAAACTTTGAGTTTTCGAGAGCTTTGTCCATTCATAATCATACAATCAGTGTATTCCGGAGTCATGATTCGAACCAGGTCTGTCTGTAGGGTTCTAAACTCAGTATACATTGCAACTTTATTAAAATGAAAATATTGTACTTTTTCACTACTTTCAGGAACTTTAGTATTTGGGGGACGGCTGACAGATGCCTTGTTTACTTCTGAGAACTCCATGCACAACTGGAGTTTAGGTTTGCCAACTAAGGGTTTAGAATTGTTGCCACACTTTTCAGAGGCTAAAGCGAGCAGCCAGAATTATAAAATTGTTTTGAAATCTTTATCCTTCCAATTATTTCACTATAAAGTAAAGGAAAAGCTAAGCTCATTGCTGTGAGCCACATTTATAAAGCCACAGAGGTATAATGAAATAGAGGAAAGAAATCAGTGGCCACAATTTTTAGCCTTGGGCTCGTGACACATACCTATCCCACACAATTTATACATAGCTGGGTGTTAATGGTCTCAAATTAATGCCAGGTAATCCAATCCCCAAATGACAGATTTTGAAGTTAGTATCTCAAAACATCTTAACCTTCAATATCTGTATTATAGAACTAAAGTTATATGATAAAACTGGTTTCCCCTCAAAAGATTTTAGTGTTTAATGCCACCACTTTCTGGGCTCGAGCGTTCACAGGTTCGGTGACTCAGTCCTGTGTCGGCTGACCTTCAACCTTCTTAGCCGCCCTGGACTTATAATCACCATAGTGTCTACTGTGCAGAACCTCTCATCTTGGAAACACCGTGGCTACACTTCCTGTGTCTTGTTTTCACTTCTTTTTAATTGCATGGTGAACCTCTTGAATATGTGAGGCCATATGTGAGGAAGGAGACAGCTTTTGAGTGGGAGCTTTTTTCTGTTGCTTTAGATGGGAAGTTATACTATTATCAAAAGAGAGAAGAGAGGTTTTTATGGCTGAGAGAGGGCAATAGATTGTGAAAGCTAATTTGAAGTACTACTGCTGATTAGGAACAAAATAATCCAAGCAGGACAGATACACTCTTTTCATTAGGTACTGGGGCTCTGTCAGAGAGTGAGTGCACCCAAAGTCTCCTTATAATAATTATGAGAGGACCGTGATTTTGTTCTCGGCTTTTAAGCTAAGCCTCTTCATGGCCTAAATCCATGCTGGCTTGATCTTTCTCTTTTCAGGACTCCCAGCTACGATACTCACAAATTATGTGGCTTCTCTCTTCAGTGTTCTCGAAAACTATTTGAGACTTCAATGTTGTGTCTCTCATTAGAGGGTTAGCTACACATATAAGATTTATATAATCTTTACCATTTTGAATTTAGTTCTTGGATTGTTGAGAACTGTCATTTTCAATTCATTTTTTTCAGACAGAATTCATTCAATTCCATTTCATTCACATTTCTGGTAGAGGATATTAGTACTATGAAACATATCAATGGCAACAATACTCAAGAACAATATATTTTTTTCTCATGTCTTTTCTTTCCTGGTTTCTAAGTAGTGAATTAATCTTACAAACTCAACCTAAATTCTCCAAATACTATTTTATTGACCAAAGACACATTAGGGCAGAATAATCTATAATTAAGTCTTGGGCAAGAAGGAAGGCTGTCACCAAAAGATTTCAATGTTTGAGGCATTTTGGTATTTAATGAAACAATTGTGATTTCATGGCGGGGGCGGGGGATGAATGGTTCTTACCACATTAATTCTCCACTGGTGGAATAATTAGGAGGAGATTTCCTAAGGAGCAAGAGACAGTGCTTCCTGAAGGAGTTAGGAAATCCCCCAAGGGGTAACCAGGACAAGAGCAAGAGCATACCTGACAAATTAGGCCAAAATAAGGATTTGCAGATTCTTGCTAATGGCTCACATAAGCAGCTCTGGTAAGCAGAATGTGGTAAGCGTGCTCCTCAAAGATTCCCACGTCCTGGTGTCCTGGTTATTCAATCAAATGCTAATGGAGATACTACTGTGAAGGGACTTTGCAGGTGGAATTAGTGTTACTAAATCAGTTGATCTAGAAATAACGAGATTATCCTAGAAGAACTGGGTGGGCCCCAGGTGATCATATGAGCTCTTCAAAACAGAAGAGTCAGTGAGAGAAATGCTATGGAAGAGGAAGCAGGAGAAAAACAAGTGTGTAAAGGACTCAACCCACTGTTGCTGGCTTTGAAGCTGCAGGAAGTCGGCCCCCAGCCAAGGAATGTGGATTGCCTCTAAACCCTGAGAATGGCCCTCTGTTAATAGCCAGCAAGGACCAGATACCTCAGTATCTTGAACTATAGGTACTGCAGCTACATGGAACTGAGCTCGGCCAATACCTGAGTGAGCTTGAAGCTGGGTCATCCCCAGATACCCGAGAAAGGAATACCGCCCTGCCATCATCAAGACCAGCTGTGCCTGGACTTCTGATCTACAGACTGTGAGGTCATAGACTGGTGTACTAAGCTGCTAAATTTGTGATTGTTACAGGAGCAACATAACATGAATACAGTGACTGACACAGGCTTTCTCACAGTGTTTCCCTTGGTTCTGTTTACTAAATAAACTGAAAGATTTGCTGCAGGGAGATCCTATCACAGGCAATAGGGCTAGAAGAAGAAGGGTGCAGGGCTCCGTTAACTTCAGGCTGCGACAACACACCTGGAGGGGAAAACAAAACACATAAAAGCTCACCCAAGCAGTGAATTCCCTTAATATTCTAACCTTCTTCCATTGTTCCTTTTCTACTTCCTATTGGTAGCTCTAACTCGAATCCAACATAGATCCTCTAAGATTCTCTCCACTTGAAGTGATGCAGGAGGGATGGTGTGGGCATAATGGCGAGAGACTAGAAAGGACTTCTCAGGATTTGGGGAATAAGGTTTGAACTCCACACTCACAGCAACTGGACTCATCACCATCTCTCTCCCCCTGCCCCTGTCCAGGCTTAACCTGGTGAGGCTAGCTTTGGAAATGAAGCAGGATGTTTGGACTGGAGGGACCACTAGTTGTTTACTTTTTCTCTACTACATTCAAGATGTACTTCCAGAGTACAGTGGGGGCGTGGTCACTAGAAGGCAAGAGTTTCTTACACAGTTCCTGCTGGAGTCCACAAGAGCTGCAAATACTAATTGGTCTCAACCAGTGCTTTTCAAGTTTTGAAGTGCATGTGGATTGTGACTCCATTTCAATATCCAAACAATGTTTTATGTGAATGCAAAGGAAGGTTATATTTGGACACATAAAGATTCAGAAACACATCATTCATTCACCATGTACTCTAAAACAAAAAATATTGAGGAAGTGTTGCAGTCAAATAATAAATGTGCCAGAATAAAGAGCTTAGAAGAAAAAGAAGCAGTAGTGAGCAATAAACACCTACAACTTACAGTTAAGTTTAATTATAGCTGATTTTGTACATGTAAGCTTAATGTGTTAAGAATGATTTCTAAAATAAAAGTCATAATGTAAAATGAATTAATAAAAACATACATCTAAAATTCCAGTTATTAAAATAAAAATCAAAACTTGAATTATGGGAAGGGGGCAGTAATTAAGAATTTGTGCTTAAATTCTTATAGCCTGGGAGATGAAAGTGTGTGGGTAACATTTAATTCCTTACGCTTATAGGGAAAATATCTTTTTAACTGTCCGTGAAAAAATATAAAATCATTAATAGTAGAGAAATAGCAACTTTTAAATCACATGAAAATAATGATGTTCATTCATTCATTCATTCATTCATTTATACAATAAATACCTATTGAGTACCCTGCATTCCATGTGCTATATCTTATAGTAAGGAAAATAGACATGCCCAGTTACTTGAGAGAGTATAACAGAAGCATATCCACAGTTTGGCTATTGTGGACATTGCTGCTATGAACATTGGACATTGCTGCCCCTATCTTCACAGAAGTTACTGTCTAATATGAACGAAGGCATGAATTAGTAGTTGATTTGGGTTATTGTTGGTTGCATTAGTCGGGTGCTAAAAAGATAAAAATAAGCTCAGAAAGAATTGGCCAGTTGGTATATAGGATGAAAAATAACTGAGAGTTTAAGTTTGGACACTTGTGAGCTAGAACTCCACCACTTATGAGATAAAGTTGTGAAGGTTTTTGAGGGGATAGTCTTGCAACAAGTATGAACTCAAGTGTATGTCTGTACACCCACTGTCAACATCTGAGACTCAGAGCACTGTTCCAGTTAAGGTGTGGTACCCAATTCCTTTCAGTTAGACGAAATGTCTCTCCTGCCTAGACTGGATAGTCTAATATATCCCAGTTATGAGGGAGAGAAAGAGACAAGAGACCGGGGGGTGTAAGAAAGCAAAAGTAGCAAGTAGAAGTATATCTAGAAAAGAAACGCAGTTTTTGAAGAAGCTAACTAAGTTGTTGGGAGAACTGGACTGTCAAGTGGAACATCAGCAGAGATTGAAAGGGACAATGACAGTCTGCTTTAAATAAAGCAGTATGGCTGGACAGGCAGTGGCCATGTTCTGCAGTGCACACTCAGAATGAAGCTGAGAATAATATCAACGAAAGAACCTCTCAAAGGATGGAGCCAAGAATTTTGGAAACTATGGAAAAGAGCAAGTTACTTAGCCAGATCCAACTTCATAGAGACAGGGAAGGACAATCCTACAAGTTGCTTAAGAAGGGAACTGGAAATACATGGTAACTAGAAATAATGATTGCTGCATAGGAATGAACACTGTTTCCTCTGCTTTTGAGTGCTCTACCCTTCTCATTCAGATCTTAACTAGAATGTTCTATTCACTAAAAGCAGTTTTCTTCCTACATTTCTTTCTTTTTCTCTTTCTTTCTTTCTTTCTTTCTTTCTTTCTTTCTTTCTTTCTTTCTTTCTTTCT
>NW_023270454.1:14458320-14560796 GCF_011800145.1 Mirounga leonina
TCTTTCTTTCTTTCTTTCTTTCTTTCTTTCTTTCTTTCTTTCTTTCTCTCTTTCTCTCTCTCTCTCTCTCTCTCCCCCTCCCTCCCTCCCTCCCTTCCTTCCTTCCTTTTCCTCTTTCTTTCTTTTTTCTTTAAAGTAGGCTCCATGCAAAACATGGGGCTTGAACTCACAACCCTGAGATCAAGAGTCCCATGTTCTACTGACTGAGCCAGCCAGGTGCCCCAAGATCTTGCATTTCTAACTTGTTCCCAGGTCGCTGGTTTGGAGACCACACTCTGAGTAGCCAGGTTTCAGACTATTCTGGATGCTTCTATTTTTTTTTAATTTAAATTCAATTAGCCAACATTTCATTAATTTCAGATGTAGTGTTTAATAATTTATCAGTTGCATATAACACCCAGTGCTCATCACACCATGTGCCCTCTTTAATGCCCATCACCCAATTACCCCGTTCCCCCACCCACCTCGCTTCCAGCAACCCTCAGTTTGTTTCCTATAGTTAAGAGTCTCTCATGGTTTTTCTCCCTGATGACTTCCCATCCAGCTTTCCCTCCCTTCCCTTATGATCTTCTGAGCTGTTTCTTATATTCCACATGTGAGTGAAACCATATGATAATTGTCTTTCTCTGATTGACTTATTTCACTCAGCACAATACCCTCCAGTTCCATCATGAACAGATATTTCTCCAAAGAAGACATACAAATGGCCAACAGACACATGAAAAAATGCTCCACATCACTAGGCATCAGGGAAATACAAATCAAAACCACAATGAGATACCACCTCACACCAGTCAGAATGGCTAAAATTAACAAGACAGGAAACAACAAATGTTGGTGAGGATGTGAAGGGGAATTCTCTTACACTGTTGGTGGGAATGCAAGCTGGTGCAGCCACTCTGGAAAACAGTATGGAGGTTCCTCAAGAAGTTAAAAATAGAGCTACCTTGACCCAGCAATTGCACTACTAGGAATTTACCCCAAATACACAAATGTAGGGATCCGAAGGGGCACCTGCTCCCCAATGTTCATAGCAGCAATGTCCACAATAGCCAAACTGTGGATATGCTTCTGTTATACTCTCTCAAGTAACTGGGCATCCTTCTTTACAGCACTTATATAAATTTGTAATTAGACCTTAACTGCATGATTATTTGAGCAACACCTGCTTCTCCACCAGATTCTGAGTTCTTTGACATCAGAGCCTGTCCTGCTGTTCTTCACCTTGGCCTTCTTATGATGAAGGTGCTCAATAAATATTGGCTTGATCAAAAAATTGATTTCTAGGGATTGTTTGTATTTCTAGGTAAGTCTCAGAAACCCTGGAACTTTTCTGGAGATCAGCAGTTAGTGGCCCTTAAAATCAGTATGAACTGTATGAACTCTTTGGAAGGTGCTATGGTCTGAATGTTCGTGTCCCTCCAAAATTCATATGTTGAAACCTAATGCCCAGTGTGATGATGTAAGGAGGTGGGGTCTTCGGGAGGTGATTAGGTCATAAAGGCAGAGCCCTCATGAATGGAAGTCGTGCCCTTGTAAGAGTTCTGAGAAAGCTCCCTCATTCTTCTACCATGTGAGGCAACAGTGAGAAGTCAGCAGTCTGCAAACCGGAAGGGAGTTCTCACCACAACCGACTATGCTAGCACCTGATCTCAGACTTCCGGCCTCCAGAGCTGTGAGAAATAAACTTCTGTTGTTTATAAGCCACCAGTCTGTGGTGTTTTGTGATAGTCCAAACAGACTAAGACAGAAAGGACATCTTTGCCTATGAGTACTCCATTGTTCCCTTCCTACATACTGAATATATATTAGCATTGTTCTTGTTAGTACTTGGGCACTAAAATGTCAGTGTCAGCTAGAGTACTTGCTTAAAGCAGCAGTTGGTCTACGAATGCAGCTATGTTCTTACCTTTTATATTCCTGAAGTTGCTCTGGTTATTTCCAGTGTGGTCAATTTACTCACTGTGTTACTTAGGGTTCTTTGGAGAAATGGAACCAACAGGATATGTGTATATTTATGAGAGAGGTTTATTTTAAAGTACTGTCTCATACAATTGTGGAGGTCTGGTGAGTCCAAAATCTGATAGGGTAGACAGGTAGGCTAGAGACTCAGAAAAGAGTTGCAGTCAGAATCCAAAGGCAGTCTGCTGTCAGGATTCCTTTTGGCTCAGGGAAAGTCAATCTTTATTCAATAAAGGCCTTCAAATGGGTGGCTGAGGCACACCCGAATTAGGGAGAATAATCTGCTTTACTCAAAGTCTACTGATTCAAACGTAATCTCATAATCTCATCCAAGAAACATCCCGAGTAGTATTTCACCAAAATATCTGGGCACCACAGCTTAGCCAAACTGACACATAAAATTAACCCCGCACTCACCTTTTACATACTTAAGAACGATTCAAATCTCCCTAGTAACAATAACTACCTTAATAAACCAGTTACAAAATTTCTAAAGTAGGTCAGTTTATTATTCATTTGTGATGTGAGTTCATTTAGCACTGTTATTAGGACTTATTTTAAACAGCCAGAGCTGGCTCAGAGGGAAGAGGATAACTTAATTACCTTCTCATTTTAAGTAATATTCATATTTCTTCCTTCCTCTATAGCTCCTTTTAATTTTCTGCTATAATTTATAGCATTATAATTAGGAATTCTGATGGTATACTTGAAGAAAGTGCGTGCTTATGGATAAGTGGGGCCATTAATAGACCAGGAATTTTGGGTCCTGTCTGTTTCCTTCACATGACTTTGAAAGGTACAGATGCTCAGCTTTTAATACATGAATGATAAGCAGCTGTTTTAACTCAGTCACTGTTAGCCAGAAAAGGCCGGTCAGCTAAGCAAAGCGTTTGAAATAAAGACAAGGGCAATCCGAACTTCTTCACTGAGGACAGCTTTCCCTCTGGCTTGGCGTTTTACTTCCTTGAGGTATGCTCCTCAGGTGACAGCTGTGAAGAGAAATGCTAATGATCACGTAAGGGCAGTAAAATTGATGCCTTTTGCCTCTTGAGGAAAATGAAACAGATGCCTGTGTCTTCTTATGCTTCAGTCCTGTGATCTAATTGAAGCTATTGTCCAGGATTAAATCTCGAGTATGCTCTAGTGGGTCTTACTGTCATATGACACTGAGGACAAGAAAGTGATGCCAGTACAGTAGAATGGTGGTTAAGAAAGATGAGAAATGGATCATGCTTCTAATTCTCAAAAACTACGGCTTCATTTTGCTTAGATTTACAACTTTTGTGGTCTTGCCTGACCCAACTAAACTTGCTTTTGTTTCCATTTCCAACAAGCAACATATTGCTGCACATTCTTAAATATATTGAGGGGAAGAAGGAAACCAAGGCTGAGGCTCAAGTGGCTGGTGATGAATCGCCCAGTGGTGAGTACATGGGCTTCATGTCTACGTGGGTCACGGTTCAGCAGAGAAGCAGAGCGAGTATAAGATACATAGTAAGAGATGTGCTGCAAGGAGTTGGTTTATGCAATTGTGGGGACTGGTGAAAAAAGTCCCAAATCTGCAGGGCAAGCCATGGCAGGCTGGAACTCTTGGGGATGAGCCGAAGCTGCTGTTCACAGGTGGAGTTCCTTCTACTCCTCTAGGGAATTCTTAGCTCTGCTATTAATAGCCTTTCAACTGACCAAATCAGGCCTTCCAGATTATCTAGGATTGTCACCCTTCTCAAAGTCAGTTCATTAGGGGCTTGAATCCCATCTCCAAGATACCTTCATGGCCACATCCCAGATGAGTGTTTGATTCAGTAACTGAGGACTGTAGCCTAGCCAGGTTGACAAACCAAAAAAATATCTCCAGTGTCCAAAAAGCCTGATCCTTTTCACTGTCTATGAGATACATGTCTCCATGCTCCTTCCTTTGTAAAATGAGTAGGTTATAGTGTCTATGTCATAGGATTTTTGTGTGGATGAGATAGGATTACGTGATCTACATGTATGGTGCACAAAGCAGAGTCTGGCACAAGGTAGCACTCAATAAATATTTGGCATCATTATTATCCGTTAAATAGTTTATACTTTTCCAAGCATTCTCATTTTACACCTTGAATTTCGTGGTCAGATCAAGTCTTTAAGCATGAGTTTTCTTTTTTTCTTTTAAGACGAAAAACTGAAGCAGAGAAAATTTAAATGATTTGTCACAAGCACATCTCTTCTAGGTCATGCAACCCAGGCTAGAAAGCATGTTTCTTCTTGTTCGGTGCTTTTTATAACTGAGATGGCCATGTCACGGTCAGTGTTTCTGCCGTTACCAACATAATGTTTTTCAGAACTTTAAATCATACACCAAAATAAATGATTATTAGTTACCTATTAGAAAACCCAAGATTTGGCTGGATTCACCCCATCTTTTGGGATTTAAACGCAATTTGATTCAAACACCTATCGATTTATGATGGAAAACTCGGTGGCCCTCCCAATACCATTGGGGATTCCTGAGGAGGGGGCATTCTCAGCTTTGACTTCCACCTTCCCAAGTCCCCTTTCTGCCTAAATTTGAAAAGCATCTCCCTTTCCCCGATGCCTACCAAAACATTCGAGTGTAGCTGGATTTGTTGGATGGTAACAAAGTGGTTTTATACATGGCCACATTTTCCCTTAATCTCATTTCCCGTAGAAGTGAATCTGACACTATTCCCTCAGACTCTCCTCTTTCACATATGGCTTTGACTTTCTCTGTTCCCCTCTTCTGCTCACTTCTCTTGCTGCTAGTCCACACTCCCGTACTCCGGTTAATATTTTTGTTGGGTTGTGGCTATGGCTTTGAGTGGGGTGAGGGGGCGAGTTCACCCTTTCCCATCCCTATACTAAGCAAATTGTCACTTGGTGTATTTTCTAAGCAAAGTCCGTTCTCTTCCCAAAGGAACTGAAACAAACAAACCACCACAACAAGAAACCCCTTCTATTCTAATTATAAAGAAACCAAGAGATTAGTTTTCAGACAATGCCTGTGTTAAGGTAAGAATGTTTGTACTATGCCTTTCAAAAGAAAAAACAACTCACAAAATTGATTGGTAAAAAATAGCTAACAGCTATAGGCTTATTTTACTTCCTGTTTCAACCCTTCACTGACCTTTAGAAGATGAATTTCTTCTATGCTGTGTAACTGCTGTTCTGTGGAATCATCATTAATTATCAGGAGCTGCAAACAAAACCCGCCATGATGGATTATCTTCAGGCCGCAGCATAATTACTGACTCTAATCATGGACGGTTCTGGCATAGAGGTGCCAGATATCAGGACAGTAAGGTTTGTGTGTGTATTTCAAGGAAGCATTATAAAGCTTGAAGCAGAGAAAAGAGAAAGACTATTCATATTAGCGGAGCTCAGTGGCCTTCAGCATATGTTTTTGACTCATGATTAACAATCCACGGTAAAATCAGCAATGGTCACATCTTTCTTTCTTCCTCCCTCTTCTCTTCTTCCTCATTCTTTTTTTCTTCTTTAATAAAAGAAAGTTGTTATAATTTTTTTCACATAATAAACCTTGAAACATATTCTTTGTCCTGTGCTCATACCAGAGCAGAAACAAACAAAAATTATGTTCTCCTTACTTAACTCAGCACTGTATTGTGGATATATCTGCTCTGACAAGCAATTCATGTTGCTAAGTGTGTTTTTCCTCCCTCATGACAGAGTGCAAAGCACATCTGCTCAAGTTTTCAAAAAGCAAAATATCTTGTGCCTCACATATACATTATTTGTTAGAATTAAGTGAAACTTTAAAGAATACTTAAGTTCTCAGGTTTGACCTTCGGAGATCTCTTGTTTAAGAAAACTAATAATTCATTGGTCACGTCAGTGGGCCATCTGTATTAAACAACTTAATCAAGTTGTAAGATATTTGTCTTCATTTTAGAGACAGAATGCCCTTTCTGGGTGCAGAGTGATGCTTAGGAATTGGCAAGCTGTACCTAAGGAAGGAGTGCCTGTGGATCTCATTTGCTCTCTGAATGGCTCATTCATTTCACTAGTATCACTGGTATGGTTATTGTTTACTCAGTTTCCATGAAGTAAAGGAAATTACATGGCATATCTTTAATAATGTATGTGCCCTGTCATGTATGTTTTTAACTAATGGGTAACAAATCCACAGTAAAATTAACGCTGGTTACAATCTTTCTTTTTTTCCCCCCTCTTTTTCTTCCTCCTCCTCCTTTTCCTCTTTTTTCAATGAAATAATTTCAATTATTTTATCTAATAAAATTTGAAAGCAAATTCTCTGCCCAGTGTGAGAAAAAATGTAGACAATAATGGACTTTTCCAAAAGATTTTTTTTTGCATTCAATTTTTTAATTATGTTATGTTAATCACCATACATTACATCATTAGTTTTTGAGGTAGTGTTCCATGATTCATTGTTTGCATATAACACCCAGTGCTCCATTTAGTACATGCCCTCTTTAATACCCATCACCAGGCTAACCCATCCCTCCATAGCCCTCTGCTCTAGGACCCTCAGTTTGTTTCTCAGAGTCCATAGTCTCTCATGGTTTGTCTCCCCCTCTGATTTCTCCCCCTTCATTTTTGCCTTCCTACTATCTTCTTCTTCTTCTTTTTTTTTTTAACATATAATGTATTATTTGTTTCAGAGGTACAGGTCTGTAATTCAACAGTCTTACACAATTCACAGTGCTCCCATAGCACATAACCTCCCCAATGTCTATCACCCAGCCACCCCATCCCTCCCACCCTCCAAAAAAAAATTTTTGGTAAGAATAAATTGTTCAGAAAGTGTGTGTTGAAAAACGGGATTTCCAAGATGTTTTGGAACTCAAACTTGTTTCCAAGGAAATATAATGCTAAAATTACAATGCAGAAGATTTGACCCACATATTTGGGGTGCTGTTCTTGAGGCCATCTGTCTTTATAGGAAGGAAACAAAACATATGTGTGTGTGCTTTGGGGCAGAAGACCCAAGCTGATCTTAATGTCAGCTCTGCCCTTTATGAACTGTGTAATCTTGAACAATTCTCCTACTCAGCCTCACCTATGAAATGAGGATAATAAATATGCTTAATCAAAGGATCGATGTAAGAATTAAGGATTAGTAACATGCTTATGACAGTTCCTGGTGGACAGTAGACACTAAATAAATGCTCACTCTTAATATTCTGATGAGAATAGCTTAAAGTAAAAAGGGTCACTGAATTTGATGGCTGTGAGACTGACTTAAATAAGTAAGTATGAAGTAGAAACAGCTGTTAAAAAGTCACTGTCTTAAAGACACACAAGTGCACATGTGCACATGCGTGAGCACACACACACCCCCAACACTATTCACCAACAACAATCCTGAAACCTATCAAGGTAGTTGGAACTAACTAAAAGCTTTTGAAGCTAATGGAAAGGAATTTTATTTCTGAGAGTATTAAATAAAAGCAAATCAAAATATGTTGACTCATATTGTAAATAATATCAAACAATATAAAAAATCTATGATCTGAAATATACCCATCATAGCATTATGAAAATACACGCTCTTAAAGTTAGACTGCCTGAATTCAAGCTCTGCTCCTCAGCTGTTTGACTTGGGCAAACTGCTTAGTCTTTCAGTATCTCATTTCCTTCATCTGTAAAATGGGTATAGTTATATCATCTAACGTATAGAGCTGTTATGAGGATTAAATGGCTATTAACTGTAAAGTGTTTATAACAGTAAAACACTCAATAAGTTGTTCTTATTACTATAATTCTAAATTACTTTTGCTTTACCATCACAGGCCAGAGAAGGAAAACAATGTTGTGATTTTCATTCCCTACTCTCCTTCAGAAACGACATGATTGAAGGGTTTGCTTGTTTTCCTAAAGTAAATGACAGCACTGCCTGACATACTTGGCTGATCAGCAGAGTCAGACAGTGGTGACAGCTCACATTTGTGGGAAGTTCAGCATGCAGTTCAGAATATTTTATTGCCAGGCTGCCCACAGAATTTCTAAAGTTCAAAATGGATGACACTAGAGACTCTGCAAGGGAAATTTATCCTATAATGCAATATTAGTAGAAAACTTTTTACCTCAATGAAATTTGACCTAAATAAGAAAAGATATGTAAGATAGTATCTAAAGGAAGAGTTAAATAGAGCAGCTGGGGCACCATGGAAAGGATTATGATGGAGTTCAGATTGATTTCGACACAAGAAACAGAACTCTAGCAAGATGTTTTTTTCTGGTTTACTTTCTGTAAGAAGAAAACACGTGCTTAAACCTGAAAATTAAACATAATTATATTTACAGTATATTACCACAAAGCTGTGTGTAAACCAGAATAAAGCAGAGATAAAGCAATCCGAACAAATGAACATTTATTTTTGAATTATGTTGTTTTGACTTTTATATTTTATACTGAACAAAGTCCACCAATCTGAAGAGGGTTAATTTCCCTTGGTTAATTTAAAAATATTTTAGATGAAAATGGTTTAATGATGATCAGAACCACTAAGCATATAAACATCTGATAAGTGTGTGTGCGTGGGTGCATGTTAGAAAGAGAGAGAGAGAGAATGTGTCCCCTTAACATATATAAACTTATATTTGTGAAACACCACACATTTAACAGGTTTACCATCTTGATAACAGGGCAGTTATGCCTATTTTTTAAATTATGTTATGTTAATCACCATACATTACATCATTAGTTTTTTTTATTCTTATGTTAATCCCCTATATTACATCATTAGTTTTTGATGTAGTGTTCCATGATTCATTGTTTGCTTATAACACCCAGTGCTCCATTCAATACGTGCCCTCTTTAATACCCATCACCAGGCTAACCCATCCCCCCAACCCCCTCACCTCTAGAACCCTCAGTTTGCCTATTTTTTAAAAAGATTTTATTTATTTGTTGGAGAGAGCACAAGCAGGGGGAGCAGGAGGCAGAGGGAGCAGGTTCCCTGCTGAGCAGGGAGCCTGATGCAGGGCTTGATCCCAGGACCCCGGGATCATGACTGGAGTCGAAGGCAGTCGCTTAACCAACTGAGCCACCCAGGTGCCCCGACAGTTATGCCTATTAAAACTGTTTGCTAAGTCTCTGCTCTGTGGTTGAAAACAAGGTGCCAAATGCTGTGGATACAATGCCGAATAATGCCCAGTCCTGATCCTCCAAAAACATATAGTCTAGTGAGGAAAAAAGTAGTGAGCAATTACAGATTTGTACAACCCTTCTTGACAATCAAAAACCCAAATTATATTCCAGATTGTGAAATTATCTAAATGTTTTATTCAGGACTCTAGGAGTAGAAAACAATGGGAGAGGGCAGAGAAGAGAAACCTTTTGTAAAGTGTGTGTCATTGGGGGGTCCACAGAGAGCAAGGTAATTGTCCTAATTTTTCTCTGATACTAGACAAAAGTGCAGAATGGTGAAGTAAGACCATAAAAAAAGGAAGGAACAAAAGGGAGTAAGACCATAAAAACACAAGGAAAATAGACACAGAAAGATAACAGGAAAGTACCATGTCTTAGCAGACAAAAGGCAAGATTAGTTGAAGAAAGTAGTGGGAGGTGGTCAATGCATAAAATTGAAAGCAAGTGGGAGGTGAGAGTTGAGATGGGAAAAAGCCATTAGATTTGACAGGAAAGAAGTAAATGCTGATCCCTGATGAGCAGGTAGTTTCAGAAGAGTTTAAAAATCAGATGAAAGCTGCCAGGGACTCAGATGAAGTTGATTCAGGGTAGGATTTGGAAGAATGGGTACAGACCAAATATTTGAGAATCTGAGTAACTGAAAGAGAAAGAATTCATGGGAGTTAAAAGGAATGAAAGCTCAATCAAGAAAAAAGTTCATAATTAGGAAACAGGAAATCTTTTCATATTTGAAGGAGGAAGAGATGACACTTGTCGAAAGGAATTGACAGAAATAGTGACTGAAACTGTGGATCGTAATTCTGGAATAAAATGAAAAAGTGATTTAAAATTGAGTCAAATATCCATATTAGAGAATAGGAGACAGCACCCAGAAATTATGAGGAAGGACGTGAAGACATGTTGAAAATAATGGGAATGTAATAATGTCTCTTTCCTCATTAAACCCATGTCCTGAGTGTAGAGTCCATTGTTCTTAACCAAATGTGCAGAATCTCTCACATCATCTGTTGCGTGCCTGTGTCCACCGACTTTTCTCGCAGCACTATCCCTCTTGCTCTTTATGCTCTCTTTCAACATTTTGGAAAGGCCGTGTTTTTCTTTCCCAGAAGGATTTCTTTTCTTTTGGCCCCAACTAATGCAACACATCCTCCAAGTCTCAGCAAAAAAAAAAAAAATTCCATTTTAAGAGACATCTATCTTTCTTATTCTAGCACCCCAGGTTAAGTTCCTCTATTTTACTTTTAACAGGGTCCTACCCTGTTTTGTTTAGTTTTTTGTTTTTTAATTTTATTTTATTATGTTAGTCACCATACATTACATCATTAGTTTTTGATGTAGTGTTCCATGATTCATTGTTTGCATATAATACCCACTGCTCCGTGCAATACATGTCCTCCTTAATACCCATCACTACTGGGTATTTACCCCAAAGATACAAATGTAGTGATCTGGAGGGTTACGTGCACCCCAATGTTTATAGCAGCAATGTCCACAATAGCCAAACTATGGAAAGAGCCAAGATGTCCATTAACAGATGAATAGATAAAGGTGTGGTATATATATACAATGGAATATTATGCAGCCATCAAAAGCAATGAGATCTTGCCATTTGCAATGATGTGGATGGAACTAGAGGGTATTATGCTAAGCGAAATAAGTCAATCAGAGAAAGACAAGCATCACATGATCTCACTGATATGAGGAATTTGAGAAACAAGACAGAGGACCATAGGGGAAAGGAGGACTGACGAATCGTTTTGTTTTGTTTTTGAGGAGAGGTTTTGGAGTTATGATTGACCTCCACACTTCTGAAAAAGCCTGGGTATTGATATTGACTATTGCAAAATGCAGATGACAGGGTACAATAGACTTTGGTGACAAAAAAATAATAATCCTCATTCTTAGCTCAAGGGCCTTCTTTAAACATAAACTGGGTGACTTTTCCAATAGTCCTGCGAAATACAGAGAAATGTTTTAAATTCTGCACTTGGTGGATTCTCAGACTCATGACATATTAGCATCTTTGTTTTATAGTCGCTCTGGATCTGGACTAAAGCTGAGTTCTTCCAGAAGTTTCGCATTTATTTCTGCCACTGCCAACCCGAGCCTCCCTGTCTCTGAGGTCTCTAGAGCCATCGTGGTGATGTGAATTCAGAATTGCAAGTCTGTGTGAGTACTCTTTGTGGTTCACGTTCTCAGGAAGTGCTTTTCCTCCCTCTGTTTAGTGACAAGATTGAGACATTCAAATTTAATTCTGTATCTTTCTGAGAGGTAGCTTTCTTTCTCATTAACTTTACACTTTGACTTCTGGCTTTGTCTGGGGAGGATAAGATTTCCTATTAGATCTCCCAAACTTGATTTTTTTTTTTTTTTTTTGTATAAAATAGTAATGTGCCATAGTCAAGAACAATTTATAATCTATGGTCTGTTAGATGTGATGGATTAAGGTAGTTTTTTTTTTTCTTTTTGCTCACAAAGGCTACTTGTAAGAAATTAGCTAACCAATTAGAAAGGAGAGTTCTCCTGTATTTATTTACCAGTAGGGAAAAATTATTTTTTGCATCCCTACTATATCCCAGGCACTGTTCTAGACACTGAGGATTAAGAAGTAAACAAACCAGACAAAAATCCCTGCCCTCAGCAAATTTAATTGTAGTTCCTGTGCAATATGGTGATACATGAAGTTGTTTGGCAAATGAATTTCATTTGTGCTGGGGCACCTGGGTGGCTTAGTCAGTTAAATGCCCACTCTTGGTTTTAGCTCAGGTCATAATCTCAGGCTCCTGGGATCAGCCCCAATTGGGCTCAGTGCTCAGTGGGGAGTCTTCTTGGGATTCTCTCTCCCTCTGCCTCTCCCTCCCCCTCTGCCCCTCCCCCAACTCTCTCTCTCTCTCTCTCAAATAAATAAATAAATAAATAAAATCTTTAAAAAAATTTTCAGGAGTGCCTGGGTGGCTCAGTCGGTTAAGCATTTGACTTAAGCTCAGGTCATGGTCTCAGGGTCCTGGGATCAAGGCCCACACCAGGCTCCATGCTCAGCAGGTAGTCTGCTTCTCCCTCTGCCCCTCCGGCTGCTCATGCTCTTTCTGTCTCTCAAATAAATAAATCTTTAAAAAATATTTCATTTGTGCCACTAATTACCAACATAAATCAATTAATTCCTCATTCTTTCTCTCTCAAATAAATAAAATCTTTAAAATAAAAAAAAATAAAAAAAATTCCTATTTCAATATAACTTCTCTTTTGTAGAACTCGTTCCAAGTGTAATTAAGTAAAAATGTGATCCTTTCTTGGATGTCTGTCCTCACTATAGACTCCATCGGTTCAGGTAATGCCTTCCTTGTTTGGTCCTGTATTCCCTGCACCTAAAGCAGGGCTGACGCCTGGAGGGCACTTAATACATATGGATTAATGAGTGAAGTGCACTTGCTAGAATATTCACCTGAAAATTAACTAAGTTTTAATAATAATAACTGACTTTATCAATTTTTATACTTAAAGGTGTCATATATACTAAACTCGGAACTCTTCTGTTTTTCCTTTTTTTCATGAAAAAGTAATTACTCATATCACAGTTCACATCAAAAATTACACTGCCATGCTTTCTTCTATGCTGTAGTCTTAAAAACACTTTTCAGTTTAATATATTCAATTCTTTAGATGCTATCAGAACTTTTTTGCTTAACATAGTTCATTTTTTATTTTATTTTACATTTTAATGATCATTTCTCATTTCTTTGCTTCATTGTCTCCTTTGGCAATACCATTATTCAAAACCAATTCTCCACATTCTATTCTAAATGTCCATTATTGTCTATGACATTAGCAGACATCTCTTTCCATTCTCTCCACATTATAGGTCTGTACTCAGATTTCTTTTCTCTCACACCCTGGCTGAGTTGAGCCAGGCTTTCAAGGCTAAACAATGATTGAATTTTTATTTGTTCTATTGAGGTTTTAGTTCTTTGAACTTTCTGTTTATCTTGACCTATTCTTGTTTAATAAATGTAATGACCTCTTTGATCTCATTAAAGTTAAGTAAAAATTCTCTATTACTTTTTACTTCATTAAGAGAACATTTTTTGAGGAGTAAGATTTTCTTTGGGGCCCTTAGATATCTCTTTTCCTTCTTTAAGCCATAAGTTTTTTTGTTTTTGCTTTTAGTAGTGATATGTAGCTTTTTGCTGTTTGTTTATATATTAATATAATTCAGTTGACATTTTTTTCTCACAGAAAACTCAAGGGAACTGCTGAATAAAGTAGCTCACATGTCTTTCTGAAAGCAGAGCACCTTCCGGGCCCTGGTGTGTTGGGGAATACCACTCCTAACATTGTTCTCCCTGGTCTGAACACCAGTTGAATATCCCGGACAGATTCAGAGATGAAGACCAAGTAGATTGGACCTCTCTTTATAACATGAAAATTGTTTACTGGCAGGCAAGTTTGAGATATAATCATGGGAATTTTGAGATTTCTATCATAAGCTTTCTTCTTTCTGCCAAATTCCTATACACAGAGGACACTTAACAAAACACGAATGCTCTAGAAATGTTATGATCTCTCTGGCATGTCTTAGGCCACATAATATAATGTATGCCCAAATGCTTTGTACTGAATAAGATCTGTGCCTCGTAAAACACTTTAACTAGAGGACTTTAACTCACCAAATAAAAAATATAGTTGACTCTTGAACAATGCAGGGATTAGAAGCACCAAACCCCTGCAGTCAAAAATCTGAATATAACTTTTGACTTCCTCAAAACTTTACTAATAGTCTATTGTTGGTGGGAAGTCTTACTGATAACAGAAATAGTCAAGTAACACATATTTTCTATGTTATGTGTATTATATACTGTATTCTTATAATAAAGTAAGCTAGAGAAAAGAAATGTTATTAAAAATATCATAAGAAAGAAAGATACATTTACAGTACTGTACTGTATTTACTGAAAAAATCCACATATAAGTGAATCCTGCAGTTCAAACTTGTGTTGTGCAGTGGTCAGTTGTATGCACAATATACCCAAATATAAGGTTACCCTGATAATAAGACAATTGCATTATGTCAAATGTTTCATTTTGTTAACTTGAAAGCATAAATGTTTAGAAATAAGTATTTAATTCATTTAATATATATACATGTATAAATCACTTACATAAAATAATACTTTAGAAGAATTGCTGTTTCTGATTATCCAGAAAACAGTTTCAAAGAAATTCTTCATATACACATTCAACTTCAGATTCTTTATCATCTCTAAGAGCCATTCGTGAGTTTTCTAACAGAAGTAGAACACGTCATCACTGGACAATTAACTAAGCCATTTTTTTTTTTATTAAGACAGTTTTCTTTTTAAAATTCACTCTGTGAGATCTGTTTCCTCAACATAATCAGTTAGTGGAACACTTTGAATGTCATCTTTAAAGGTTTTATTTACAATAACATTCAACACTTGGAGTTGAGAAGCTGCACACCCAGAGATAATGACTATAATCCATGTGAAATTTCTTTACCCCTTCCCTTTTTTTAAAACACATTTATTTGGATGACATCTGAGCATCCCAAACTACCATTTATTGAAGTTATTTCAGGCGATTGTGCTTCCTCTGTTTGCTCAAAATAAACTAAATTGAGAATTTGACTTGTAACATAAAATCTTTGTGGAGGTTTGAATACCAGTTAACTCCTCTGTGAAGTTTTTTTTTTTTTTATTGTTGTTGTTGTTGTTGTTTTTGAAAACTATCACCTTATATTAAAGTACAGGGTAAAAATAAATTAAATTGGTATGCCTCAAAAATGGGTGTCAAATTACTCTTAGAAAATTGTCAATCATTAATTTAGAATTTGAAGCTATAATTTTAATCTCCTTCAGCCATCTGAACTAAACTGTGGTTATCAAGTGCAAACCTGTGAGATGAAGAGTAAGGGTAAGCTCCAATAATGAACACAAAGTTAATGACTTTGGTAGAGTGTTGGGCAGAAGACTTAGAAGGGAATGATCTAATCCATTGTCAATCATCTACCAGATGACATCCTGAAATAGCCAAGAGCAAAGACCCAGAATACAAATACCAGCAAAAGACAGCAAGGATATTAGCTAGAGGAGGACAGGGATTTTTGCCTGCTGGGTACACAATGATATTCTCAGTGCTTACCTCTATGCCCCCATGATGATGACTCGGCATGTAGGCTACTGTTCACTGAATGAATAAAGACACATACTTTAGGTAAGTCCTGATTCTTTTTGCACTTAAAATTGTTTTAAATCCAAGTTCTAAAATTGTTTTGAATCCTCGTTTGAATTCTAGTCCTACTTTTACAAATCATGTGACGTTGGGCGAGTTAAACTTTAGTTTTCTCATGTATAAAGTAAAGATTCTAAAGATTCATATTCTTAAATGATTTTATAAAAAATGAATTAATTATCTAACATACATAAATAATATATAGCATTTAGTACCATGAGAATAAACGGTTATTGTGTTCCCAGGAAAAGACTGTTTTGGGGCCATACTAAGTAATCGCCAAAATTGGTTTTAAACCCATCCTCAATGATAAATGACAACTTGCTTTAATAACTGAACTTTTGAAACCCAACCAAGCAGTGATAGCCATATGATTCTAAACATCAGCAACTAATAACTCAGTAACTCAGCTCCTAAAAGTCACGGGAGTCAGCCAGTCTAGCTCCAATAACACAGCTACACAGCTAAATTAGGTCAACCAATCCCTAGACAGGCCCACTTCTAAAAATCCACCAATCCTGGAGCCCCACACTTTCCTAAATCCGGTAAGATGAGCTTTCTACTGTGCTCATAGAGACAGTCCTACATAGTCCTCCCTCACATGGCAAGAAATAAACTCAGCCTTTATTGTTTGTTTCAGATATTGAGCGGTGGGTGTTTCCTTGACAAGTGCCTGGCATATGGGAAACATTCAATAAATTTAATAATACTGTTGCTGCTTCTGCTTCTACAGTTATTACTATTAATAATGGCATTAATGTTACAGAGTACATTGAGATTGCTCTGCCCTTTTCAGTAATCAGGGAAAAACATTAATTTAAAAAAATAATTAAGAAGTGATCTGGGATTTTTTTGTCAGTCAGTTTGGGAAAACTCTGTTATATGATCCAGAGTTGTGGTGGGAGAAGAGATGCTAAGCATTATTAGATTTCAGGAAAATCATTCAAAATTTTATAGCTAGAAGAACTATGAAGCTCTGGGCAAACCAAATAGGGGTTTGTGAAAAATTAATCTGTAAAATATGAGAAATGATTGACTTTCAACATATTAAAAGAGTGAGCCTAGGCCTGGAAAGGAACGCCCCCCCCCCCACTTTACTGTGGGGTGGAGAAAGCTTTATATACATCCACTTCAACCCTTTCCTAACCTACCCCAACCCCTCAGCAATCAAATGAAGAGGAATATTAGAAATTCAGGTGACTTTTGCTTTGCACTTTTATTCCAAGTGATACAATAAATGAAGACTCATGAGTCACTTTATAATCAAAACTGGGATTTATCTCCGATCCATTGCCTTTGTATTACCTTTTAGAAGGCATACTGAAAAACCAGATGTCATTCCTAATTTTGCTCTAACCCTGTGAAGCCCCTCACCAGGCCCTATGTTTTTAAAGCTTGCCTGGCACTTTAGATCTGGGTGGAAGGAGGTGGTGGTGGGCATAAAAAATTGACCCTAGAAACCCAGAGTCTTCCCTGAGGATGTGTTGTGTTGTGGCTAAACAAGGATTAAGTCCTCCTAACTTGGCTCTACCTGGTAAACCTTGGCAAGGTGGGTTTAGAGTGCTGACTTCATCTTTACATGTAATTGTGCTATTAAGAGATCACTCAAAATCCTGATTTTCATTGTCATCCTTGCTTCCAAAGAGACAAATTAACTGGAATTAATTTGAATAAATGCTTATGAAGAATAATTCTTCATTGTAATTTTCAAATGTCAAGATTTGTATTGACTAGAAAAATTCTTTCTCACAAATCTAAAATGACAATTTGAATTTCTAAATATTAACGGTATGTTGTTAAACAATATGATTGATTGAAGCTATCAACATAACATTTCACAGCTTTATTTGAAAAGAAACAATTTTAAGAATTTTTTTTATTCCAAAACATAGTTGTTCTGATACTTGAAAGTCTAGATAGAAAAAATGTGTAAAACAAAATGACTTTATTACAAGTGTATTAGTGTATGTGTATTAAAATCAACTATAATATCAATTAAATACTGTATTATATAAAATTAAGTGTAAAGAAGAGTTTGTGGGAGCCTGGGTGGCTCAGTCTGTTAAGCGTCTGCCTTTGGCTCAGGTCATGATCCCAGGGTCCTGGGATCAGGCCCCACATTGGGTTCCCTGCTCAGCAGGAAGTCTACTTCTCCCTCTCCCTCTGCTTGCCTTTCCCCTGGCTTGTGCACTCTCTCTCTCTGTGTCAAATAAATAAATAAAATCTTTTTTCTTAAAAAAAGAAGAATTTGTAATACTTATCATTGTAAAACACAGAGGCTGATTACAAGGACAATATATAAAAGTCAACTATATTTCCATATAGTAGTAACAAACAGATAGAAAATAAAAAATAGTATTAACAATAATGTTAAAATATAATTAAATATCTAGGAATAAGTCTACAAAAGTTGTGAAGCCCTCTCCACTCATAACTATAAAACATTATTGAGAAAAAGCAAAGAAGACATAAATGTGTTCATAGATTGGAGAAGCATACTATGTTCATAGATTCAATATTGTTAAAATCTCAGTTATCCTCAAAACTACCTATAGATTTAATACAATGCCAGAAAGAGCCCTGTCTTTTTTTTATTTTATGGGAAATTAAAAGCTGATTCTAAAATTTATGTGGTAATATAAAATAAAATGGCCATAACAATCTTAAAGAATAAAAACAAGGTTGGAGGGCTTACCATACAAAATCTAGAGACTTTCTATAAAGCTATAGTAATTAGACAGTATGGTATTGGAGTAAGAAATATCATTCTAATGGATTCCAATGGGACAGATTAGAGCCAAAAAGTATTCCCATACATATATAGTCACCAAATTTTCAAAAACAGGTGCTACGGCAACTGGATGGGCAAGAGATAACCTTTTCAACAAAGAACTCTGGATTAATTAGATATCTTTTTAGAAAGAAATGAACCTTTATTTCTACTTTCTATCATACACAAAAACTATTTATGAATAATAGTCCTACCTAAGTGTTAAGGTAAAATAACAAAGCTTCTAGATGAAAACAGAAGACAGTATCTTCATGATCTTTGGGTAATATTTTTTTTAAAGAGACAGTAAAAAGCATTTACTATAAAATTAAAGATTAGTAAGTTGGCTTTTATGAAAATTAACACTTTCTATTTATCAAAAAACACTATTAAGAGAATAAAAAAAGACAGATTGGGAGAAAATATTTGTAATACACACATCCAACAGTGAACTAGACTTGTACTTACAAGTTATAAAGCACTCTTGCAGATCAATAAGGAAAACTTTGGATAAACCCAATTAAAAATGGTTAAAAGACTGGAACAGACACATTACAACCAGGTATCCAAATATCCAGTAAGCAAATGAAAAGCTGTTCAACGTCATTAGTCATCATGGAATGTGAGTAAGAATCTGTCACCATGGCTATTGTGATACTGGTGAACTTGTGGAGTAACCGGAACTGTCATACATTGCTGGCGGGAGTATAATTGACAAAGATTCTGTAGATAACTGTCAGTATCTTGTAAAACTAAACTTAGGCCGACCACATGATCTAGCGATTCCTAGAAATGATTATAAGAAAAGGCATATACAAGAATATTCATTGCAAGGGCGCCTGTGTGGCTCAGCTGGTTAAGTGTCTGCCTTCCACTCAGGGTCTTGTGATCGAGCCCTGCATCAGGGTCCTGCTCAACAGGGAGTTTGCTTCTCCCTCTCCTTCTGCTGCTCCCCCTGCTTGTACCCTCTCACTCTCTCTCTCATGTCAAATAAATAAATAAAATCTTTAAAAAAAAAGAATATTCATTGCAGCTTTACCCAATTAAAATATCCATCAACAGTAGAATGAACAAGTATACTGTGGTATATTATACATTGTAATATTGCAAAGCAGTTAATAGAACAAACTACAGCTACATGAAGTACCTGGATGACTCTCACAGACATGAAAGACTATGATTCTATTTATTTGAAGTTCAAGAGCAAAGAAAAATAATTTATGAAATAGAAAAGTTTCAACCTTTTGGTGGGTATTATTTGGAAAGGGGCAAGAGAAAGCTTTCTGAGGTGCTGGGTATGTTCTATGTCTCAGTCTTGATGGTGATTTCCATGGATGTCTGTGTGTGTGTGTGTGAAAATTCATTGAGCTCAATAAATATGTGTGTTTTACTGTATATATTCTATAACTCAATTTCAAAACCACACAAACACAAAGAAATCAAACCAATATGATTATCACTACACATACTACAGTATAACTAAAATGAAAAAGATGGAAAATACTAAGTGTTGAGGAAGGTAAGGAACAACTGGAAGTATCTTATATTGAGGGTAGGAGTATAAATTGGGGCAACTGCATTGGAAAACCATTTGGTAATATTTACTAAGACTGAACATAAGCATACTTTATGACCAGCAATACTACTTCAAGATATATACTCAAGAGACATGTTCACTAAATGACATATACAAGAATGGTCATAGCAACACTATCTGATATAGTTATAAACTATGGTATATCCATATAGCAGATTATTACAGATCAAAGAGAGTAAATGAACTATAATTACATACAATGATTGAACAAATAGTACAAAGAATGTTAAACAAAAAAATGTCATATGCTGAAGACTACACACTGTGTAATTACATTTATAAAAATTCAGACAGACAAAACTAAATCTATGGGATTAGAAGTCAGAATAGTTGTTATTGTTGAGAGTGGGAAAGGCAGTGGCTAGACAAGAATTTTAGGGAGGTGTCTGGTGTGCTGGTAATATTCTGGTTCTTGATTTGAGTGACAGTTACATGAATATATTCATTTTGTGAAAATCCACCAAGCAGTAAATACATGATTTGTGCATGTATCTAGATGCATATATATATATAAATGCATATTTTAAGATTTTATTTATCTATTTGACAGAGAGAGACACAGTGAGAGAGGGAACACAAGCAGGGGGAGTGGGAGAAGGAGAAGCAGCCTTCCTGCGGAGCAAGGAGCCTGATTTGGGGCTCGATCCCAGGACCCTGGGATCATGACCTGAGCCGAAGGCAGATGCCTAAAGACTGCCACCCAGGTGCCCTGCATATATTTTTTAATAAAAAGTTTACTTGAAAAAATGCAAGGTCTCCTAAGGTACCATATTCTATTTAAATTCTGTTCCAATTTTAACTTGATTAATGCAACAGATGTGCCCCTATAATTAATTAAATCATAGTTGCAATCAAAGTCATTTGCTTATTGATTTATGTGATCATTTTCAAGGTGCTTTATCTTCATTTTCTTTGAACTTCAATTGACAGAGACCTCAAACACTGCAGTTTGGGTGACTGTTCCTCCTCATTTTTGTAACACGAGACTCCCAGTAAATTTATAATGCATCGACAGTAATTTATTTTTTGAAAAGAATCTTTAAAAAAAATCTTTAAAATAACCAAATTTATCTGCTGGGTAAAGTTGGATTATTATATGTCTATTTTTTTCTTAAGCAAGACCAATTAAATCATACGATGAAAGTTTGGTGGTTGGAACAGACAACAGAATTTATATAATTTACTTTGGATATATTAACAAAGAAGATAAATAAAGATCTCTGCATTATGTCTCCAGATTTGGGAGACAAACAATAAAGAATAAATATAATTTATAAGTAAGTTATGTGGTATGCTAAATAGTAATTAATGCCATGAACAATGGAAAAGTCCAGGTTGAATGTAATAAGAAGGGGGTGGCAGAGCTCAAGAGTATTATTAAATAGGATTGTCAGTGAAGGTCTCATTGATGAAATTTAAGCTACGTCTTGAAGAAAGTGAAGGAACTAGCATGCATATATTGAGAGAAGAGCCTTCCAAACAGAGAGATTGTAGCCAGCACAAAGGCACAATAGCAGGAACATGGCTGGTATGTTTCAGGAATAGTGGGAGGCCAATTAAGCTGAAGTGTAGTAAGCAAACCTGAGAAGAACAGGGGTGGGTCAAAGAGTTTCGGGGTGTGGAGTAGGGCCCAGCTCATGCAGGACCTTGTAGTCCATTATAAAAATGTTAACTTTTACTCCAAGTGAAATGTCAAGCCATTGAAGGGTCTTAAGCAGAAAATCATTCTGGCTTCTGTGATGAGAACAGATTATAAAGGGCAAAGGTGGAAAAGAAGGAGCCTCTTAGGAAGCTATTGCAGTCCAGCCAGGAGTTGATGAAGGCTTAATTCATGATGTAGCAGTGAAGATATGATAAATGGTTGGGTTTTGATTATAATTTAAAGGTAAGGTCACATAATTAGGTAATCAGTAGATTGGATGCAGGCTGTTACATAAAGAGAGGGTCAAAGATGTCATTCCACAGTTTTTGTTTCTTTGATCAGAGCAATGGATGGATGGTAAAATGAAGTGATTGAGGCTTGAGATGGAGCAGGTTGTGGTGGAGTAACCCAGTTGTGTGGCTGCAGGTGGAGCAGCTTAGAAGGAGACAGTTCAAGAGTTCAGTTTTGTACAGTCAATTCTGAGATGTTTCTAAGACATTCAGGTAGAGCTGTCAAGGCTGTGAGATATGTGAATCTGAGTTTTGAGAGAGAAGTCTAGACCAGAGATATGAATTTTGGAGTAGCCATATATTATTGGCTGAATTGTGTCCCCAATTCATATGTTGAAGCTCTGACTCCTAGTACCTCAGTCTGACTGTATTTGGAGATAGAGCTTATAAAGATGTAATTAAGTTAAAATGAGGCCATTGGGGGGCACCTGGGTGGCTTGGTTGGCTCAGGTCATGATCCCAGGATCCTGGGATCTGGCCTTGCTTCGGGCTCCCTGTTCAGAGGGGAGCCTGCTTCTCCCTCTTCTTCTGCCCCTCCCCCTGCTTGTGCTCTCTCATTCTCTCTCCCTCTCTCTGTGTCAAATAAATAAATAAATCTTCTAAAAAAATTAGGCCATTGGTGTCCTAATATAATATGAGTGATATCCATATAAGAAGGGGGAAATTGGGACATATAGGGAGACAGCAAGGGTGCATAAGCACAGAGAAAATACCATGTGAGGACATGGTGAGAAGGTAGTCATTTGCAAGCCAAGGAGAGAGACCTCAGAGGAAACCAAACCTGCTGACACTTTGATCTTGGAAAACTAGCCTCTTTCCAGAAATGTGAAAAAATAAATCTCTGTTGTTTCAGCCACCCAGTCTGTGGCGTTTTGTTATGGCAGTCCTAGCAAATGAATACACCATCAAAATGGCATTTAAAGGCATGATTGAATGAGATTGTCAAGAGACTGAGTGCAACCCAAGGCGCTCTGGTGTTCAGAGGTTGGAATGAGCAAAGGCTATAGAGGCTGAGCAACTAATCAAGTAGGAGCAAAACAGGGAGAATGTTTTCTTTCGAGCTAAGCGAACAAATTGTGCTGTGTGGGAGACAATGTTCAGCTGTGATAAATGCCACTGCTAGGTCAAGTAGGAAGAGTACTGAGAACTAATAGCACATTTTCAATGCAATGAATTACAGTCGATTTGAGAAAGAATGGAAGGAGAGAAATCAGGGCAGTCAGTATAAAAAACATTTTTGAGGAGTTTTGCTATAAAGAGGAGCAAAGTAGTGGTGGTGTGCTAACAGTTGGGAAAAAAGGGGTCAAAGATCTTTTTTAAGCTACGAGTAGTTACAAAATTCAAGCTGATGGTAAAGATCAAACAGACAAAATTTTGATGATGTGAAAGAAAAACTGCTGGAACAGTGTCCTTGAGTAGGTTCAGGCTGAGATTGTATGCATGATATCAGAGCATAGAAAGTTCAATTATGGTAACAGTGGGGGCATTGTATACGAGTGTAGGTTCCAAAGATGTCATGTGGGGATTGGTTGGAGGTCTCATCTGATTGCTTTGCATTTTGCAATATGAAACAAGGTCATCAGCTGAGAGAGGGAATGGAGAAAGAGATATTGTGAGCTAGAGGACAGAAGAAGCTGTGAAATAGTTATAAAGCAATAATGAACTAGAAAGTTACAGTATAGTCACCTAACACTATTAAAGATTCTCTTGAGGTTATAGACATTATTTTGAGAGAGACCAGTCAGCTTGCTTGTGTGCTTTTCTTCACAACAGTCAACCACATAGGTCTAGGCAAAGAGTAGGTGAAGAGTTATTGTCTTAACAAGAAAGTATAATGAAGCAAAAAAAGTATAAAGGAGCTGAGGGTATGGGAAGGGATTAGTAATGATAGAGCCTTGAATTTAAGCTAGATAAAGAGGGAAATAAGAACACTGAGATGCCAAGGTTAGGGAAACACTGGAAAGACCAATGGAATGGAGATTCCAGTAAGGTTTTGAATCATCATTTGGTAGATACCATAGTAATAGTTGTTTCAGACCAGAATCATCAATGGATGCTAAAATTCATGGATGAAAAAGTATGATGAGAAACAGCATATTTATGGGGCGCCTGGGTGGCTCAGTCGTTAAGCGTCTGCCTTCGGCTCGGGTCATGATCACAGGATCCTGGGATCGAGTCCCACATCGGGCTCCCTGCTCAGCGGGAAGCCTGCTTCTCCCTCCCCCATTCCCCCTGCTTGTGTTCCCTCTCTCGCTCTGTCTCTCTCTGTCAAATAAATAAATAAAATCTTAAAAAAAAAAAGAAACAGCATATTTATAGTCTTCTCTTCCTACAAGATACTTATTAATTACAAAAAAAAATGTTAACTTTACAGTTCAGCAATCTGCAGGTACCAACTTGACTAAGTGATCAAAGTATCAACAGTAATGGGACAAATCAACAGCAGGTATCACCTCGTATGATACGTTGAGAAGTGTATAGTAACAATTCTGTGGTATTATTTTGAAAACTGTATAACCTGATTTTAGTCATGAGGAAATATCAGATAAATCCAAACTGAGGGGCATTTGACAATATAGTCAGTACTCTTCAAAAGCGTTAAGTTCATAAAAGTCAAAGGAAGAAGGAAGAACTGTCCCAAGTTAAAGAAGACATGACAAATAAATGCATTATGAGATCCTGTAATAAATCACAGTCAAAAATTACATATTATATATGTATGTAATATACATAGGATATATAGTATATAGTATACTATATATTATATATATTAGTTGAGACATTTATATATATTATATATATTAATGAGATATTTTGGTGAAATTTGAATAAGGTCTCTAGGTTAGTTAGTAATATTGCATCAATCTTAATTTCCTGATTTTAGTGATTATACTTTGGTTGTATAAGATATTAACATTTGAGGAAGATAGTTGATGAATACATGGAAACTGTTTTTACTACTTTTTGCAACTATTTACAAGTCTGAAATTATTTCAAAATAAAAAGTTACAAACCAAAAACTGTCCCTGGTTGAGGTACCAGAGGGAGACTGCTGGAAAGATAGGAGCTAGTGGTCAGAGAGTGGGATGAAGGCAGTAGTGGGTTGCTCAAGCTAATCAAGCTTGAGTTTCAGAGTCCCTCACATCCAGGAGTCTCTCCTGAAAGGGGAATCTAGCAATATGCTCACAGGGTTATGCTTTTGCAGTATTTACAAAAGTAAGCTATTTTGGCCACAATCAGTTAAGACCTCTGTCGGCCAGTCTGACTTCTTCTCTGGCACACTTGCTCTTTTGTTGGATAGCAGTGGAGTGGCCATAGGAATTTTTGAGATCTGACAAGGGAAGCTGAGTAGAGGATACATTTGAGTTTGGGTTTAGGGATCTTACATATGTGTGTGTGTGTGTGTGTGTGTGTGTGTGTGTGGCCTTCAATCACTTGTGTGTAGAGTTAAGTTATTGCTAGAGGGACCGCGTGGGATAAAAGGGCTCTACAAGGAAAACAAAGGAGACCATGTTGTATTAAAGTGATAAAGTGAAGGGAATACTCAGAGGTTGATTTTAGGATATAAGGTTTTTTGTTAATAATCGACTCTAAGAGACACAATAGAAGATTACAGAAGTTGGGGTATGGATGATAGAAGGGACAAAATCAAGTGTATATAGGGTCCTATGTGGCATTTGAGTGTGGGGGGCTGAGTGATTTGGGAGTCCTTGTGGTAACTATCTGTGAAATTATAAGATATATATACATACAGATATCTTCCCCTTTTTCCTAACACAGGGCTTCTGAAACCCTTGTAAATTCCAAAGTAACAAGAGTGTTATGAACATCTTTTGTTCTAATATTTGGTCCTTTTTAAAATAACTTTTTAAAAAGATTTTATTTACTTATTTTTATGAGAGCGAGAGTGCACATGCACACACGAGTGCAAGTTGGGGGAGGGGCCAAAGGAGAAGCAGACTCCCGCTGAGCAGGGAGCCGGATATGGGACTTGATCCCCGGACCCTGAGATCATGACCTGAGCCGAAGGCATACACTTAACCGACTGAACCACCCAGGTGCCCTAATATTTGGTCTTTGTTCCCATTCCTTACACAGAACTCCTAAATCCCTTGGAATTTCCTAGGTGAGAGCAATGTCTTTTGCTCTAATTAGGTGACCCTGATCGGGCTCCTGGATGGGGACTGGTCACCAGAAACACCAAGCCATGATTAGAAACTTAGAGAAGAGAGAGCTGGAATTGAAGTTAATAATTGATCATGCCTCTGTGAGGAAGCTTCCATAAAAGTCCCAATTGTATGGAGTTTGGAAAACTTTCAGGTTGGAAAACTTTCAGGTTGGTAAATCTAACCGTTAATAAGTTGGAAGACAGTTTTGTGGGACTGAACCCTTAACTACAGGATCTGATACTATCTCTAGGTAGATAGTATCAGAATTAAGTTAAATTATGGGACATCCAGCTGGTTCTTGATGTTTACCAACAGCATTTAGCACTAATGCTGCTGTTAGAATAAAGTGCATTGATGGAGCACTGGGTGTTATGCACAAACAATGAATCATGGAACACTTCATCTAAAACTAATGATGTAATGTATGGGGATTAACATAAGAATAAAAAAATCTAAAAAAAAAAAAAAGAATAAAGTGCATTGAAAGACGAAAAAAGTCTTTCAGAATACATAGAAGTTGTATTTTATTCCACCCTCGGGATCCAGCAGGGTGATGGATCCCAACTCCATGTGGACCGAAGCTCCTGCATTTAGGACACTCTCAGGTTTCACCCTATATATCTCTTCATCTGGCTGTTCATCTGTATCCTTTATTATATCCGTTAATAAGTTGATAAATATAAGTATGTGTTTCCCTGAGTTCTGTGACTTGTTCTGAGCAAATAATCAAATCCAAGGGGGAGAAGGTAATGGGCAAGTCCAATTTGTAGCCAAGTCAGATAGAAGTTGTGGGTAGCCTGGAGACCTTCTACTTGTAATTGGTATCTCAAGTGGAAGACAGTTTTGTGGGACTGAACCCTTAACTATAGGATCTGATACTATCTCCAGGTAGATAGTATCAGAATTAAGTTAAATTATAGGACATCCAGCTGGTATGGCAGAATTACTTGGTGTGGGAAAAAAAAAAAAACCCACTCATCTGATGTCAGAAGTGTTATGAGTACAGTAATAGTGTGAGAGTCAAGGAGAAGTAGTGGAGGAAGAACTGAATTTTTTCCTACAAACTGACATAAAGAGGGATAAGGCCATAATTAGATTGCTATTAGTGGATTTAAGGAGTATTTTTAGTGACAGTCAGATGTAGAACTTAAAACTTCTGACTATGCAGTAAGAGATTTATCCTTGAGATTAATGTTTATGCAGTCCATTGGAATGTTCAATTATGTTAAATGATTTTATTGTTTCACCACACTTTGTAGAATTTATTGTTTTGTTTTTAAATTGACAGGCGGTCTTAATGAATACTTGGGAAAAATGAGCACTTATGCTTTCATTAATACACTAGAAATTGCTTAAGGATAATCAATGTGATTAATATTTTTGACTAGTGGTGCAGTTACATTCATATTAATGAAAGGTAAACACACCAATTCTGTCTGATTTCACAAATCAATATTATTTAATAAATCCTAGAACTTTCCAGGAAATGAATGGTTGATACCTTTAACTAATGCTTTTCTAATTCTGTCTGAAGCATTCTATGATCATTAGAATTACATTACCTCTATGGTTAATGTCTTAAATAAATTTCTCATAGCATTTATTATAGTTTCCAAACATCTCAATCATGTGATCCTTATGTGACATATTTCTATTATTCTAAACAAAGTTTTAAATTCTTTATCATTACAAAAAGTTACTAAGTCCAAAAGTTGTCATTTAGGAAGAGTTAATAATAAACAAATATTTCTGAATTTCTGAATATTTAAAAAATAATAACAAATATTATTTAATTAACGAATTAACAATTAATGGGGAGAATGAGTCTTCTTAAGAACATTTCAGACTGATTGTGTACTCAGTTTTTTGGTCTTAGGAATCAATACTTGTTTGGAAATATCTTATTTTACTAGTTCAAAACCTCTGACAAATCTAAAGAAAATCATACTCAGCATACATGTTTCTTACCATATAATAAATATAAAGTGTACCAGGGTTGGAAAAAGTCAAAATTTTTAAGGCACTATTGGAAGACAAAAAAAGTTTTACATTCTTTAATAAATATCTTTCAGAATACATAGAAGTTGTATTTTATTCCACCCTCGGGAAAGTGTATTAGATGAACATATTTTTTTTTTTTTAAACCAGGAGCATTTGGCCCAAAATGTATATTAGCTTCTTATTGCTGCTGTAACAAATTACCACAAATTTGGTGGCTTAAAGCAACACACATTTATTTTTTACAGTTCTGGAAGTCAGAAATCCAAAATGGGTTGGCAAGGCTATGTTCCTTCTGGAGACCTGAGGGGAGAATATATTTCCTCGCCTTTTTCAGCTTCTGCAGGCTGTCTGCTTTTCTTGCATTACTCTGACCTCTGCGTCTGTTGTCACATTGTTTTCACTGACTCTGATCCTTAGAAAACTCTGATCACATTGGGCCTACCCGGCTAACCTAGGATAATCTCCTCATGTCAGGATCCTTAACTGTATCACAACTGCAAAATCCCTTTTGCCACCTAAGGCAACATCCATAGCTTCTAGGCATTAGGACATAAACATCTTTGAGGTGGGCCATTACTCAGTCTACTGAAAGTTTTAACAAGTTTCAGTTATTTACTGGATAAAATGGTATACAGTTATCAACAAAGTGAACATTGGTATGTCATTATTTAGATTTTCCTCTTTGATATCAGACATGATTATTATCAGTCACTTCCAACAATAAGGTGATATCTGCAACAGTGAATTTGATTTTGTGGTAACATAATATAAAGCTCTGTGTTGGAGCAAATCATTAAGCAATGAGTTTATGATTCTAGGACTCCTTAGTCCTCAGGGCCTCCATATCATGAAAAGGGTTGAGTACTGAGTAAATCTCATACTGAATGAAGACAGAGCTTAAAAGATGGGCTGACAAATTCCTTTCAGGAAATGTGAAATCCATGGCTTTAGCACGAATGCTGCTGTTCGAAGTATAGGTTTCTCATATATACAAAATTATCATCTAATCATATAGCATATCTAGCATATCTAATCATTCCATTCTGAGTGCTATATTTCACAGAGGATGTTTATAAAATAGATGGACTTTTGGGGAGGAAGGTGGCATAAAAACGAAGTATTCAAGTCATGTGACTACTCAAAGGACATTCTCACTTATAGAAAATTGTTGAATAAGTGGGTTGGTGAGGAAGATGCAATAGTTCTTTTCAAATGCTACAAATTTGAAAAGGTGTGGTGAAAGTTAAAGAGATTAGTGGGTCAAACTCAGGGGGAATTAGATCTTGCCTTTATTGAAAAAAAATCCAAAACTTAAGCTCAGATATGTCTTTAATTAATATGTTTGAATTACAGTAATAATTCCTAACATTACTTTTAAGTTCCAGAAATTTAAACTGAGACAGTTCAAATAATTCTTACTTGTAGTAAATCTTAAATAAGCAGGTTGCACTGTATTTGAAAAATTTTCCAAAACATTGATAGCTGGAACAACTGATTTATATAACATCTACCAAATAGAACATTTAACCCAAACATCCAAAATGCTTCTTTGAGATAGCCAGATGATTAACAGGTTAGAAATAAAAAAGTCTACAATTATATTCTAAAGTGTGGCATTTATTTCTTAGTGCTTCATGATAACTGATGCAGATATTTCACAATTCATGCAAAAGTTTAATGATGACTTCTAAGAATTTACATCCTAAAATAATAACATAGATATTTATAATACTCTTATAAAAACAAATTGATATAGGACATCAAATCTGTTAGCCATTATTAATAATTATTTATAATTACTATAATTTTATATTACATGTAATATATAGTTATAATAATTAATAACAATAATTATTAATAATGTCTATGGAGAAGTTAGCTATAACGAACGTGGAGAAGTTAGCAGCACATCTAATGGCCAGAGATTTTCTTTTAGTGCCTTTTGCAAGTATCTCTGTTACTGCATTGCATTATAATAACTTATTTAGATTTCTATTATATTCTCTATATTATGAACTCTTCTCTTTATCCATGTTCCCTTACCGAATGCTTGGTACAAGAAACATTGATTAAATTATAGTAAAAGATAATTAAAGGTAGACAATTTGTGGCTGACTTTGTGTAGATTAAAGAATGTTATTATGGAAGATGCTGAGACTTCCCCCCACTGAATTGATGTTTTAGTCTTTGCTATTAGGACTTAACTCTTAGGTCGGAGAGGAAATGTTGGAATGCCTGTAGGGACCTGGTCGACGAAAGAGGGAGAAGTGAAAACTGGGTTAGACCCAGGAGCACATCCTTTGCCCCGTTGAAAGGAAACCATTGCCACTCAGTTGTTGCCGTGAGGAACAGTGTGATCAGACTTTCTGGGTTTTCGAGTGAAGGTGGGAATCGGAATTTTTATATAAAAAAATCCCAATTTGTAAATATTGGCTACTGTGTGGCTACAAGCCATATTTCACTTGTAGACAGCCTGTCACCTCTGCTTTTAGGTCTTGAAGACGATTCCTATTGTCTGGAGGGAAAATATTCCAGATCAGAGGCATAAAATGAATAAAGTCTGTACAATCATATCCCAGCTACAGAGAACAGACATGGGTTTATTTTGGATTGGAGGGGTCCCCTTGGAAAGAGCTGAGGGTGAGTCTGGAATTGCGGAGATTGGGGAGAGTTAATTTAGATAAGCTGTCAGGTTTAGGACTAGTTTGCCTGAGGAGAGAACTGGAATTGAATGACTTAACACACATGGAGCAGTGGTGAAGCTGCTTGCCTTGACCAAGAAGAAGATGAGGACCCTAGAGAAAGGAGAGAGTAATGCCAGTTATTCAATGAGAATAAAATGATGCTCAGAAGGATGCTCAGAAGGATGGATAGGCTGGCCCTGGAAGTCAGAAAGAACAGTCAAGGATCCAGTTGGTCTCCCAGCTGGAAGGTGGATCATGGCAACAGGGGACTCTAGGAAAGGGCCCAGACAGGCAGGCTGTTGGCCTGGGGCATGTTATGAAACCCATGATAGTGATGGAAGTGAATTCAAAAGCCAAACTGGTACCATTCAAGTAGGCATTCAGTATGAGGAAACAAATCAGAGAATCACTGCTGGGACTAGTGGAAAGAATAAAAAAAAAAAAAAATGGTCACAAGCAAAATTTCAAAATCCTTTCACCAGAGTAGCCACAAAAGTGCATAGCAGAAGTACCAGCACGAGGAGTAAATGCTAGGCTGTTGGGTGACAGTCGGGGCTCCTTCCATTCCCATCCTTGCAACCAGGAACAGGATTGACTGAGCCTGCAGGTCTGGGTAAGATGAGGTTTCTAGGCTGCTCTGGGCTGGAAACTATGTTGGCTATATCAAACATTCCCATTTCCTATGAAATGCCAAAGAATAACAGCCTTTTATGTACACTGATGGTGAAAATTGTTTGAATTGGGCTACCCGTTTTGGAACTCCAGGACAATGTGGCATGACTGCTAGAGACACAGAACTTCATATTTTGGGGCCAACGGATGACTGTCCGTTCAGCAGCAGGTTACTGAAATATCCTTTGCTTTATATAAACTGAAGTCAGGTCTATGCTGTTACTTTGTTTATAGAATGAAAATAACATCTATTATCAACCATTTGACTGTAGGATGCTTTATTAACACTCCTCATACGTATGCCAATGTATATCTAAGTCACCTTCACCATCCACAGAACACGATTGAAAAAAAAAAGATTAGCAAATTAACAAAGCGATAGCTCACAAAGGTGAGTGGTTATAGCAATGGTAGGACATTATTGCTGCAAGTTATTTGTGCATGCAGCTGTCAGTGGGGTCTCTCGCTCCTGATAATGCTTCTGTAAGAATCCTGCTGTCATTCCCTTTATTGAGGCAATTGCCCTTTGAGAAATTTCAGTTGCTGCACACAGCTATTCAGCCATGTTGACAGCTATTCATTGGACTAATTAAGGAAGAGTTAGGTAAATACATTTATTCACAACTTTTTCCCCACAACATTCTGCAAACCAAAACGTCCTGGAAATAAAATACTGTGTAACCTTTGCAGCATTGAGGAAAAAAGGTATTATTATTTTTCACTATAAAAGTACCACAGGGGTACTCTTCTTCCTTAAGGTGGTTGTGACTATATTATACAAAAAATAATGTCATCTTGGGTGTTTAGAATAGCTTTTGAAAACTCATTACCCGTGGGAAATGTTTTGCGTGTCTTGATCTTAAAATAGAGGACAAAACTGAACGAAGAAGACTCTGCATAGAATTATTCATACCTTCATTCTTCATTCATTCATTCTTTATTTATCATAAAAAAACAAGAAATGCTCCATTAAAGTATATGATAAATACTCAGTGCAGGACTAAAAAGGTAATTAAAAGACAGTTATTAAGTTTGATAATAGAAAATTGGCAATAGAAAAAATATACTAAAAAATACAAATGTAGGGTAATGATTGTAACTTAAATGACACTATGGTGACGGTATTAAGGCTATTAATGTTTGTATCAGGGCAGTGGGATAATGGATGACTAGCTTTTTAAAATTTTTCTTTTGCTTTAAAGTGTAATGTTTATTAAATTTTGGTGATATGAAAGAATTAAAACCACTGTAGAAACTCTGGAAATTATAGAAATACACAAAAAAGAAAAAACATCACTTGAAAGCCAGAGAAAACCATTCTTAATACTTAGTATACTCCCTTCCAGTCCTGTTTTACTTTTTCAGTTTGCTTACAGGGTGTGCCTCATGCTAATAATGCTGGGAACCCAAAGCATGTACACTTGTTATAATATATTTATGTCACTAAATACTCTTAAAATATGTACATGTACATGAATGTTAATGGCCATGCAATTCCTTCAGAGGAATGCCCTATGTTTTTGTATACTTAAAACCTTCAAAACATTGATTTAGATTTATGGTGGAAATCCATTATGAATTCAGATACATTTGGCTTTATCGTCATGACACAAATATTCAGAACTCTTCAGTATTTTTTTTTTGAAAAATGTATTTCCTTCTCAAATTAGCTGTGCTTTCCGTATTCAGGCACACCCTTTATTTGTATGACACAGTAAGAAAACCTGATTCTACTGGAGACCAAGTAGGGAAACTTGAAAGCAAATCACACTGTTTTGCCTCATAAAACATCATTATCTACACGTGAGTTTGAAAAGAATTCTCCTGAATTTTTACTTCGAAGATTGAAATGATTGAATAGATACAGTTTGTCCTTGGCAGATCATTAGAACTATTATCACTCAGAGGAGAAAAGAAAATAATTTAAACAATGACGATCTTTAGAAAAAACGTTAGGGCTTATATTAATATAATGGAAAATTTTGTCTTTTCACGTATCTTCGAAATATCAGAAAATCACTACACATTCTAAAAGTCAAAAACTCTATTTTGTGGTAATCAGTATTTGTCGGATGCCTAAAGAATTTTATACTTTCTGTTGGTTGCTGTTTCATTTACGTAAGGATGCTATGCAAACATCAATTATATCTTGCATCTAGGGTTTCTATGTATTACATCTATATATAATTGCAGTTGGTACCTTTTAGTTTTCTAAATAATTTTGTTTTCTGTTGGTCAGTGTATTGTTTTACATAATTGCTCTACTCAAATGTCAATTTTATATTAATATATTTAATATATTACAAATATATATAATATATATATTTCCACAGGAGTAACTTGTTTCTATAATAATTAGAGGAAACCTATCTTAGTTAAGGGAATAAAGGCAAAGTGATTAAAGGAAACACTTTTCAATATGAAAACATAATAATACACTAAAAAAAAGATGAAGACGGGAAGGCTCAGAGGCAGAGCTGTTGTGAAGCCAAGTTTTTTTCCCAGCTTCTGTGGCTGTGTGATTGGTAGGGACACAGGTGTCTTATCAGCTTGATGATACTGCCCCTGAGCGACTGATGGATATAATCATGATTCCTAGTAGGAAAAGTGCTCTCGAGGTGATCTATTATGGAAAGATAAAATGCATATTTATGTCCTTACACGATATGACCTTGCTTTTGAATTTTAGATTTCTTAGATATGTTAAAAAAAATGGAGACCGGGCTTCAAAATCGCTCAGGCAACGAAACCATTTAAGCCATGTAAGCACAACTAAATCTAGCTTATTTCGTGAACATGAACAAAACTTAGGGTGTTTCTTGTAAATCCTCTGAGAGTTATAAACAAAATTTAAGTTATCTGCCTAAAATGGTACAAGATAATCACTTTTTTTTTTTTAAGATTTTATTTATTTATTTGAGAGAGAGAGAATGAGAGACAAAGAGCACGAGAAGGAAGAGGGCAGAGGGAGAAGCAGACTCCCTGCCGAGCAGGGAGCCCGATGCGGGACTCGATCCCGGGACTCCAGGATCATGACCTGAGCTGAAGGCAGTCGCTTAACCAACTGAGCCACCCAGGCGCCCCAAGATAATCACTTTTAACCAATCCCCGCCATCTGGAAACCCTTATTCTAAATGCCAATCATTGTAAAGATTAGACAACCTCCTCGTTTTCACTTTATAAGCCAGCTTGTAATGTCTTACCTCTGAAATTCGTACCAGTTTGGATTTGAAGTCTCCCTGTTTGCTGAACAGTTAGTTTCTTGCTGAATAAAATATTCGTATCAAGTAAAGCTCTCTGAATTTTTCTTTTGACAGATATTTTTGCTGGGAAACTCCAGCCTTACTTGGGTTTGATTCTTTGGCCTCAGGTCACAGGCTTTGATTTTTTATTTTATTTTGTTAGAGTCTTTTTAGCTATTTAACTGTCAGACTCTCTCTTTTTAGATGTTCTGAGAACCTGCAGACGACTGACAATAAGTAAACTGGATTGAGAAAAAGTGAGGATGTTTGCAGATTAAAATAAACAAAAAACAAAACAAAACAACAAAAAAAAAACGGAGAAGAAAAACAACCTCCTATTTGGCAGAAAATTTCAGGGACTAAAGAAATTATGACTCAGGAGTCTGTCCCAACAACAGTAACGTTCTCAAACACCGAATTCTCTAGTTTAAGCTACAGAATATCACGTGTTATGTAAAGATAAGATAGTCAGGGAAAGTGGTCTTTTAATATATTGCTAATAACCGTCCCTTAGGGGAGTAATTGCAAATGATCCCCTAATATGACAAGTATATTTTTTAATGATTTTCCCATCCTGAATCCATAAAACATAAGCCATAGGGTGTCATAATAAATACAAGCTGAGCTAAAATCTGATTTCCCAGGTGCACAGGGGGTTTTATTTCATAGGAAGTATTTTACATCAGCATCAAAATCCCCACTGCTCATGCTTCACTTATATCCATACCTATGGGAATAAAAACAACCTTTTTTTTTTAAAGATTTTATTTTTACTCGTTTGAGACACAGAGATACAGAGAGAGAGACAGAATAAGCAGGGGGAGAGGCAGAGGGAGAGGGAGAAGCAGACTCCCCGCTGAGCCAGGAGCCCGATGTGGGGCTCAATCCCAGGACCCCGGGATCATGACCTGAGCCAAAGGCAGACGCCCAACCATCTGAGCCACCCAGGCAGCCTAAAAACAATCTTTTAATTGATATAATAAAATATCACAGCATTGATGGTGTATAAGCAACAGAGACTTTAATGGTAAAATGCTTCTCATTTGATACTGATAATTATTGAATTTTAAATTTTGTACTTTTTATCGCAAACAAAAATGTAATGAGAACCTTTAGTTAGGTAAAAAGGTAATAAAAGTTGGTTGTCACATAGAGGGTAGAGTCTCAAAATGCATCTTATTTTAATACTCTTATTTTTAAAAGATTGTTAATAATTAATAACTTTATAATCCCATATCTAAATTCAGTTCAGATGCTCACACTAGAGAGTCTGTTTTTAGAGTCACAAAAATGATGAAATCGTGTTTATTTTTTGATGGTAAACAATGCTTGCTCATAAATGGTAACTTTACTCTTTTAGGAATCTTCATAAATCCTTCAAATTTGACTCTTATAGAAAAGTGAGCGAGTTATTTTTCCCCTGTACTGAATCATTTGCTTCTTGTGGCTCACTACAGGTTAAAACAGAACAAAACCAAGTACACAATCTCTTGTACAGAGAGCTATATTAACAGTGTTGCTGTATTTGAAGCAGTGATTTTGGGGGTGGGTGTGTGTCTTTGTGTGGCTTGGGGAGGGATTGTGTGGATCAAAAGGGTCACAGTTCTCATGATGTGTATAAGAATCTTTGTGACATATATGAAGTTGGCAGAATAAATATGTGTTGATATTTCTATCTACATCAGTGATATCAGAAAACTGGATTAAACAAAGTAAGTTTTAAAAAGATAGAAGAATTTTAAAAACCCTTTAATGTTTCCTAAAAATTGCCAAGAAAAGTTTATATATTCTGCTTGGGGAATTTACTTGGCATTGGCATTTTTGTGTCTTAAAAATAAAGGTTGGAAAGTTTCCAAAAGCCTGATTTGGGAAGCACTGCCTACAACAAAGAACAATCTTAACTGTGAAACACTGAAAAAAGGTGTTCACAGATCGTGGAAATATACATGTTCAGAGGAATACAGCTTTTGCCTGGCCAGCATCTATAGAGACCATCAGTTTGCCCACGGAGAGGCATCAGTTTGGTTCAAGAACGGTTCTGGGAAAGGAGTCAAGGTTTTGTTATGCCTCCTCTAACAGAATAGATGATTTGCATATACTTATAACAGAGGAAACACCTAAGTGTAATGATTCTCAGTTATTTCCCTAAGGAGGTGAAAGCATTTTCAAAAATTTCATTAAATGGTCCACTGTCTGAAGACAGACTCTGGGTCTTGCTCACCCTATTGTATGTGCAGTATAGTTAGTATGGTTTCCGGCCCACAGCAGAGACTGCACAATTGTTCTTGAATGAATAAACGTACAGTTGACAGCAACATTAAAATTCATGTAGAAAATGAGGACGTTAGATCTTTATCTCAGAAAGTGCTGACATGTATAAAAGGTCAGCACAAATTCAGATGAGATTTGATAATCGCCTATCGGAAATCCAGATATCTTTCACCACGTTTGTACCTGATTAGAACACACACACACACAGTGACAACAACCGAATAATCCCGCCCCCATATTTGCTTTATTGCTAACTTCATTTTATACATACTTACAGAGTAAGTCAGTATTTCAAGCATGTAAGTTCAACCTTGCCACTCCATTGCTTAATATACTCCGATGGCTTCTCCTTCATCTGAATAAAATCTGGATTTTATTCTCACCCTGGCTTACAGAAGTCAGACCCCTGCCTACTTCTCCCACCTCATCTCTATGCCTTTCTACCACACCCCAGTTACAGAAGACTTCTTTAGGTTCTAGCCACATGCAAGCTCTCTACTAACAGTCTACTGCATGAAATTCTCTTTCTTTTGATCTCCACATGATTGGTCCATTCTTGCCATTCAGATCTGATTACTTGGAAGTGACCCTCCATCACTCTGTAAAACATTACGCTATTTGAATCTCAGCATACAACTATAAGTAATGGATGGTAAAAGCTCCTTTTCTATTGTTTGTATTAAAAAGAAATTGATGTGATGGAAAAAAAGATTAATTTCTGTATATTGACCTTATATCCTGAGATCTTGCTAAATTTATTTATTAGTTCTAGCAGCTCTTTTGTAGAATCTTTGGGTTTTTCCTCATATGCAATTAAGTTATCTGCAAATAAAGATAGTTTTACTTCTTCCTGTCCAATAAAAAAAAGAAATTATTCTCATTTTTATTACTGATTTGTTGGTTTACTTGCTTATTGTCATTCTTCCTCATCACTGGAATACAGATTCGATGACAGGCAGGACTTTGTCTCTGCTCTTTTTCTGGCTCACAAAATGGTGCCTCACATGTATTGGATACTTAAATATTTGAAATTAGTTAAAAGAAGATTTGTAAGAGGCAGAATAAAAATGGAGGAATGTGTCAGGAAGTGTTTGATTGGGAAACAACCCCACTGTGTACCGGAATAAATCAGAATAGAATTAATGATTAGAGTTAATAATTTTATGGCAAAAATCATAATTATGTATTTCTTCTGTATTATAAAATTTTCATTGTTCTTTTCAACTTGAAAAGTTGAACAGAAAAATACATATAAAAGATTCCTGATGTTAATTTGATTATAATAAACCAAATAACAAAATCAGAAGAAGTAGTTAAAAGCTCAAGGTAGTAAAAGAAAAGGATGAAAGATATAAGAAAAACACTGAGTTACAAGAGTGCATAGATGTGTTGTTTTAGTTGCTCCTATTATGTATGTAGCAGTATGTGAGTACATTTTTCTTTATTTCAAAGAGCACTGCAAAATAATAAATGGTCACAAGAAAAATAAGATGGTGTGTGCAGACCGATAACGTCAATGATGAGTTAGAATATACTAAAAGTATTGTTGTGTGACCTAACTGCATTTATTTGCAGTGTAGTAGATGTCATCTGCTGTCCTTGATGTATGCCTTCCCTCCCTGAGAAATGCCCCTTCATCTTTCAGGAGTAGACTTCTGGAGCCAAGTTTGTACTCTGGATTTCAGACCCCAATCAGGTCAGATGCTCTCATTTAAGAATTTGAAATTGGGATTCCCAGAAATAATTATCTTATGCAGATCTGTACACAGGTTGCTCAAGAACTATAGGAGAACATCTTTTACTGGGTGGACAGAGAGGCAGAGAAAGCTGGTCTATTCAGAGAAAAATAAATACATAAAGCAGTTGCACCCTGTGAGGCAGAAATGAGAAATTATGTGATTCAGGTGAAAAAAGGAATTGTCTTTCCTTATACCACTTGTATAAAGCTTCTCTACATTTGATTGTGCATCTCTCTTTTTAAAATTTTTTATTGTTATGTTAATAACCATACATTACATCATTAGTTTTTGATGTAGTGTTCCATGATTCATTGTTTGTGCACAACACCCAGTGCTCCATGCAGAACGTGCCCTCTTTAATACCCATCACCAGGCTAACCCATCCTCCCATCCCCCTCCCCTCTAGAACCCTCAGTTTGTTTTTCAGAGTCCATCGTCTCTTGTGCATCTCACTTTTCAGGTCTAAGAAAAAACTGAATGAATCTATCTATCTATCTATCTATCTATCTATCTATCTATCTATCTATCTATCATCTATCATCTATCTATATCTATCTAATCATCTGCCTATGCATGTATATATGTATGTATCATCTCTCTATGTATGTATCTATTTATGCTTAAGCTGAAAGAGTTTATGTTCTTGTAAATGGAAGTGTGCTGGTTAACACATTGATATGTGTAAGTTCTTTTTTTTTTTTTAAAGATTTTATTTATTTATTTGACAGAGAGAGACACAGTGAGAGAGGGAACACAAGCAGGGGGAGTGGGAGAGGGAGAAGCAGGCCTCCCGCTGAGCAGGGAGCCCGATGCGGGGCTCGATCCCAGGACCCTGGGATCGTGACCTGAGCCGAAGGCAGACGCTTAACGACTGAGCCACCCAGGCGCCCCGATATGTGTAAGTTCTTAAGATGGGGATCACATTTTAGATTATATTGGTGAATTCCTGTAATTATGAAGTATACCCCCACCTCCATTAACAGGGAAATTTTGAAAGCTGTAACCTAAACTCTATAGAGTCCAAGATTAATTTGAAATGGATGTAATTTTACAATAGATAGATGAAAGAGGCAAAAAAAATATAATTGATGAGTAAAATAACTCATGAATAAGATTTGAGAAATAAAGGTAAATAAGAATTATCTGGAGGATTGGTGAAATAAAAGACTGCCATAAACTTGATCTAGGCCCAACATGAAATAATGAAAAAAAATTCCTTTCAGACTCACATCCAGCTTACATACAATGTTAGAACAATAACATGGCTTTATTTGAATGGACAAGCCTGGAAGACATATTGTCTGTTTCATTCTGGCCATGGCAGAATGCCAGCCAAGAATTAGAATTATTGCAAGAGATTTGGAAAATTAGTTCAGTTTTCCCATAGAAAAGGGGATAAAAGAGCATGAAATCATAGTGATTTCACAGATTACAGAAGAATGATCTTAAATTTGTTTTTTTTTTAATTATTACATTCTTCTACATCCTGTTTGATATCTTTACCATAAAAAACATATCATTTGATAAAACCATGGCCAACTGATTTTCCTCTTACCTCTTTCCCACTCTCTTCTTCCTTCTCTCCTTTCCTTTCCTCCTTACCTTCTTCTGGAACATCTTTCTTCTAAATTTTACTTTTATTAAAATCATATATATATAGTTAAACTATATTTACACATAGTTTAAAGAACAAATAATTTATAAGATTTGTTTTTTTTTTAAAGCATCAGTTCTGAGCCTCTCCATTCCCTTTCCCCCAATGCATTCTTTTTGAGCCCTTTCAGTTGATTCTTTGGATATTTATCTCCATAGCTCAATATAACCTGCTTGCATTGTTACTTGTCAATTTTTCAGTTTCGTACATTGATTTCCAACCATAAAGGATGAGAATTTAGCTTTTATCCTTCTGTCTCTCGTCTCCCATTCAGTACATTTCTCATTCCATCATCTTTTAAAATTAAATTATAGCATAATTTTAGTTAGAGCTCTTAGTGTTTACATCATTATCATGATGTTATAAATTAAGTCTTCTAGTAAACTAGGATTACTTTTCTCTTCTAAAACTTTTTGTTGTTGTTGTTATGGGCTTAATAATTTTTTTCACATAGCTTTCCATGTACATTTTATTTTTCAACCTATAAAATCTTTGTCAATTGTCTACATCTCCTCAAATTGATTTTGAAGACACCCCTTCTAGAGTCTGCAGATGTGCACCCCACAAGCTGGTTTGCTTTCACACAACTATCTTCTGGGCATTTCCTTTCACTCTCATCCTGAGAATTTCTTTTGACTTTATCCCCAGCTGACTCTCCTGTTCAGATAGTTCATGCATTCTTTTTTTTCTTTCTAGTTTAGGAGAAGCACATCATCCAGTAGCTTTCTGGAAAAGTATGTGTGAAAGGTGAAATAGTCGAGAATTTGCAGATCTAAAAATGTATCTCATTCTTAGAGCTGACAGATAATTGGCATACAATTTTAAGTGGGAGACAATCGTTCTTTTCTTTAATTAATTATTTTTTAAATTTTATTATGTTATGTTAGTCACCATACGATACATCATTAGTTTTTTTAATTTATTTTATTGTTATGTTAATCCCCATACATTACATCATTAGTTTTAGATGTAGTGATCCACAATTCATTGTTTTTGTATAACACCCAGTGCTAAATGTAGTACGTGCCCTCCTTAATACCCATTGCCGTGCTAACCCATACTGCCACCCCCTCTCCTCTAAAACCCTCAGTTTGTTTCTCAGAGTCCATAGACTCTCATGGTTCATCTCTCCCTCCGATTTCCCCACCGTCATTTTTCCCTTCCTTCTCCTAATGTCCTCCATGCTATTCCTCATATTCCACAAATAAGTGAAACCATATGATAATTGACTTTCTCTGCTTGACTTATTTCACTTAGCATAATCTCCTCCAGTCCCATCCATGTTGATGTAAAAGTTGGGTATTCATCCTTTCTGATGGTTGAGTAATATTCCATTGTATATATGGACCACATCTTTATCCATTCATCTCTTGAAAGGCATCTCGGCTCTTTCCACAGTTTGGCTATTGCGGACATTGCTGCTATGAACATTGGGGTGCATATGGCCCTTCTTTTCATTACATCTGTGTCTTTGGGGTAAATACCCAGTAGTGCAATTGCTGGGTCATAGGGTAGCTCTATTTTTAATTTTTTGAGGCACCTCCACACTGTTTTCCAAAGTGGCTATACCAACTTGCATTCCCACCAATGGTGTAAGAGGGTTCCCCTTTCTCCCACAACCTCTCCAACATTTGTTGTTTCTTGCCTTGTCAAATTTTGCCCTTCTGACTGGTGTAAGGTGGTATCTCAATGTGGTTTTGATTTGGATTTCCCTGATGGCTAATGATGATGAACATTTTTTCATGTGTCTGTTAGCCATTTGTATGTCTTCTTCAGAGAAGTGTCTTTTCATATCTTCTGCCCACTTTTTGACTTGATTTTTTGTTTTTTGGGTGTTGAGTTTGAGAAGTTCTTTATAGATTTTGGATACCAGCCCTTTATCTGTAGTGTCATTTGCAAATATCTTCTCCCATTCTGTGGGTTGCCTCTTTGTTTTGTTGACTGTTTCCTTTGCTGTGCAGAAGCTTTTTATCTTGATGAAGTCCCAAAAGTTCATTTTTGCTTTTGTTTCAAGAGCTTTTGGAGATGTATCTTGAAAGAAGTTGCTGTGGCCGATGTCAAAGAGGTTACTGCCTATGTTCTCCTCTAGGATTTTGATGGATTCCTGTCTCACATTGAGGTCTTTCATCCACTTTGAGTTTATCTTTGTGAATGGTGTTAGAGAATGGTCGAGTTTCATTCTTCTGCATGTGGCTGTCCAATTTTCCCAGCACCATTTATTGAAGAGACGGTCTTTTTTCCATTGCATGTTTTTTCCTGCTTTGTCAAAGATTATTTGACCATAGAGTTGAGGGTCCATATCTGGGTTCTCTATTCTGTTCCATTGGTCTATATGTCTGTTTCTGTGCCAGTACCATGCTGTCTTGGTGATCACAGCTTTGTAATATAGCTTGAAATTGGGCAACGTGATGCCCCCAGCTTTGTTTTTCTTTTTCAACGTTTCCTTGGCGATTCGGGGTATTTTCTGATTCCATACAAATTTTAGGATTGTTTGTTCCAGCACTTTGAAAAATGTCTTTGGAATTTTGAGCGGGATGGCATTGAAGGTATAGATTGCTCTGGGTAGTATAGACATTTTAACAATGTTTATTCTTCCGATCCATGAGCATGGAATATTTTTCCATCTTTTTGTGTCTTCTTCAATTTCTTTCATGAGTGTTCTGTAGTTCCTAGAATGTAGATCCTTTACCTCTTTGGTTAGGTTTATTCCGAGGTATCTTATGGTTTTTGGTGCTATTGTAAATGGAATCGTTTCTCTAATTTCTCTTTCTACAGTTGTGTTGTTAGTGTATAAGAAAGCAACTGATTTCTGTGCATTGATTTTGTATACTGCCAGATTACTGAATTGTTGTATGAGTTCTAGTAATTTGGGAGTGGAGTCTTTTGGGTTTTCCACATAAAGTATCATGTCATCTATGAAAAGAGAGTTTGACTTTTTCTTTGCCAATCTGAATACCTTTTATTTCTTTTTGTTGTCTGATTATTGTTGCTAGGACTTCTAGTACTATGTTGAACAATAGTGGCAAGAGTGGGCATCCTTGACGTGTTCCTGATCTTAAGGGAAAGGCTCTCAGCTTTTCCCCATTGAGGATGATATTTGCTGTGGGTTTATCATAGATGGATTTAATGAACTTGAGGAATGTTCCCTCTATCCCTATACTCTGAAGAGTTTTAATCAGGAAAGGATGTTGTATTTTGTCAAATGCTTCTTCTGCATCAATTGAGAGGACCATATGGTTCTTCTCTCTCCTCTTCTTAATGTGTTCTATCACACTGATTGATTTGCGAATGTTGAACCACCTTGTATCCCGGGGATAAATCCCACTTGGTCGTGGTGGATGATCCTTTTACTGTATTGTTGGATCCTATTAGCTAGGATTTTGTTGAGGATTTTGGAATCCATATTCATCAGGGATATCGGTCTGAAATTCTCCTTTTTGATGGGGTCTTTGCGTGGTTTGGGGATTAAGGTAATGCTGGCCTCATAGAATGAGTTTGGAAGTTTTCCTTCTGTTTCTATTTTTTGAAACAGCTTCAGTAGAATAGGTATTATTTCTGCTTTGAATGTTTGGTAGAATTCCCCAGGGAATCAATCCATCAGGCCCTGGGCTCTTGTTTTTTGGGAGATTTTTGATCACTGCTTCAATCTCGTTACTGGTTATTGGCCTATTCAGGTTGTCAATTTCTTCCTGTTCAGTCTTGGCAGCTTATAGGTTTCCAGGAAGACATCCATTTCATCCAGATTGCTCAGCTTATTGGCACGTAGTTGTTGATAATAATTTCTAGTAATTGTTTCTATTTCCTTGGTGTTAGTTGTGATCTCTCCGCTTTCATTCATAATTTTATTAATTTGGGTCCTTTCTCTTTTCTTTTGGATAAGTCTGGCCAGTGGTTTATCAATTTATTAATTCATTCAAAGAACCAGCTTCTAGTTTCTTTGACTTATCTGATGTGTTTCTGGTTTCTAATTCATTGATCTCTGCTCTAATCTTAATTATTTCTCTTCTAATGCATGGCTTAGGCATCAATTGTTGCTTTTTCTCTCGTTCTTTAAGGTGTAGAGTTATTCGGTGAATTCGGGATTTTTCTATTTTTTTGAGTGAGGCTTGGATGGCTGTGTCTTTCCCCCTTAAGACTGCCTTTGCAGTATTCCATAGGTTTTGGACCGATGTGTTTTCATTCTCATTGTTTCCATGAATTTTTAAGTTCTTCTTTGATTTCTTGGTTGACCCAAACATTCTTGAGCAGAGTGGCCTTCAGCTTCCAAGTGTTTGAATTTCTTCCATTTTTTTTCTTGTGATTGAGTTCCAGTTTTAAAGCACTATGGTCTGAGAATATGCAGGGAATAATCTCAATCTTTTGGTATTGGTTGAGACCTGCTTTGTGACCCAGTATGTGGTCTATTCTGGTGAAAGTTCCATGTGCGCTCGAGAAGATGAATATTCTGTTGTTTTAGGGTGGAATGTTCCGTATATATCTCTCAGGTCCATCTGGTCCAGTGTGTCATTCAAAGCTCTTGTTTCTTTGTTGATTTTCTATTTAGATGATCTGTCTATTGCTGAGAGTGGAGTATTGAGGTCTCCTACAATTAATGTATTGTTATCAATATGACTATTTTGGTTAACAGTTGGCTTATGTAGATGGCTGCTCCCATGTTGGGGGTGTACATATTTACAATTGTTAGATCTTCTTGTTGGATAGACCCTTTAAGAATGACATAGTGTCCTTCTGTGTCTGTTTCAAATCTAATTTGTCTGATAAAAGAATTGCTACCCCAGCTTTCTTTTGAGGTCCGCTGGCATGGAAGATGGATCTCCATCCCTTTACTTTCAGTGTGGATGTATCTTTAGGTTCAAAATGAGTCTCTTGTAGACAGCATATGGATGAAGAATCCAATCTGCAACCCTGTGCTGTTTTATGGGAGCATTAGGCCATTCATGTTGAGAGTGATTATTGAAAGATATGAATTTATTGTCATCATGTTGCCTGTGAAGACCTTGTTTTTATAGATTGTCCCTGTAAATTTCTGTTGTATATCACTCTTGGGGTCTCTCTCCTTTTATACAACCCCCCATTTACTATTTCTTGCAGGGCCGGCTTAGTGGTCACATATTCTTTCAGTTTCTGCTAGTCTTGGAAGCTCTGCATCTCTCCATCCATTCTAAATGACAGCCTTGCCAGATAAATTCTTGGCTACATGTTCTTCTCATTTAGTACCCTGAATATGTCTTGCCAGGCCTTTCTGGCTTGCCAGGTCTCTGTGGATAGGTTTGACGTTATTCTGATGTTTCTCCCTCTGTACATAAGGAATCTCTTCCCCTTAACTGCCCTTAAGATGGTTTCCGTGGTTCTAAGGTTTGTGAGTTTTACTATTACATGCCAGAGTGTTGGCCTGTTTTCCTTGATCTTGGGAGAGGTCCTCTCTGCCTCTAGGACATGAATGTTTGTTTCATTCCCCAGATTAGGGAAGTTCTCAGCCACGATTTGCTCAAATATATCTTCTAGTCCTCTCTCTCTCTCTCCAACCCCTCAGGGATTCCAATAATTCTGACACTGGAACGTTTCATGGTTTCCATTTTCATGGAATCAGAGTTGTTTTTTCGGGCCTCCTCTTTTCCCTTTTTATCTATTAAATCGTCTTCCAGGTCACTAATTCATTCTTCTGCTTCGCTTACCATAGCTGTTAGATTTTCTAGATTAGATTGGATCTCATTGATAGCATTTTTAAGTTCTGCCAATTCAGCTTTCATTTCTGCCCTTAGAGACTTTATGTTGCCATTAATCGATTTCTCCATTCTAGCTATTGTCTTCACAATTGCTATCCTGAATTCCATCTCTGACATCTTGGTTATATCTGAATCCATTTGTAAATTTGTGGCATAAGTCATAATCTCTGAGTCTTTCCTATTTTGGGGGTTCCTCCTCCTAGTCATTCTGTTGAGGGGTGGTTGAGGGAATGTATAGAGTCCAAATTATTGACCACAACCCAAGCAAGATGTACCTGTTTTCTAGGGACCTTAGAGTTGCTGGCCTCTTGTTTTCCCAGCCTGTCTTCTGGGGGAGGGGCCTGTCATCCTGTTACTCAGGCAACCCTGTTTGGGCAGAGCTGCCCCGCCCCCTGTGGCAGGGGATGGGCTCAGTGTCTCTTCGGAAAGTCAGAGCAGAAGAGACCTTTCCAACTCTCTGCCTTAGAGCAGAGAGATTGCAGTCTGTTCTTCAGTGAGCTCTCTAGGCTACACTATATCCATTTCTGTCTGTGCTGTTATAAACTGCAGTCCTGGATTGTGCACCCCTCTGCATTACTCCCAGTACTCGCCTCCAGGTGGGGCTCGTCTCTGCCCTTTGTGCTTCTAAAGCTGCCAGCCGCCCCCAGTTCACATGCATAGCCCTGCCCCTCTGGGTTTCCGTCCAGGGGGCTGCCCTAAAGTCCTTTCCCTGCTGCTACCGGTCTGCGAGTCTGTGCCCCATCCTCAGCATGGGAGGCTATGGCTCACTGGCCAGGCTCCCTCCCCCTTCCGTTTATCCTCCGATATTTGCCGGAGGAATCACGGCTCCCCACTTTGTACCTTGAAACCAACTGCCTACAATATTCTGTTTGTAGAGATCCAGATCTATCTTCTTACAGCTCAGGCTGATTTTGTGGGTGTTCAGAGTGGTCTGGTAGATATCCAGCTCAATTCTGGGGACCAGTTGGAATAGGGTCCCCTACTCCTCTGCCATATTTTCCTCCCTCCCAGAGACAATCATTCTTTAATGATCTTGTAGCTTCTAATGCTGTTCTTGAGAAATTTGAGAATATCTCCTCATCCTTTGTATGCGATCCAGTATTTTTTCTTCAATAAAGCTTTCTTGAATGAAAATTTTCTTTTTGTTCTTTGTCTTCTGAAATTTTAAAATGATGTACCTTGGAGTGGGTCTATTTGCATCCATTGTGTTGGGCATTTGATGTGCTTTTTAAATTTGGAAACTTTAGTTGTGGGAAATTCTCTTGAATTATTGTATTCATGATTTTTTCCTCCATTTTCCCTTTCCTGAGTTCCTAATACTGGGATTTTTTGAAAACTGGACTATTCTTATGATTATCTTTTGTCTCCATTTCTTATTTTCTTTTTTATTCTTGCTCTAGTTTCGTAAGACATTTTATCATTTTTTTTTTTCCAAATCTTCCATTGAGTTTGCCATTTTAGCTATCATTTTTTCAATTTCTAGTATATCCTTTTCTTCCTGGACATTTCTTTTTTATGGCATCCTATTCTTTATTTATGCAGTATCTTGTCTTATCTCTTAGTTGAAGATGTTAGAGATAGTTTTTATTTTTATTTTTTGAAGTTTACTTCTCCTAATTAGTCCTCTAGTTTAAAAAATATTATTTCACTATTTGCTTTGATCTCTTTCATGTTAGGGATGTTCTGTGGATTTCTGCAGTTCATAGTTGTCTGCTAACATTTAAAGGAGGATAAATGGAATCTCTAAGCAAGTGGATGAGAGCTTTCCCCTATAAGCTTCACTGTTGGGGATCTGTCCTTCTTGCTTATGGGGTGAAATAACTGATACCAGTGTTAGATGTGGATGTGTTATATTTTCCAGAGATGATTCATCCTTCTTTTGTCTGCAGGGAAATGCCCTATCAGTGTTCTGGGAGCCCAGTAGGCAAGAAAACTGAAGTGCTCAACATTCAGTAGATGTACATTTGTCTAGTATTTCTGTTTTCAATACATTTTCTTATGTTAAAATCTGCCTGGTGCCCACCAATCCAGAAATGTTCTATTGTAGCTTCTTTAGAGAAAAGATGGCCAGCTTACAGAGTTGGGAGCAATAGCCCAGTAGCATGGAATGTAGGAGATCTTTCAAATCTCCTTTATTTCAGTCTCTATTTTACCACCACCTCCAGAGGTAATATGAGTCTCTAATTTTTGAGATTTTTAAGGATTCTGCAGGATTCTTCTTGGCTTTCTCAATTGCTAGTTTAGGATTTACTTTCTGGCATCCATAAGTTCTGTTAGCACTAGTTAATCTGTGTCCAGCTTGCAAACATTTTTTTGTTTGTTTGTTTTATATGACTTTGCCAGCTTATGGCTAAAAAACTTCTTTTTAGAGTTTTCATGAGCATTTTGGAGGCCCAAGCAAAATTCACTACCCATAACCATCTGCCATATTTTCTTGTTCTCTTCACTTTTCATATTTAACCTTTTAAAATCTTTGTAAATTTTTTTGTAAACAGAATATATCTAGGTTGTATGTTTTAACCCAATCTGATAGTCTCTCTCTCTTTTAAAGTTTTTTTATTATAATTCCAGTGTAGTTAACATACAATGTTATATTAGTTTTAAGTACAATATAGTGATTCAACAATTCCATATATCACCTGGTGTTCATCACACTAAGTGAACTATCACCTCCCCTCTGGTAATCATCAGTTTATTCTCTATAGTTAAGAGTCTGTGTCTTGGTTTGTCTCCCCCCCCTTTGTTTGTTTCTTCAATTCCACATATGACTGATATCATATGGTATTTATTTTTCTCTGGCTGATTTATTTCACTCGGCATTATACTTTTTATCTCCATCCGGGTTGTTGCAAATGGCAAGATTTTATTCTTTTTTATGACTGAGTAATTTTTCAGTACTCATACATCTATCTATTTATCTATCATCTATCTATCATCTTTCATGTTTATCTCTTCAACTATATAATTCAGCTATTATAAATAACACTGCAATAGACATAGTAGTGCCTATATCTTTTTAAATTATTGTTTTGTATTCTTTGGGTAAATACCCAGTAGTGTTATTACTGGATTGTAGGGTAGTTCTATTTTTAATTTTTTTCTATTTTTAATTTTTGAGGAATTTCCATACTGGTTTCCACAGTGGCTGCTCCAGTTTACATCCTCACCAACAGTGCATGGGGGTTCCTTTTTCTCCACATCCTCACCAATACTTGCTGTTTCTTGTGGTTTTGATTTTAGCCATTCTGACAGTTGTGAGGTGATATCTCATCGTAGTTTTATTTGTGTTTCCCTGATGATGAGTGATGTTGAACATTTTTTCATGTGTCTGTTGGCCATCTGTATGTCTTCTTTCTTAATGGAAATATTCAGACCATTTATATTTAGTATAGTGACATACTTTTATCACATTCTATATTTGGTACTTACATTTCATTGCTGTGTTTTCTTTCCCCCTTTAGTTTTACTTGCTGATTTGAATATTTTACTGTCTATCCCACTTTCCTTTTGTTAATATTCACATTTTACCGTACTTTAAGATTCCATTATCTTCTGATTATCGTTCCTTTCTTTACTCTATTAAGCAGAATAAACCATTGGTTGTGAGGGAAGTTAACTACTATTTAATCCTCAAGACAAAACTGATTCCTTCCTCCTACGCTTCTTCCTGTCTTCCTTCCTCCCTCTCTTTCTTTCTTCCATTTTATTCTCATCACACTAGCTATGACCTTCAATATTTCTTGTCTGAAATATAGTTTTCATAGTGATCTCTTTGTAGTCATTTTTCCTTATTCTGCTCTTTTCCCCATATGCATGTTAGAAAATCTAATCTTAACATTTGCCTATCCACTTTAGCACTTTGAATAACTCCTGATTACCTATTGAGTTTACAAAAATGTCTTCAATCTTGCTTTTATAGTTAGCTATAGTTACACAAAAATTTACCTTCTCACATCTTATCCTTCATTTCTCCATTCCTCACGCTCCATTCATGATCCAAATTGGATCACTCATTCTACTCCCTACATGTCAAATGCTTTCCCAACTTCAACTCTCCATCCTTGCTTACAGAATCTCTAACTTTTAAAACCCAAGTGGCTCTTGTTCTCCCAATGAAGTCTTTCAATATTTTTTGTAACATAATTTGGATTTTAAGACAATTTTAACGTGTTATAATAATTTATGTATTATAAGACAAAAAGTTCCTTTTTGTCTTATAATACATAAATACCTATATTTATATTTATTGTCATAACTGATACATTATTATTTGTGTACTCCTACGTTTTATTTCTTTTGAGCCTCTGCATAGTGAAATATGTTGGAACTCTGTAAAATAGATAATCAGTGAACATTCGTGGACACAGAAAGGTGCTCAGCAACAATTGGAAGAGAGGATTTTACATTAAATAATGGGCTGTTCATTCCCTAGCTTCACAGAGCTGTGAAGGTGAGATAGCCTGAGGTTTGCATCTTTCTCTTCTTATTCTCTCCTCTAACGAAGTTGAAAAGACTTCTTCTCCAGAAAACTTAATAACTATGTTAGAAAATTCAGAGAACATTACAATGCTATACAAGCAGTTATCTTCATCTGTTTACAGAGAAATCTCATTAAGTTTCAATAAGACTGAAATCTGTGACATGTTGGATCAGGGATGGAAGAATTTTACCAAACTGACACTGTAAATGGGATTTCAGTGTAAATCTTTTTCCCACTTAAAGCAGGTTTTAAGCACTTTAGAAACATTTCTAATTAGATAAATTAGTGGATCCTAGATATACGATAGGTTATAAATGGAGTCTAGAGGTCCCAGTGGATATGCTTATAAGCTAGAACAAGTTACTCCACCCCTTTGTGCCTCAGTTTCCTCATCTATGACATAGGGACAAGGAGACCTAACTCACAGCAATACTATTAGAATTAAATAAGAAAATACATATAGAAAGAGGAGGGGTAACATGGTTAAGAGAACAGATTTGGCAATCAGAATTAGGTTAGAATTTTTGATTTGCCAATAATAGTATGATTATGAGCAAAATTATATCACCTCTATGACCACTATTAGTTATTTTGAATACACATTATTCATAGCATCTATCAAATTCTAATTTCTTTTTATTTATTTGCACATTTATGTCTCCAACCAACTGTAATCCTTCCCTCCTTGAAGCTCCTCAGCACTTTGAGTGTTATTTGTTACATTAATTGCATTCTAATTTCTTTTTAAATTTTTACGGCATACTTATTAATTTTCCTGGATGGTTATAATCTCAAAGTAGGCTTTTAAAAAAATTCATCTTTTATTCAGTACCTAATACAGTATCTTGCAAATAGTTGCTGCCCAATGAAGAATAGATAAGTCCAGTTGAATCCTAATTAAATAAAGTTAGCAAAGTGAGGTCCAGGTGGACGCATGCTGTAGATATGGCTGGAAGTCCAGAGTCTCTTCTTCCTTCATATCCTTCTGGTGACAGAGATATCTTGGTGACAGAGGTGATTTGTACCTGATCAATTATTTAGATTTGCGTGTGTCAACTGAACGGCTAGAAGGGAAAGACTCAAGGGAAAATGAATACAAATAAAAACCTCAAAACTGAAACTGAATTCAAGCTGATGAATGAGACTGTGTATTTATTTTTTGCCTATTCTATATTGATGATAGAGAGGTCAAAGAGGTATTTTTGCTATCTTGGTTTTAGAAAGTCCATTCTCTTACCTATGTTAACAAAATTCTTAATAATGAGAAACCACAAAAAGAAGGTTGACAGATCATTCGTTTGAGGTAGGTTTTTCTCAGAATGGTCCCTAAATAACATAACACTTTAAATAATTTAAAGAATTTGTTATTCAGAAAAAAGCTAAAATGAAATCCTGTATTTTTACCTATCCTAAGTCTTCTCGATCTATACCTTCATAACAATATATTCTCTTCAAGAGTTTTATTCAACAAAAGGAAAGCCAGATCCCTCAGTTCATGAATAACCCTCTCCTGATAGAGGGTACATTAACAAGGTAGGTCAGGACAAGCACCTTCTACCTGAAGCTCCACCTCCACCAATATCAGACATGAAGCTGAGTGTAGAGAAAGTCATGAAAACCTGAAAGGACCAGTGCTTGATGAGGTAAACCAAACTAGAGGATGAAGTCTTCAGAGAAAAGGAAGAAGAACTGTGAGCAATGTCCTGGAATAGGCCCTGATGTTTGCAGTTAACTCCAGTATGCTAACACCTCAGGTATGTGTGTGCTATTTTCATTTAAGGACCCAAAATGGGAGAACCTTCATTTAGCAGTCAAAGTCTTTAATTTGGTCCCATTATGTAAACTTTGAAAAAAAGTGAGGCAGAGAGGAAATTTTACAGCTTCTGTAATAATCTTTAAAGCATTAAACTTGGGGCGCCTGGGTGGCTCAGTTGGTTAAGCATCTTCCTTTGGCTCAGGTCATGATGTTGGGGTCTTAGGATCAAGCCCTGCTTCAGGCCTTCCTACTCAGCGGGGAGTCTGCCTCTCCCTCTGCCCCTCCCTTTGCCCCTCCCCCTGCTCATGCTCAGTCTCTCTCAAATAAACAAACAAATAAATAAATAAAAATCTTAAAAAAATAAAGCATTAGAGCTATTTAGTAACATATTAATAACAGAGTAACTTGTTCACGTTCACTTGTTTGATGATAGTCACCAATATGACTCTGTCTTCAGTGCTTGGAAGATGTATATATGCACAGGGGGGTATTTGTGCCCTGTGTTAGCATAAACAATATTTCCAGATTTATTACTTACAAAGTAAAGCAGTGTAACTATAAAATTTATAATCTGGGCTATCAGGAACAAAACAGAAAGAATGAAGTAACAGAAACAGTTAAAAAATTTTCTAAGAGTGTTGTACAAGATGCTATTTTTAAAAAATTTCCACCATTTTAAAAACATACTATAGGTATCTCCAAGTGTTTAAATAAATTTCTTCTATATTAAGTGGGAACAACAAAGATCATGTTAATAAATCATTGCACATGGTAAAAAAAAAAAATAACAGAAACATTTTTTTTAACTGGGATTTTTCTCTCTTCCTCTTCTTCTTCTTCTTTTTTTTTTTCTTTAATTCTGTGTTGCACATACCTAATTCTATTATGTTAGGTAATTTTAGCAAGGTTTACATGAACCTTGAACAGTCCTGTTAACTTTTTTCAGTAAATGTAGACTAAAAACATGAAGGATATTATAGTGCTTTGGGGGGGGGAAAACAGACCCACGGTAATGGCATATCATTATGAAAGGAAAAGGTAACTTTGGAGAGGCATGTGAAATGTTTGCAGCTACAGTTCAGTCTTTTGGAAAGCAGTAATAATTGCCTACATAAGAAGGAAAGTTTCTTTGCTGTTTCAATAACATAGACATTTGAGGAAAAAACTTCCTTTGACATATGCATTTCACAGTACTGATGAATAAAAAAAAAAGAAAAGTGAAGCTCATACAGCTAGTTTTACCCAAAGTATATCTGTATATATATTTATACATTTCAGGATATGGGTATGTTATCTGACAGTCATTAAATCTCAAAACTTCACTTCAGGGATCAAACAACCAGACACTTAGGAAACAAAACTGACAGAAAATACCCAAAGCAACCTCAAGAAGGTCATGCCTCAATAACCTACAAAAACTAGTTTAAGTTTTTTGAGGTATTATACTGTTGCATTAGACTTAGACCTGAAACTTACATTTTTAAAAAAGATTTTATTTATTTATTTGAGACAGAGAGTAAAGTAGGGGGAGGAGCAGAGGGAGAGGGACAAGCAGACCCTGCCTGAGTGCAGAGCCCGACACAGGGCTCCATCCCCTCACCCAGAGGTCATGACCCTGAGCCGAACCCAACTCTCAGTTTCAACTCTCAACCCCTGAGCCACCCAGGCGCCCCTGAAATTTATATTTTTTAAAAGCATATGACAAAGTTCCAAATCAGTGATTCTTGCCAAAGCTGTGAAGGCATATTGCAAAAATGTAATATTAGTTTATTGATCTGAAAAATGTGGCTGAGAAAGAGGAAATCAATATTAACCACAGTCATATTGTTGGGGGAAGAACCCCTCACGTTTGCATCTTTAGAAAGAATGACTGGATTTATGGAAATGAAAAGACATTTATTAGTGCAAGTAGATGATCAGGATGAATAGGGAAGGCTTTCCAAGACAGTATTCCCTGTGAACACGTGTGTTTCCCTGCACAGCTCATAAGTGGACAGCTGTGCAGCCTATCAAGTGGGCCTCAAGACTAGCAGCTGCAGGACACATAGGAATCTTTTCCTACTGATTGGATTATTGAAGGGGAAAGCTGCTACTATGATTTGGGCCCAATTCAAGTCTATCTCTAAATCCTTTTGTAATTTCTAATATCTTTTAAAAATGATTTTTCTCCCAGCCTTACGTCTTATGGCTTCTTATTTACAGCATGGAGAGAGAGAAGGAGAGATTTGCTAAGCCACTTAACAAATGAATCAATCAGTGATTTTGATGTTATTAAGTAACACTGATCAAATGGGACTTCTCTTAAATGGAGAATATGGGAAAAAATAGAATGTGTAAATGTAAATGATAACAGTTCTAAGAATCTTGTATCTAACTGTGTTAAATGATACCCAGGTGTTTGGGAGGACTCATTCACCACAATTTTTACTGTCTGATAGAGAAAATTCAGAGGAGTTTCCTCTTTTTTTTTTTTTTTTTTGAACTGAAGTATAGTTGATACATAATCATTACATTAGTTTCAAGTGTATAAAATAGTGATTCTACAACTCTATATCTTATATTATGCTCACCACAAGTGTAGCTACCATCTGTCACCATACAATACCATTGACTATATTCCCTATGCTGTGCCTTTTATTCCTGTGACTTATTCATTCCATAACGAGAAGCCTGGATCTCCCACTCCCCTTCACCCATTTTGCCATCTTCCCCCTTCCACACCCCCAGGCAACTGTCAGTTTGTTCTCTGTATCTACGGGTCTTTTTCTACTTTTGTTTGTGTCTTTCTTCTTTGGTAAATTTATTATCAAAGAAAACATTAGTGAATGGTTCCAGGGCATTCACTGGGCCTTGTTATGAGGCAGTGGAACATGAGTGAAGAGAGTATGGATACTTTTTATGGAGGCAAATTTTGCCTTGATTCCTTTGGTATGTTTTTATTTATTATTTATTTTTTTTAGAATAGCTTTTTCTCACCATCAAATATATGGCATTCCCAATCCTTTATCTATTATATTACAGCAGAAATTGATAAAATTTCCCAGGTACTCAGCATTAATGAAGAAGACTACTGTCAGCTCCGCGTGACCAGCGCTGGACATCAACTGTCCTAAACTCAAATTTTTGCTACAAAGGCTGTAGGGATTAACATCTCCTTACATGAGTAACTCCTTCCAACCCTACCAGTGTGACAGAAGAACGCAGAAAGACTGCCTAACTCACTGAGAGAATATGTTAAGCTATGATGCAAAAGCCTTGTAACAATGAAGAATTTTTGTTTATTCCTTTACTATTCTGTTTATCCATTTATTATTTTATTTAGCCATTTACCTGGTTCTATCCTCTGCATATATGCCTTAATTGGGGATCTTTGGAGAAGGAGGGGCAGATGCAAGACATAGTTCCAGACGGAAGGATGAATAATTTATCCTAGAGATGCATATGGGAACAATGGATTCATCCCAACATTATAATAGCTGTAAAGGAGTAGCTATGTAAAGATGAAATTACTCTTTGTTATTTTGTATTTGCTTAATTGCTCCTTTTTTGTTAAAAGATTATGTCTTAGTATTTGGTTGATCTCCTGAAGGTCACATCTACCTTGGAGATTTTATTTCAATTCAGGCTACTGTGTGTATGTGTGTGTGTGTGTTTTCTTTTGAGTATCTATTATGTTCTGGGTCTCGAGATAGTGTCTGTGGAAAATCATGGATGAATAATACAGTCACCCTGATTTTAAGGCTCACTCTGTAGTAGCCTCATTAGCTGATTTCTTTCATTCTTGAGATGCAGTTATTACAAACGACCTTATTTTTAAAGATATACATGATTTTTTCTGTCTTTTCATCAAGTACAGAATTCATACACACATACAATCTACACGCAAGCTGCCATCTGCCATATAATTACATACATACACATGCACACATGCACACACACACACACACACACCTATCTGCCCACCTACCTACCAGTTCTAAAGAACCCAATCCAGAAGCTAACTGTGTGTCAGTTTTTACTGTTGGCCCACCACAAAGACTAAGGAACATTTTACTTTCCCCTCCATTAAAAAGCCAAGAGCTTTAGAGCACCTGAGAGGCTCAGTCTGTTAAGCGCCTGCCTTCGGCTCAGATCATGATCTCAGGGTGCTGGGATCCACTGTATTGAGCCCTGCATTGAGCCCTGCATTGGGATTCTTGCTCAGTGGGGAGTCTGCTTCTCTCTCTCCTTATGCCTCTCCCCCTGCTCATGCTCTCTCTCTGTCAAATAAATAAATAAAATCTTTTTTTTTTTAAAAAGCCAAGATCTTTGAGACCTGGAGACCTGGATTACTCTTTACCTGGGAATAAATATTAAGAGGTCTCTTCATTGAAATACTAGACTCTTGGAGAGGAGAATAGCTCTTCTTTAGGAAAAAAAAAATGGATTTTATGTCAGGGTGGTAAGTTCTCTGAAAACCTGTGTGTTGTTCCATGAAAAGGAACTTGTGAGGATCCAGGCCATCAAGGGATGTTCTACCTGGTTGTCAAGGAACTGGACTCCAAGAACCTCTGTGTGAGGGGCATAAGGAAGCTTCCAAGTGGTAACCATGTTTGGATTTCTTCAAGGAGATGGATACCATGATTTGAGGGCTGCTTTGACCAAAGAACTGTGAAACAAATGTGTACTTATTGGACAAACATACATACATATATAATAGAAATTGTTCAAGATTTATGTAGAATATCAGCAACATTGAGGAAGAGTGAGGAGCTAGTAAAAAAAAAAGGGGGGTGGGTTATAAAGAGCAACAACTTCCGCTCAGTTAAAACAAAGAGGATTGAATGATGGGATAAATAAGGAACATTTTTTCACCTGCCTGTAATTAAATGAGATCTGTTGTGCCCTGTCTTATGAGGCTGCTGTCCAAATTTCCAAATCTTTATGAAAGGCCAAAAGTAGATGTTTCCTGTTGTGGGCAGATGATGGTAGCAGAGAGCTCTTCTTACATTTAAAATTTGATCCATATTCAGCTATAAACTCAAGCACTTCATATTTCTAAGCTATTTCTAATGCATAAACTCCTTTTCCATAATCACATATTTTTAAGTATTTATTTATTTATTTAAAGTAATGAAGGCGAGTGACTCATGTACCAGCCAGTGATATCTGTATGGCTGTATTAAAGGGTCAGGAATAATCTGATTTTGCTAAACTAGGAGTAATTGTCTTACTTTTGGAAAATGGATTATTTTAGATCTTTGGATCTAGCTAAAAGGCGTATAAAAATAAATTTGATCATAAGGGGTTAAATAGTTTTGAAAAGAAGATTATAAATCAGACTGACTTGTTAGATATTGTATTTTCAGTCTTACTCAAAGGATTCATAACCATCACTAGACATGTAAGAGTTACAGACTGGATTTATAGTATACACATTCTTGCCATACATCATAAAACTAATTGTAAAGAGTGGTGTAATAAATAGAATAAAGTTCATTGCTTTCACTTTGAGGAGAACTTAATAGACAGAAAGAGCATCTTCAGTTTATAAAATTAGCTTAATTTGTGTTGGGTGATAAATTTAGGGGAGTAAGCAGGCCAGAAGTTAAAAAATACTACCGTCTTATTTTGGCAAGTAAAGCAAAATCTTTTTCTTGGTGTGTTGCCCCTGCCTTTTCTTCATGAAAGCATTGAGGTTAAAAATACATTCTTGAAAATAGCCAGAAATGTTAGTCTTTAATAAAAGAACAAAACAATAAAAGGTACATTATTATAAAAAGAAAAAAAAGATGGTGTTTTACCTTCTCTAGTGACAGTGAAGAATTTTTGTTACTGTGAGATATTAACCAAGTTTTTCTTTTTTCCCGGTGTATTAACAACATGCATTTGGGGTCTTTACTTTGCCTAAACAAACACTATCTCAGCAGGTATGCTAATATCCTAGCCTCAGATATGTACCCTGCTGAAAGAAATCTAAACAGGGTGGCTACAAGGCTCTTCTGCGGTCATCTCAGTAAGAACACACTGTTGCATTGATTAGAACATGCCTAAGGAATGAGCTTCTCATTTGCAATTTGGAAAGCATACATTCCCTCTGGAATACACTTTTTTTTTTTCTTTAATTTCTGTTCACGGTTGACCTCACCTTTTTTGTTTAACCAAACCCATTAATCAAACATATCCCAGAGGTGGCTAATGATCTTTCAGAATACTAATAGAAGCAGAAAGTCAAGGACAGTACAAATTGGTCCACATCACCCACCTTATTAGGTTTACAATGCTGGCAGTACTTACTCATCTTTTGAGAATAATAGCTATCTGGTTAGCAGGGGTCTGCTGCTTTAACAATAAGGATTTTATGTACCTGTCAATAAAATTGGTTCTACAATTCCTAGAAAGTCGTATCATGCAAACTTTTCTGAATGCTATCATCAAATTTTCCCTTCTAACATTTGAAAATGTGTACATGCATCAGACTATACAATACAACATATTTATATCAATGTGAAAATGTAATTTTCTGCAAGGACTCAATTATTAAAAATTCATATCCTTTTTCTGTATCGATTTTTTTATATGGAAATTATTAGCCAAAACACAGGAAAAGGAGCAAAATATAAATAGCTAGAATTGATTGGTGGCTATTTGAATCTCCCTGACGAAACACTGGCTTGGTTCAAGCTTCATAGCTATGTGGTTGGAGCCTCAGCATCTAGCTCTTCAGTAGATAAACATGAGTATATTAGAATAAAAAGAGATTTGTTTTCTATAGAAGACTTTATTGGGAGCCTTTGTAATCACTTCTTCAAATAGTTAAACACGAATATACCAGGGGAGAAAGGGAGAAGGAGAGTTCTGGTACGGAAAGAAGGTTCAATGGATAGGCCATCTAGGTTTCTGCCCAATATGGAAAATCCATTTTCAATTCAAACCTATTCAGAGGGTAATGCCAGGGGAGAAATCATATATTCTTTGCAGTCAGAACAAAATTCCTTTAGAGAGAGTCCAGCTTAGTTGAGAATATACTCTGATAAATGCTGCAGGGATAAATACATCTCTTGTGGATCCTAGTTTTCTAGTAGAAGAAAGAAGTAACCATGAAAAGTATAACAGCAGAGGAAGGAAGAATGGGGCCAAGATGAAGCTCATCTCTGTGCAGGGCTTCATCGTGCCATTTTCAGCATTATGTTTAAGTGTTCTAAAAATATTATGCTCCCAACCTCAAGGATGGCAAAATAATTATGAATTCTAAAAACATATTTTGTCAAAATATTAATCATAGGCTTTGCCCTTTTTTTTCTACATTTCTGTGATCTTATTAAAATCTAAATTAGATCATGTCTTAGGCTTCCCTTCAAAATTCCCTCCCAGACGCCTTTCATGACACCTAGAATACAATCTCTCTTCTGATGGTTTTCAAGGCCTGGTAGGACCCGGCCCTTACCTGTCTCTCAAATGTATCTAATCACTCCTGCTTCCTTTGTTTTCACTTGCTCTTCCTTTGGCAAGACCTCCCTCTTCCTATACTCTTCACATGTTTAGTATCTTCTCATTCTCCAAGTTTCCGCTTTATAAAGGCCTTCAATAACCAATGCATGCAAAGCTGGCTCTCCTGTTATGCTTTATCTGTACCCCTTAGTTCTGTCCTTTGTAGAAATTATCCAACTTGAAATTATTTCATTTATTTTTCATTTTACTTACCTTTCCCTCGTATGCATGTCTATCTCTTACTCTGGGAAGTAAGCCTTATATACATAGGGGCCTCATCTCCCTTTTAAGTTGACCTCAGTGTCTAGTACAATGCTTGGCACAGGTGGAAGGGAATGGATGCTTGTTGAATTCGTGCTTCAGGTAGCACTATCCATGGCACTGGAGCACCTTCAATGACTGGAAGACTTGCTCTTCTGACTTAGCTGATGCCAACACTTCCTCCTGCTTTTAATGTTATATTGTATTGATGCCCAATGCCCTGGATTTATGGTGCTCTAATACCATCCTCATACTTCTTACTTTCAGGCTTAATGTGTGTGATATAAATGCAATTTTTCTTAAATCAGTGTTAGTCATATTCTCTGCATCCTTATACAAATAAACAGGCACATACACACACACACACACACATCTCTTTTTCCCTGAAACACTGTAAATTCGGTATCATTTCTTTTTCTATTTACTGATAAAGAAACTAAAGGCCAAAGGAGTCAAACATTTTGGTTACCCCACCCCCAACTTTCTTTCTCTCTCTTATTATCTTAACCATCATTGGTGAGAGCATCGTTTTGGCCAGGCATTTTACATACATTCTGGATAAGGTATACTTTGTCCTTCTGTCTGTCTGTCTTTCTCTCTTTTAAACAGATGATGAAACCAAAACTTTGGGAGATTGTGCCATTTTACCAAAATCTCTCTGTTGCTAAGAGATGCACTGAAGATTTGAATTCCTGTTGGCCTGACACCTAAACACATGCACATTGCATCTGATTTCATGTGCCTCATAGATCAGGAGTCAAAACAGATACACTGTTATGAACTATATTTCCCTGCATTGTTTGTGCTCCATCTCCACCACATCTACACTTGGAAACCTTTTAGGGAGAATAAAAAAATAGTAAGAGGCCCTCAAGAGATAAGACTAAGGGGGTTAAAGAATAGGTACAAGAACAGATTGTTCATATTCTGACCAGTCCTTTACTTTTCCATCTTATTTTTCTCTGGGTGATCAGATATACTTCTAAGACTTCAAATGTCATTTATAGGATGGTGTTTCTCAAGTCCAAATCTCTAGCCATGATTTCTTTCTCTAGCTACAGACCCATCCATGCCAAAAGACTACTAGATATCTTCACCAGGGTAGCCACTGATTTCCCAAACTCCATGTGTGCAAATTTGAGTTCTACTTAAATCTGCTCCTACACTGACACTTTCCGGAGGAATAAACAGCAGCAGCAGCAGCATGGTGTTGCCCATGCTAAACGCTTCTTCTAATGCCTGATAATTATCAGTTCTTCCAAAGATATCTTCTGAAACTGGACTCTCCGCTCCAATCAACAATATAGCCAATTAGTTCAGACCCTGGCCATCTGTCATCATTCTGGACTACTGTAATAGCCTCTCTTTTCTGCATCATGTGCTGCTCACTGTTTACCCCCTGTACACTTATTATTTTTCTGACATCTCTGAAGTTAACATTCTTACCTTAAGAACTTACGTTGAATTCCTCTCTTTCCTAAGACGCTTTATATGTTCAAATTTCTATCATGGCTCACAAAGCCCTTTACAACCTGGCCTCTTCTGTTCTCATTACCTGAATCCTCTTTCCCCTTCACACCTATTTTCTACACATACTAAATCTCATGCCTTATCCTGAACTGCTTTCCCCTTTCAAGCCCTGTGTCTTTGTACATGTTATTTCCTCTGTCAGGAATGTCCTACCTTCTTTTCTATCTGGAGACCTCCTGGAAGTCTTTAGTATGACACTCAAATTATTCCCCTCCAAACTGCTCAGATTTCTTATAGCACTTTATTATCTTTTGTTATGGCATCTACTTCATTCTGTTAAATATGCATATATTTACTCGCCTGTCTCCCCTTCTTCCTCATTAGTCTGATTCCTATTTAAGGTAGTGTCTTTTTCTTCTTTGTTATTTACCCAAAAGGATTATTGTTCTGAGCAGTATAGGACAGATATTCAATAAAGGTTTGGGAGTATTGATGTGGGAATATTTGGGAGACAACTTGTTTCAGGAGATCCAAGAATCTAAAACCTTCTTAAAGGCATGAAGTGGCCATACTTGTCCTATACCTTAGTAGCACACTTTACAAATCTACCTTCAAGGTCACCATAGAAACTAGAAAGGCAATGGCTGAAGCTGAACCCTCAGATATAGAGGCTGCTGTCAGTGGCTTTGATATAGTCCATTCTGTCTATAAAATGCTTTTATCTAATTTTCTCAAATTCACCCTTAGTACTCTCTATTTTTTGTTTTTGTTTTTTTTGTTTTAATTCCAATATTTGTACTTTTACAGTTATAAAGTGTCTGATGTGCTTGCTGTCACTGAGCTTCCTAAAGAGAATTATTTGGAAACAAAGAGATGAAAGTGTTGCTGCTCTGTGGTCACACTGGGAGCCCTTCAGAAAGAGCAAAGCCTGCTTGCTTCTCAGAAATCACTGGTGAAGATTAATGCATGAGGTCCACAGTGAAAACACTATTTTAACTTTAAAAGATCTCAACAACTACAGCTATTCACTATATGGGTACTGAAGCTTTTAAGGACTCACAAATCCTAAAGATGAGGAAAAGATAAGAAGCCATGAAGTTAGAGTATAAAGAAGATGAGAAAAGTCTTGACCAGAAAATGACCAAGAACTATATGTCAGGAGAATTGTTTTTCTTTTCAAAGGTTAAAGTATATGCAGCTGGTATGTAATCACATTTTAATGTTTTACCTCTACATTTAAAATCTAGATATTACCATGCAATAAGGAAACTTCGAGATTCAGAGGCCCTAGGAATCAGCAGTTTATACAGAACATAATTTGTCTTTATGCATCTTTGGCAAATGTCCATCCATCATCTTCTGCTTAAATGCTTCTGAGATTAGAGAGTTTATTCTATTAGCCTACCCAAGTCTATCTCCTTGTTGGGCAGCTCTAATTAGTATTAATGTTTAATTTGAAGCCTATATATCCCTCCTGATATGTCCACATCTTCTTTTCAAATTCATTTTTTCATATATGTATGCATGCTTAATATACATATATATATATTTAAGCAACTTAAAGTTAGTCTGCTCCTTTTCTTATAGCCCTTAGAATTTTGAAAGGATTTATCCTATCTCCCATGAATCTTCTTTTCTCTAGTTTATACATCTTTCATCCCATAGCAGCATGAAGAATGATAAAAATCATATTATGGTCATCTTCCTTGACATAACATGATGTTACTAATTCACCACTCAGCAGAGAAAGAATTTTGCTTTTATTTAGAGTACTAATGAAGCACTTATCCTGAACATCTACAAAATCTGCTTATTCCTTCAAAGAATGGCATGTATTTATAAGATTTTCAGTGAGTAGGAGATACTTTCTGTGACTGCAGAATAGAGAAAAACTAGTTGGTGTAAAATAGTCGAAGACTGCATTCTGCCTTCATTCACGGTCTTTGTGTGTTCTAATAAGCAATCTAAATCATTATAGTGCATGCTAATTAGAGAGATGAATAATGAGTAATGCCACCAAGATTAACATGTTCAGTGTAAAATCAAGCATTGATATATAGAAATTGGATAAATGTTAAAAATTATGCTTTCAGAAGACATCCAAATGGCCAACAGACACATGAGAAAGTGCTCAACACTCAGGGAAATCCAAATCAAAACTTCAACGAGATACCACCTCACACCAGTCAGAATGGCTAAAATTAACAAGTCAGGAAATGACAGATTTTGGCGGGGATGCAGAGAAAGGGAAAGCCTCCTACACTGTTGATGGGAATGCAAGCTGGTGCAGCCACTCTGGAAAACAGTATGGAGTATGGAGGTTCCTCAAAAGTTGAAAATAGAGCTACCCTATCATCCATCATCCATCATCCATCAATTACAGTACTGGGTATTCACCCCAAAGATACAAATGTAGTGATCTGAAGGCGTACATGCACCCTGATGTTTATAGCAGCAATGTCCATAATAGCCAAACTATGGAAAGAGCCAAGATGTCCATCGACAGAGGAATGGAGAAAGAAGAAGTGGTATATATATACAATGGAATATTATGCAGCCATCAAAAGGAATGAGATCTTGCCATTTGCAATGACGTGGATGGAACTGGAGGGTATTATGCTGAGCGAAATGAGTCAATCAGAGAAAGACATGTGTCATATGACCTCACTGATATAAGGAATTCTTAATCTCAGGAAACAAACTGAGGGTTGCTGGAGTGGTGGGGGGTGGGAGGGATGGGGTGGCTGGGCGACAGATATTGGGGAGCGTATGTGCTATGGTGAGCACTCTGAATTGTGCAAGACTGTTGAATCACAGACCTGTACCTCTGAAACAAATAATACATTATATGTTAAAAAAAAAAAGAAGAAGATAGTAGGAAGGGAAAAATGAAGAGGGGGGAAATTGGAGGGGGAGATGAACCATGAGAGAGTATGGACTCTGAGAAACAAACTGAGGGTTCTAGAGGGGAGGGGGTGGGGGGATGGGTTAGCCTGGTGATGGGTATTAAAGAGGGCATGTATTGAATGGAGCACTGGGTGTTATATGCAAACAATGAATCATGGAACACTACATCAAAAACTAATGATGTAATGCATGGTGATTAACATAACATAATAAAGTAAAAAAAATTATGCTTTCACAGTAAAATAACAAAGAAGGAAAGGTTCAGTATGACTGACTAGTGTATAGGAAGACAAAATCATAAATGCCATCAAGTATTGTGTTTTTTTTTTTTTAAATGTTATGATTTAATTAAGATTTTTTTTTTTGTTCCTAAAGTGAAATTTCCCTCCTGGTATTTTTTTTTTTAAGAATTTTTTATTTATTTGAGTTAGAGAGAGAGCATGAGTGGGGGCAGGCGCAGAGCGAGAGGGAGAAGCAGGCCCCCCTCAACAGGGGCTCAATCCCAGGACCCTGGGTTCATGATCTGAGTTGAAGGCAGATGCTTAACTGACTGAGCCACATAGGGGCCCCTCACTACTGCTGTTTTAAAAGTTGTTTTTGTTATTGATTATTGGTTATTTTTCTTTTTTTTTTTTTTAAGATTTTTATTTATTTATTTGATGAGAGAGACACAGCGAGAGAGAGAATACAAGCAGGGGGAGTGGGAGAGAGAGAAGCAGGATTCCCGCTGAGAGGGAGCCCGATGCGGGGCTCGATCCCAGCTCCTTGGGATCGTGACCTGAGCCGAAGGCAGACGCTTAACGACTGAGCCACCCAGGCGCCCCAATTATTGGTTATTTTCCAAAGCTCTTCTTAACAATGGCAAAATTGTCCAAAAGAAAATGATTGATTTTAACAGTGAAAATTACAGGTTTAGGTAAATGCACTCTGTCAGCATTCTTATTATGATGACCCACCTCTGGGAAGGCATGGTCTTCAATGTGATGTGTTGCTTCTGTTTGCTGATTTAATTTACAATATTCAGACTTGTAAAAGTTAACAGATTTTGTTTACATGTATGTATGTAATTTTAACTCAACTTTATTGTAATTTACATAACAATGAATTATTACTCATTTTATTTTATTTTTAATTTAAATTTTAGTTAACATACAGTACAATATTGGTTTCTGGTGTAGAACTCAGTGGTTCATTACCTACATACAACACCCAGTGCTCATCACAAGTGCCCTCCTAATGACCATCACCCATCTAGCCCATCCCCCCACCCAACTCCCTCCACCAACCTCAGTTTGTTTCTCTATCATTAGGCGTCTCTTATGGTTTGTTTCCCTCTCTCCTTTTTTTTTCTTTTCCCCCTTACCACATGTTCACATTTTCTTTCTTAAATTCCACATATGAGTGAGATTATATGGTATTTGTCTTTCTCTAACTTATTTCACTTAGCGTAATACACTTTAGCTCTAACCATAATCATTGCAAATGGCAAGATTTCATTCTTTTTGATGGCTGAGTAATATTCCATTACACACACACACACACACACACCACACCTTCTTTATCCATTCATCAGTTGATGAACATTTGGGTTCTCTCCATAGTTTGGCTATCATTGATACCCCCTTTGAATCTATATTTTTGTATCTTTTGGGTAAATACCTCATAGTGCAATTGCTGTGTCATAGGGTAGTTGTATTTAAATTTTTGAGGAACCTCCATACTGTTCTACAGAGTGGCTGCACCAGTTTGCATTCCCACCAACAGTGCAAGAGAGTTTCCTTTTCTCTGCATCCTTGCCAACAGGTGTTGTTTCTTGTGTTGTTAATTTTAGCCATTCTGACAGGTGTGAGGTTGTGTCTCATTAAAGAGAGCAGGGAGAGGGGCAGAGGCAGAGGGAGAGATTCTTAAGCAGGCTCCACACCCAGCGCAGAGTCCCATGCCGGGCTTGATCTCACAACTTTGAGATTATGACCTGAGCCTAAATCAAGAGTCGGACACTTAACTGAGTGAGCCACTCAGGCACCCCATGTTACTCATTTTAAATGTAAATTTGTATAACTACCATCAAAGTGAAAGTTATAAAACATTTTCATCAGTCTAAAAAGATCCCTTGTGCTTTTTGCAGTCAATACTCTTGGTCTCTGACTCAACACTTATCACTCCTAGCAACCATTGATCTGCTTTCTGACACTATATATTAAGTTTTTCTATTTAGAATTTCATATAAATGTTATCAAACAATATGTATGATTTTTTGCTCAACATATAATGGCATAGTATTTCTGATAGTCATCCACACTGTCCCATGGGATCAGCAGTTTGTTCTTTCTCATTACTGAGTAGTATTCCACTGCATGAATATACCGTGATTTGCTTATTTCTTCACATATTGATGGGCATCTGGATTGTTCCATTTTGGTACTATTATGAACAAAACGACAAGCTTATTGTGTATTTGTGTATACATGTTTCATATCTCTTGAGCAAATATGTATAAGTCTAATTGCTGGATCACACAATAATCATATATTTAACTTTAAAAAAATTGCCAAGCTTTTTCCCGAAGTGGTTGCAAAATTTTATATTTCCATGGACAGTGTCTGAGATCCAGTTGCTCCACATCTTTGCCAACACTGGCTGTTGTTAGTCTCTCTCTCTCTTTTGTTAGTCTTTTTTTTTTTTTTATTGAAGTATAGTTGACATGCAAGGTTAAATTAGTTTCAGGTGGACAACATGGTGATTGGGCAACTCTATATGTCACATTATGCTCACCACAAGTGTAGTTACCATCTGTCACCATACAACACTATTACAGTATCATTGACTATATTCCCTATGCTGTGACTTTTATCCCTGTGACTAATCATTCCATAACTGGAAGGCTGTCTCTTCCACACTCCTTCACGCATTCTTACCTACACCTCCACCATCTCCCCCCGCATCTTTTTAAATTTAGCCATTTGAATGGATGAGTAGTGACATTTCATTGTGGTTTTAATTTCATTTCCTTAGTGACTAGAGATGGGAGGCATCTTTTCATATGTTTTTTGGTCATTGGTGTGTCTTCTCTTGTAAAGTATTTGATCAAATCTTGTCCATTACTTTAGTGAATTAGTGAATTATTTTTTCTTTGTGACTTTAAGAATCCTTTGTATATGAATACAAGAACTTAGACATATATACATGTTACAAATATTTTCTCCCAGCATGTGGCTTCTTTTGTTAAAATAGTTTCTTTTGAAGATCAGATCTTTCAAACTTTTAAAAACTGAGATATAATGTATATACTATGAAATATAGATCACAAATGCTTAGCTTAATGAATTTTGACAATTGCATAACTTAATATAACTGCCATTCTTACCAAGATATAGAATACTTACATCACTCCAGAATGCCCTACACTGCAGTATAGTTGAGTGAAGAAGCCCCCAGAAAAGGGGAAATGAAAATATTGGTGGGGAAGGGCCCTTTTTATGAGATTGGGATCCCAGAAGACATGGGAGTACTGGGACCATAACATAAATAGGAGAGTTACCAGCAAAGAAGAGGAGAGAGTCATCTTCTTTTGAGTCTGAAGGGAAATGATTGTTCATTTATTTTTCTTTTATATTTATTTAATGTCTAACTGTGCCAGGCCTGTGTTAAGTGCTTATATTATAGTGGGGAATGGGTCAAGCTGTTCTCTGCTCTTGTGGTGTTTCCGTGTTAGCTGTGGAGATGGACACTCTAAACCTGCCCTTTCCAGGAAATCCTCTACCCCAACTACAGAGGCAACCTCTGATCTGTTTCTGTCACTATAAATTAGATTTGCCTATTGAAGAATTTCATATGTATAGAATCATTCAGTTGTCAATTCAGAAGTCAATTTTGTGTTTGACTTCTTTTGTTCAACATAATGATTTTGAGATTCATTCATGTTGCAGCATATACCTGTAGTTCATTCTTTTTATTGCTAATTAGTAGTCCATTGTATGGAAATATAATAATTTGTTTATCCAACATTTGGTTTGTTTCAAATTTTTGGCTATAAATATAGAGCTCCTATGAACATTCATGTGTAAGTCTTTTTGTAGACATACATTTTCATTTCTCTTAGGTGGAATTCTTTGATCATGAGGCATATGTAAGTTTACTTTTAAAAAATTTTATTTTGAAATTATTTTAGATCCATATATGAATTGCTAAATAGTACAGAAAACTCCAGTATACTCTTCATCCAGCTTCCATCAATGATAATATCTTATATAACCATAGTACAATGATCAAACCCAAGAAATTGATATTGGTATAAAACTATTAACTAAAATACTGAGCTTATTTTCATTTCAATAAGGAAATATTCATTTTCCTAATGGCTAGGAATGTTGAACACTTTTTCATGTTTCTGAATCATTTGCAATCTATATATCCTCTGCAATGAAATTTCTGTTTAAGACTTTCGCCCATTTTCTAGCTGGATTGTTTACTTTCTCACTCTTTAGTTGAGAAAATTCTTTACATATTCTGGATACAAATTCTTTATTGGAAATGAGATTTGCAAATATTCCAGTTAGTTGCTTATTTTTAGTCTCTTATTGTCTTCCTTAGAATATTTCTTTAAAAAATGTACTAAGTGTGACATCATTATTTTCTTTTATGGACTGTGATTTTTGGTATGATGTCTAAAAACTCTTCACCTAACTTTAAGTAGGTCATAAAGATTTTCTCTTACATTTTCTTCTAAAACTTTAGTATTTTCATGTTGCATTTACATCTGTGATCTATTTTGAGTTAAATTTTGTATAAGGTGTAGGATTTAGTCAAGGATCTGTTTTGTGTATGTGTGTGGAGGTGCATATGAATGTCCAATTATTCTGACATCATTTATTGAAAAGATTATTTTTTCCATTAAATTGCTTTTGCATCTTTCTTAAAAATCACTTGCCCCTATTTGTGTGGGTCTATTTATGGACTTTATTCTGTTCCATTATTCTATGTTTCTATCCCTAAACCAATACCACACTGTCTTGATTACTGTAGCTGTCATAAAATTGGGTAGCATGATTTCTCCAACTTTATTCTTTTTCAAAATTATTTTTAGCTATTCTAAATCTTTGCCTTTCCATATTAATTTTGAAGTTAGCTGTCTATATCTACAAGATATCCTGCTGACATTTTTCTAGAAATTACCTTAAAACTATAGATCAATTTAGAGAGAATTGACATATTTACCATGCTGACATGAACATAGGATGTCTATTTAAGACTTCCCTTTCTTTTATCAACATTTTTTAGTTTTCAACATGCAGATTTTATCCAGTATTTATAATTGTTTTTCTTTTTGGTAGAGTGATTGCAAATGGTCTTGTGTTTTAAATTTCTATTTCTAATAGTTCATTGTTATCATAAAGAAATATGATAAATTTTTTTGGCTTATGTTGACCTTGTATCTAGTTATCTGCAACCTTGCCAAACTCAATCACTAGTTTGGGGAATTTTGTTAATTTCTTGGTATTTTTTTACCTGGAAAATTATGTTATCTACAAATACGGAGACTTTGTTTTTCTTTTCAAATCTATATGCCTTTTGTTCCTTTTTCTTGTCTTAATTCACCAACTAGGACTTCTATTATTATGTTGAGTAGGAAGGAAACATTGTTTTTCCCTTTTAAGTATGTGTTAGTTGTAGGTTTTCTTTGTAGATGTTCTTTATCAGGGTCTTCTAATTACTTAACATTCTATTCTAATTACTCTTTTACTGAAAGGGTTTTCTTTTTTTTATCTTACATTGCTGTTGGATTTTATCAAATGATTTTTGTGCATCAATTTGTATAATTATGGTTTTTCTTAAGACTGTTATATCATAGGTTGCATTGATTAATTTTTTAATATTGAACCAACCTTGTATTTTTGGAATAAACTCCATTTGTTCATGGTGCATTGATGAAGATTTTTACATCCTTGTTTATGAGAGATGTTGGTCAATAACTTTCTTTTTTGTACAGTTTTTACCTGAAGGTTTTAAATTTTGATAAAGCCCGATTTATCAATTTTTATGAAACAAAAAAACTTTTTTTGTCCTTTATGTGCTATCTTGGAAGTCTGTATGATTTTTGTTTTCTATCTAGAATATTTTTATATCTGCTAAATTCGTAATATTTTATCCTGTATTTTCCTTCATAAAAGTTATAGTTTGTGCTTTTAAATTTGTTTCCACAATATATTTTGTGTTAATATTTTGTGCATTATGTGAAATTAAGGTTTAGATTCACTCTCTTTTATAAAAATAACATCTTTTACCAGAATTATTTGTTGAAAAGACTATCCCTTCCCTCATTTAATTATTTGGTTACATTTGTTAAAAGTCTATCTAATATGTACACTTGAGTCTATTTTTGGACTCTTTATTCTGTTTCATTTATCTACGTGTTTATCCTTATAGCAATACTATATGATCTTAATTACTGTAGCTTTATAAAAAGTATTAATTGAGATAGTATACATCTTCTTTTTTCCTCTCTTTCAAAATTTTGTTGCCTATTCTAGACACTTGAGATTTACATATAAAATTTGGAATCAGTTTGTTGATTTCTGCAAAAAGCACGCTAGAATTTTGATTTGGATTGCATTCAAACTATAGATAAATTGAGAAAGAACTGGTATTTAAACATTATTGAAGTTTTTTGTCCATTAACGTGATGTATCTCTTCAAATTCAAATTGATAATTTTTTTCTATTCTAGTAGGTCAAATAGCTAGTTTCCCTAAGGATTTTATTTGAATGTTATCATATTGTCTACAAATAAAGACAGTTTCATTTTTTTCCTTTCAAGCAAGTATGGTACTTTTTTTCTTTTCCTTATATCATTGCACTGGCTAAAACTTCCAATACAAGGTTGAATAGAGGTGTTGAGAGTGGACATCCGTGCTTTTTTTCCTACTCTTAGAAAACTGTTAAGTCTTTCAACATTAAGTATGTTAACTGTAGGTTTTCAATTGATTCCCTTTACCAGGTAGAGGAATTTTCTTTTTATTCCTAAGAGTTTTTAATTTTTTTTTTTTTAAAGATTTTACTTATTTGACAGAGAGAGACACAGCGAAAGAGGGAATACAAGCAGGGGGAATGGGAGAGGGAGAAGCAGGCTTCCCACGGAGCAGGGAGCCCAATGTGGGGCTCGATCCCAGGACCCTGGGATCACGACCTGAGCCGAAGGCAGACGCTTAACGACTGAGCCACCCAGGCGCCCCAAGAGTTTTTAATTTTTAATCATTAGTTGGTGTTGAATTTTTCAAGTGTCTCTTTTGTGCCTATTAAGGGCATCACATGGGTTTTTCATATTTTTAAAATTAGTATGCTAAACTACACTGATTGAGGGGCGCCTGGGTGGCTCAGTCATTAAGCGTCTGCCTTTGGCTCAGGTCATGATCCCAGGGTCCTGGGATTGAGTCCCACATTGGGCTCCCTGCTTGGCAGGAAGTCTGCTTCTCCCTCTCCCACTCCCCTGCTTGTGTTCCTGCTCTCACTATCTCTCTCTCTGTCAAATAAATAAATAAATAAAATCTTTAAAAATAAATAAATAAATAAATTACACTGATTGATTTTTAAATAGTAATTTAACCATAAATTCTTCAGATAAACCCCACTTGGTCATGATGTATCCCCTCTTAATATATAAGGGGATTCAATTTGCTAATACGTTGTTATGGATATTTGTGTCAGTATTCCTAAGGGAAATTGATGTGTTGTTTACTTTTCTTATAATGTTTTTGCCTGGTTTTGAGATCAAAGATAAAGATGGTCTTGTGAAATGAGTGGGAAGCAGTAAAATGTGTAATAACAATAGCACAAAGGAAGGGGAAGGAAAAGTGAAAATCTGCTGTTGTAAGAAGCTTACATTATATATAAACTATACAAGAAACTAAAAATACATATTCTAAACTCTAATAACCATTATAAAAGTAAACAAAATGGAAGAATTCAGAAGCCCTGAGAGAAAATAGTATATGAAAATATTCAGTTAATCCAAATGAAGCAAAGAAATAAAGAAAAGATGGATCAAACAAAAGAGGTATCAGGAGGATAGATTTAAATCCAATCAGAATGAAATTTATATTAAGTGTAAGTTATTCAAACATTCTAATTAAAAAGTGAGATTACCTGATTGGATACAAAAAGGAAGACACCATATGTTGTCTACAAGAAATGCACTTTAAATATAAGGCAAAGATGGGTTAAAAGTAAAAGATGCAAAAAGATAGAACATGCAAACAAATAAATCCTAAGAAAGCCAGGGTGGTTATATTAATAGAAACGGTGGATTGTAGAACAAGAAATTTTAGCAGAGTTAAATAGGGATATTTAATAATGATAAAAGGTCAATTCATCAAAAAGATGTAATAACTCTACATGTGTATGCACATATTGGAACTTTGATTTGCATGAAGAAAAATGAGACAGAAGCAAAAGAAAAAGCAGGCAAATCCACAACTATAATTGAAGATGCAATCATTTTCTATTGGTAAATAATACAAAAATAGGGGGAAAAATTAATGAGGATATGGAATATTTGAATCACATAATCAGCCAATGTGACCTATTATTTAGAACATTACACCCAACAAAAGCACAACATATTTTCTTTTCAAATGCAAATAGAACACTCACCAAGCAATACATATCAATATAAGACCCCTTACCACATATATTTCCACTTTTCCCTCCCCTTTCTTTGTGCCATTGCTATACTTTCTACTGCTGTGTATGCTCTAAACTCTATACATTGTTGTTAAAATTTTTGTTTAACATTCAATTCTTCTGCAGATATTAAAAATGAGAATAAAATCTCTTTTATATTTATGCACATATTTAGTATTCTTGGTCTTCATTTATTTCTGTAGACCCAAATTTCTATGTGGTGTCTTTTTCTCCCATCTTAAAGAACTTCCATTAACACTTCCTGTGAAAGTATGTTAGTAATGCTCTTTTATTGGCCTGATAATATTTTTACTCTGCATTTATGTTTGAAACATATTTTCACTGGATATGAAATTCTAAGTTATGCTTTCCCCCACCTTTATATTGGAGATTTCATTCTACTGTCTTTAAGATTGCCTTGTTTCTGATGAGAAATCTTCTATCATTCTTATTAGGTGTACCCAACCCCGAGGTTGATTAAAAACTTTTTTTATTATTATTATTATGTTATGTTAATCACCATACATTACATCATTAGTTTTTGATGTAGTGTTCCATGATTCATTGTTTGCGTATAACACCCAGTGCTCTGTTCAATACGTGCCCTCTTTAATACCCATCACCAGGCTAACCCATCCCCCCACCCCCTCCCCTCTAGAACCCTCAGTTTGTTTTTCAGAGTCCATCATCTCTCATGGCTCATCTCCCCCTCTGATTTCCCCTTCTTCATTCTTCCCCTCTGGGGTAAAAAAAAACTTTTTATCATCAATTTGGTTATTAAGTTCCTTAATGTAATTTTCTCTGTGTTTGTTGTCTTTGGGGTATCTTTGTTACTTGGATTTGTGCTGTAATAGCTTTCATTAAATTTGGTAAATTTCAGTCATTATTTTTTTAAATATTTTTCTTAGAAATCCCAACCCCATTTTTGGGAGATTCCAATTATAAACATTTGACTGCTTGATATTGTCTCACTAGTTCCTGAACTTATGCTGTTCTCTGACTTTTTTCCTCTGAGTTTCAGATTAGATAGCTTTTATTGCTATGTTCTCAAGTACACTGACCTTTCCAGCTGCACTGTCTAATCTAGTATTAAATCTATCTTGTGAATTTTTCATTTCAAATATTTAATGCTTCAGTGCTAGATTTTCAATTTGACTTTTAAAATACATATATTACATCTATCTTCATCATGTTTCCTTTAAATCCTTTAGCATATTTTTAGAAGCTTAAAGTTCTTTTTTGTCAATTCCATCTTTCAATCATTTCTGGTTTTAACCCTTTTAATTAATTTTTCCCCTGTTTATGGATCACATTTTCTTGCCTTTTTACATTTGTAAAGGTTTTTGTTGTTGCTGTTGTTGTTTTTAATGGAGCTAGGTATTTTGTATTTTATGTTGTCAAGTGTCTGGACTTGTGTTTTCTTCCCTTACAGAGTAGCAATTTTTGTTTTGGCAAGTATTTTAGTTACTGGAGTATCATTCCGACCTTCTCAATGCTGGTTTCTTTGTTTGTTTGTTTTTATTTTTTTGGTTTTTGTTTGCTTGTTTGTTTGTTTAAAGAGGGACAGGGGAGAGGGCTAGAGGGAGAGGGAAAGAGAGAATCTTAAGCAGGCTCCATACCCAGTGTGGAGCCAGATACAGGGTTTGATCACAATCTTGAGATCATGACTCAAACCAAAATCAAGAGTTGGACGCTTAACTGACTGAGCCAAACAGGTGCCCTTCACTGCTGGCTTAAACCTTTGTTAAGTAGGCCTTAGAGTAGTCTTTACTCTGGAGTCTGACACTTCTAGGACCTCTACTGAATGCCTACATTTTTAATGAGGGCAATTTATTTCAGCTGGACAAACCCAAATGTCTCTCATCCGTCTGTAATCTTGGCAATTGTTCAGCCTACTATCTCCAGTAGTTGTTCCTCGCCTAGATTTATGTGGCTTTACTACATGTGTATCAGTTTAGTATTTGGCCAAATACTCACAGGGACCCCTATGCAAACTTTGGAGCTTTTCTCTGCACAGTTCAGTTTCTTCCTCTCCAGTATTCTATTCCTCTTTAATATTAGTCACCTTGATCTCCTCTAACTCTGACCTATTTCTTCAATTCAGCAAACTTTCTGTGCTGTGTTTGGGTCTCCCTTTCCTTTACCATGGTTCTAAATGTGCTTCTCAGCAAATGTGCAGAAGGCAAAAAATAGTAGAACTTGCCTCATGTTCCCCCTTTCTCAGGGATCATAGCTCTATGCTGCTTGTTTTCCAATTGTTGAAACCATCTGTTACATATATTTTGTGCAGTTCTCTAGTTTTTGTTTTTACATGCCAGGGAGGCAAACCTAGTACTAGTTATTCTGTCATGGCTACAAACCCTACGCATTCAAATATAAAAATTATAACCCATTTACTATTCCCCATCATACATCATTTTAAACTGAAAACATTGGTCAAATTAAAAAAAAACAAAAACAAAAAAACACTGCTAGAGAAAGACAAACATCATATGATTTCATTCATATGTGGAATTTAAGAAACAAAACAGATGAACATAGGGTAAGGGAAAGAAAAAGAAAATAAGATGAAAACAAGAGAGGGAGGCAGGCAGACCATAAGAGACTCTTAACTATAGAGAACAAACTGAGGGTTGCTGGAGGGGAGGTAGGTGGGAGGATGCACTAAATGGGTGATGGGCATTAAGGAGGGCATGTGTTGTGATGAGCACTGGGTGTTATATGTAAGTGATGATGAATCACTAAATTCTACTCCTGAAACCAATATTACACTATACGTTAACTAACTCAAATTTAAATAAAATCTTGGAAGGAACAAAAAACAAACAAAAACCAAAAAAACCTCTGCTATGCCATTAGAACAGGGCAAGAATTTAGAAGTTCACCTGCTGACTTAAAAAAAAAAAATTTAGAGCCTAATTTTTTAGACTAGTTTTAGGTTAACAGCATGATTAAGAGGAAGGTAGATAGATTTTCTGCATACCCCTTGCCCCTGAACATGTACAACTTCCTCCACTATCTACATCCCCCACCAAAGCGCTACATTTGTTGCAACTGATGAACCCACATTGACCCACCATAGTCACCCAAAGTCCAAAGTTTACATTAGGGTTTACTTTTGTGTTATACATTCTATGGGTTTGGACAAGTATATAATGACATGCAGTCATTATTATACTATCATACAGATATTATACTATCATACAGGTAGTATTAAATCTATCTTGTGAATTTTTCATTTCAAATATTTTCTAAATATGCCCTAAAAATTCTCTGTGCTTACCTATTCACCCCTCCTCCCACCCTTGGCAGTCACTGATCTTTTCATTGTATCCATAGTTTTGCTTCTTCTAGGATGTCATAGTTGGAACTGTACATTATATAGCTTTTTCAGATTGGCTTCTTTCATTTAGAAATATGCATTTAAGATTCCTCCATGTTTTTTCATGGCTTGTTAGCTCATTTCTTTTCAGGGCTAAATAATAGTCCATGGTCTCAATGTACCACAGTTTATTTATCTGTTCACCTACTGAAGAACATCTTGGCTGCTTGAGGTTTTGGCACTCATGAATAAAGCTGCTATAAACAACCGGGTGCAGGTTTTTGTGTCAACATAAGTTTTCTTTTTTTTTTATAGTTTGCTTTATTTTATTTTATTTTATTTCATTTTAATATTATGTTAATCCCCATACATTACATCATTAGTTTTTGATGTAGTGTTCCATGATTCATTGTTTGCGTATAACACCCAGTGCTCCGTTCAATACGTGCCCTCTTTAATACCCATCACCAGGCTAACCCTAAACACCAAGGAGTAGGATTGCTGGATTGTAAGGTAGGAGTTTGTTTAGTTTTCCAAAAAACAACCAAACTATCTTCCAAAGTGGCTGTACCATTTTGCATTGCCACCATCAATGAATGAGAGTTCATTGAAGCTGCTCTACACTCTTGTCAGCATTTGGTGTTATCAGTGAATCAGATATTGTCTATTCTAATAGGTGTATAGTGAATATCTCAATATTAACTTGTATTTCCCTGATGACAAATGATGTACAGCATCTTTTCATATGCTAATTTGCTATTTTATTTGCTATATCTTCTTTGGTGAGGTGTCTGTGAAAGGCATTGACTCATTTTTTTTTTAATTTTATTTTTTTTAAGATTTTATTTATTTGAGACAGAGAATGAGAGAGAGAAAGCACATGAGAGGGGGGAGGGTCAGAGGGAGAAGCAGGCTCCCCGCTGAGCAGGGAGCCCGATGCGGGACTCGATCCCGGGACTCCAGGATCATGACCTGAGCCGAAGGCAGTCGCTTAACCAACTGAGCCACCCAGGCGCCCGACTCATTTTTAATTTAGGTGGTTTTCCTCTTGTTGAGTTTAAGAGTTCTTTGTATGTTTTGCATCACAGTCCCTTATCAGATGTGTCTGTTGACTTTTTTGTTTTGCTTTCAAAATTTGCCTTGTATCATCATAATATTTTAATGGAAAATTCTTTCAGAAAAAGAAAAAAGTGATGATCTCTTTTTAGAGACACATTATACACTTTAATCAGCTGTTAAGCTGGGTGAGAATGAAGACATCCATTAGAAGCAATGTGACTAATTGGAGAAGTAACATTTTCTAGCTTAGGGATGTCATGGATCATATGTAGCATACCAGCACTTCTGAGACTAGCCAAGTTAATGGTCCTCTGGTGGGTACAACATTTACCTGCCAGATGGTAGAGTTATAGCAAATTTTACATTAGAGAAATAATGAAAATGGGAAGGATTTTTTTTCCTTTCTCAATAAGCTATTACTGTATCTTCAAAAATGTTTAAAAGCCAACATCTAATTGGATTAATATGTAGATTAGTGAGAATAACTTGTTTGTTAATGATGGAATATGAAGCAAGAAAGGTTTTATTTATTTTATTTTTAAAAGATATATTTATTTATTTTAGAGAAGGGGAGCAGAGGGGAGGAGAGAGAGAATCCTCAACCAGGCTCCTTGCTGAGTGCTGAGCCTGACATGGGGCTCAGTGTGAGGCTTGAAGTGAGGCTCCATCCCAGGACCCTGAGTTCACAACCTGAGCTGAAATCAAGAATCAGATACTTAACTGTCTGAGTCACCCAGGTGTCCCAAAGCAAGAAGGGTTTTATTCTTAACTCAGCCATGCACTCAAATTTCTTTATCAAGTTAGATCAACTAAACCATTTTTTCTAACTCTATTTTTCATATGGGAGTCTCTTTTTAATGATCCTCATGTATCATAGTTTTACATTTTGTAGGTTATACATGATGACAAAACAATGCTTCCAAAAGAATTTGTATTTTATTAATTACATAAAATCTACAAATATTTACAATGGAGCAGAATATATTTATGTGGTCTGGTAACATATATAAAATTACAGATACAAATTACAATTCAATTACAGCTAAGTAACTGCCTTTTAAATCTAGCATGTTCATATACTTGGTGTACACAAGGTTAAGCAGGCACATGGATAGTTTTAAGGGAACATTTCTAGATTTTCAAGTTCAATATGTACTTATTTTGTAAGCTCAATCTGCTTAGGGAATATACCATTGTTGGTATGCTGCTTCCTATTTACAAATGCCCTTCTTTTACTTTACAGAAGAAAGGCAAGCTCCTTATTTGTTCTCATCTTTCAAAGGTACATTGTCTTGGAATAGAAAAAAATTTATGGTACGCCAAAAAAAAAAAGAAAGAAAGAAAAATTTGAAATATTGATAAAGTGAATGATGTTAACTACTGGTGAATACATTTTCATTACAGATAATAGGACAAGCAATAAGGCTTATAAGCAAAAAAAATATATTTTATAAGGATACTGTAATTAAAGTATAGGTTCAAGGAGAAGAAATACTGTAAAATTTCTGACTGGTTATAAAAGAATTTGAACATGTGTTTACTTTTTAAATGGATTGTAGGTATCAGATTATATTATTTAAAATTATTCAAATACACCATGAAACTGAAGCTATAAATTTAGAAGTATTTACAGTGCAAATAAATGCTGAAAAGTGCAGGAAAGAGAGTGTTTCTTTCTTAATTATTCACTTCTGTTGCTCTTACAACTAGAAAGGCCAAACTGGCATTGGGCTCTGCAAACTGGTCTTCTGGCTATTTATGGACATGATCAAGAGCCTGGCATGGCATATTTTTAATGGCAGTTATCTCACAACTCCTCATTATAGTTTGCTGTCATATATGAGGCACTTGGCATTTGGGAAGCAAGAAATAATTACAAGATGCATAGAGAGGTCACTTGTTTCAAACTTCCAAAGAGAAAAGATAAGTTCTCTTTGTGGTGATTAACATAACATAATAATAATAAAAAATGACCTCAGTCAATATGTTTGGACCATACATTTTAGGGCTTTGCTGTGTTTTCAGATATTGCCACTTAGCCAAGGCAGATGGTCTGCTTACAAAAAAGGTTTTATTTTTTTGGTCATCGTTGTTATTTAAATTACATGTTGTGCAGCCAGAAATCATTTTTCATGCAATTAGGCCAGGGAATTTGCCTTATGTTCCTAAATACCAAAGGTGGTGATGTCATGACAGATCCAATTATTTGACTATGGAAGAAAATGCAATGGAGAGAGAACATCTGAAGCAGCAAAATTTTTTCCAACATTCACAATTGAAATCTGACCCAAATATCCTACCTTTAAAAATAAAAGGCAGCAGCATTCAAGCCAGGACTCTCCTTTCCAAGGGCTATTTTTTAAGTTTTGTGGAAGAAGGGGACATAGACAACAAAGAATAATCTGATGCATTCTGTGAAACTTAATTAATGTTCCTGCACTGAAGCAAATTAATTGGTATTGCTAGTGTTTTCTGAATATATCTAGTAATTTTTAAGTCTTCTCTCAATGCTACATGGACAACAAATTAAACTCGACTGCATGTGGACCTTTACTCATGGTAAGGTCTCTATGGATATGGAATGCCAGTCACTAGTCTATTTAGACTATCAAATCCTGTCTGACTAGAAGTTCTCTTCTTAGAAAACTCAAACTCTAGCATTTACTGTAATTGCTACATAGTTTTCCCCAAAGCAAAATAACGTAAGCTCTTTTCTACATCTGGCAAAGCACAAATAACTATTATTTAATGGCACAAAGGATGCTGAGCCTGAAGAGTTTCCTAATGTATTTCTCCAGCGGTTAGGAAGAAATAAAAAGAACAACTATTTATATTAACCCAAGTATAGAGATAACAAGGATTTTAATTAGTGAGAGTATCATATCACAGGCTTCACTGTAGTAATTTGATATAATGTAATTTGTGGAAGAGAATGAAAAGTAATCATGTTACAGTAAATACAAATGGACAGAGGTGTGCAGAGAATGAAGGCAGTGTCATGCCCAATTGATGTCCGTGGATGGCAAATTCATTAGTTTTGTGACTCCAGCCAATGAGAATGCATATTAATGGAGCAATACCTGAGGACAACAATTATGTCTGACAATATTTGGGTAGCTAATATTCTCACTTATATTGCTAAACAATAGGACTTACTTAACCAATTAACTTTTGGAATTTTCACATAAGGTTAAAGAAGATAATTTTATAATTATAAATTCTGCCAAATTAAAATAAAATTAAAATATTTCAGTTTTATTAAAGAGCCATTTCAGTGCTAAAATCCCTGATACACTGCTAAACATATAAATGTCTCCTCATACAGGACTGAATTAAAAATTCTACATAAGTTTGAATAAAGATATTTTCTATATATGTCCACTTGCTTTCCCCCAAATCTACACACACACACACACACACACACAGAGGGCATATATATATATATATATATATATATATATATATATATATATATATATTATAGTGGCATTCTGATGGAATCTGGAAAAAAATAAAAAAAATTTCTGTTCAAATTACTTTTCACTAAAGACATTTGTAAATTTTGCTATCACCTTCCCTTCATTTATTCTGTTAGTTAAGCTAAATATATACTCTATAACAATACATACGATTTCTCTCATTAGCAAAGTTGGAGTATTTTCCCTCTGTTGATCTGGATTAAAGGGATGTATAGATGGGCAGTATGCAGGTAAATTTTTTCAATGTGGTCTTTTATAGCACTAAATTGGTCCAGTGACTCCTGTTCACATGCCTGAGTATAAACCCATAGTGTGAAGCTAGGGTACCCAGAGATAGCAGGTAGAAGAAGTAGGTAGGCATAGCTCATAGTAATTCAAGCCTCTTAAAATTCTCACTTAAAAGGTATGAAAATGACACTATTCTATCTTTTAAAAACACTCTCTTTGGAATATTTTGTACCCCCAACCCACAAATAATCCAAAAAGGATAGATGCATGAACTATATAGCCATGCATGCAATGATTTACACTATAACTGAACTGGATTTATATCTAACTTTAAAAATTTGGATAATATTAAGATGTAATATATGAGGTCTAAAAATAATGTTGTTTTGAGATGTTTTCAGATCCTTTGTCAAACAAAATTAATCTTTAATATGTAAGAAGACATACTAAATAGAGTGGGGCAGTGGAAAAGACATACAATTGACATCTATAAAATTCTGAAACTTATGTAGATAATAAATATTTATTTAATAATACAAAAACATAACTATGATTTAACACTTTATACTTGAAAAACTATAGTTTACAGCTAAAGAAAAATGATTACAATGTTGAGTTTCCTAGTCCTTATGAAAGCATTACTGTAAAAGTGATAAAGACAATGAATGTATAAATATATTATAAAGGTATTAAAATAAAGCTGGGTATAGATATAGAAATTTCCAACAAACACTTAAAGTATTTTTCATGTAGGAAAATGACATACTCCACCAAATACCCTTATGTGCCACAGTAGAGTGAATTTGTATTGTATTCCTCCAGCTTTTGTAATGACATCCATCCTAAGGGTGGTGGAATAAAGCAAGGAATCTTTAGTGAGTAATCAGTGTGTCTGCTTTTTGATAGAAAATATAAGTTAATGTCCACCATCACTTATTATCATTCAGGTACATTATATAATACGTAAAGTTAATTTTGACCATTGAAAGAGTGGTCAGTGAAGAAATAATTTTCTCTTTCCATATCTGTTATTGGGGAAATTTAGGCAGCCTCACTGATGATTCTAATAATTCCATTGTATATTCTACATAGTCAGTCAGTTGGTAGGTACATAGAATGTACCAAGATAAGGAAACTGTTGGCCTAAGAGCTAACAAATGTGTATGCTTCCAGATAGGAGGAAATAACACATTTACTAATAAAGAACAGGCTGTGTTGAGGATGATGGAGTTGATAAATTTAGAAAACAATGTAAGAAGATGACAAACAGGATTAGGGAGGAATTAAAGAATAAAGTTTTATTGCATTTTATGTTTAAGATGTCTGTAAAAGATCTAAATGAAGATGATAGAGACATCCAACAGGCCATTATAAAGATCAAAGAGAAAAGAAAAACATTTTCTATTACTCCTCTTCTTAGAATATAAACACCCTGTGGGTGTGGGGGGGTTGTCTTTTTTCTAATTTAATACCATTTATCACATAACCCAGGGGCAAACACTTAATGAGTATTATTTTAATTAGAATTGCATTAGACTCAAGATCTTCATATTTCAATTCCTAAGATAAAAAGGCTGGCCATAAAAATGAAATATGCTTCTGGGGCTATTTGTCATTCATTTATTTTATGGGAGGAAATGCTTAGGAAATTAACATACATGCTTATTTTGTTAATCGTAGAGAAATATCAAAATGTCAAACTCAATAGCAAACAACTCTTGAATGTTTTATCAGCTTCAGAATAGGTCAAAATGGGTGTGAGGAAATTATATATATGTATTATATATATATCATTTTTATATCTAATTCTTTTTATATAGAATTTTTAGAGCAGTTTTAGGTTCATAGCAAAACTGAGCATAAAGTACAGAGAATTTCCATAAAATATATTTTAAATGTCTTATTCTCAGCATTAAAAAAATTAAGTACTCTGGCTTTGGTTTGCAGGAAGAAAGGAGGTGATGGGATAGGAGATTTTGGGAAATATGTTAATTTCTTTTCATTGTTAGAACATTTATAGTAGTGTGTTGTGGACAGGTGCCATTATTCTAATTTGATAGAAGATTAAACAGAGAAATGAAAAAGCTTGTATCTCCCCATAAGCCCTCTCAGTAAGCAGGAAATGAGGGTTATGGGGTTCAAATGAGGAGGAGGAGTGGGGTGGAGATGGAGGACAAGGCACTGACTTTAAGACTCAGGTTTCCACTGGCCTATGGGCCATCTCCATGGTCCCTAGGGAAGGTTTCCATGAGGCTGAATTGTGGGGAACAACTGAAGCGAAAGCTACAGAGAACAAACAAGTTGAAGAGAGTGAATGTAAAAGATATTCCATGTACAAGGAAAAAAAAAAGAAAAGCGACAAAAAATTGAGATCTCCTGTGCCAACAGGGAGCTAGGGATGATGTTATGAACCTGAATAATTTCCCTGAACTGAAAAAAAAAATGACTGCAATGGCATTTAATTGGGACTGCCCTAAAAGGCAAGGAAGGGCTTTATTATGGAGAGTAAAAGTAAAGTAACAGAGACAAGAGGATGAGTTGGTAGCAAAGTTGGAAATGAAAGAAGGAGAGGAGAAGGCCCAACTTGGCCATTTCTGATCCTGTCTCTCTCCTGTTCACAAAATTTCCATTGTTCCCCAGTGTCTTTAGAATGAAATCTAATTCCTTAATATGGTTGGTTATTTTTTTTTTTAAATTTTATTTATTTATTTGAGAGAGAGAGAATGAGAGAGAGCACAGGAGAGAGGGGAGGGTCAGAGGGAGAAGCAGACTCCCTGTCGAGCAGGAAGCCCAATGTGGGACTTGATCCAGGGACTCCAGGATCATGACCTGAGCCGAAGGCAGTCGCTTAACCAACTGAGCCACCCAGGCGCCCAATATAGTTGGTTATTGATTCCTTTGATGATTTGGTCCCAAAATATCTTCCAGGAGATATGTCCTCCTGCCTGCTCACCCTGATTCCTTACCCGGCAATAGACAAACTCAAGTCAAACTGGATCACTTAAAATTCTCTTGTCCATCTGTGAGCTTTTCCATGTTTTCCTCCATCTGAATTGCCCTTCCTCCCATCTTCACCTATCAAATAAATCTCTATGAACAATCTCAAATACTACTTTATCCTTGAAACATCTTCTTCCAGGCTAAAATATGTGTATTTTTAACTCTCTCTACAATAGTATTTGTTTGTACCTTTTGTAAAGTACCCACTAGAGAAAGAGATACATTTTAATTATTTATACATGTCTTACATCCCTCCCCATCTGTGATACAATTCTTTTGACAACTGGAAACAAACCCTCTTTATTTTTGACTCCTGGACTCAAGCTTAAAACTTAAATATGAATAGTTATCGAATAGAGACTCTGACATTATCTCAGGTTCTTTTTCTTTTTTTTTTTTAATATTTTATTTATTTTTATTTGAGAGAGAGAGTGAGAGAGAGAGCACTAGAGGGGGGGGTGTCAGAGGGAGAAGCAGACTCCCTGCTCAGCAGAGAGCCCGATGTGGGACTCAATCCTGGGACTCCGGGATCATGACCTGAGCCCAAGGCATTCACTTAACCAACTGAGCCACCCAGGCGCCCTCAGGTTATTTTTCAGTATGTGAGATGGAGATTAGAATATTTCAATGTGTACTTTTTCTAGATGGTTCTCAAACTCAGTGCTCCTAAGAAGAACAAAGGAGTTTGTTAAAATTCAGAATCTTTGGTCCTTCTCTCTAGAATTCATATTTAGAAGATCAGCACCCAGGAATATGAAGGTAGGCAAGCCTTCAGTGGATTGTAATGCAAACATGGACTACACTTGGAGGAGCAGTGTTCTCCCTTGCCTGTGTGTCACAGAAAGCTAAATGGCTTCCACAGGTTTTTGCTCCTCCTCATCTGCAGCCAAGGAATTGGTTGCCTGGCCAGAGATTACATTTCCCCACCCTCTTGTACCTATAACCTATGTGGGACCAAGGGACTACTATTCAACAATGAAATAAGAGTGAAGTGCTTTGTATCTTCCCAGGTCAAAGGATTAAGAAATGGTACATAATGAAGGTGATGGAGTCACTGGGTGGAAGAAGCATCAATTCCAATAAGCAAGACACTTGTCACTGGAAAGTGAGCTTCTACCCATTAGGATGACTTGTTTGAAACTTTATATGAATGAGAAATAAACTTTTAGTCAGCATATATTTGGAGATTTTTAAACAATGATAAAAGACATTATTCTTTTTTTTTAACATTTTTTTTTATTTTGTAATGTTAATCACCATACATTACATCATTAGTTTTTGATGTAGTGTTCCATGATTCATTGTTTGCATATAACACCCAGTGCTCCATTCAGTACGTGCCCTCTTTAATACCCATCACCAGGCAAACCCATCCCCCCACCCCCAATAGCATATTCATTTTTCTTTTTTTTTTAAGATTTTTTATTTATTTATTTGAGAGAGAGAGAGAATGAGAGAGAGAGCACATGAGAGGGGGGAGGGTCAGAGGGAGAAGCAGACTCCCTGCCAAGCAGGGAGCCCAATGCGGGACTCGATCCAGGACTCCAGGATCATGACCTGAGCTGAAGGCAGTCGCTTAACCAACTGAGCCACCCAGGCGCCCAGCATATTCATTTTTCAAGGAGTAGAAGAGAAGAATTAAAACCAAGGAGGTTAGATTTTGATGGTCTTGATCTATTAGGTAGGTAGAACAATATTTTAATTCAAAACCTGTGAGATAGCAATACTTAAGGGTTTTTAAGAAAACCTACCAATGAGAACATACATGGCTGAGTTTTAATGCTAGTAACTTCTAATGAAGGCATACCGGATTGGTTGAAAATTCCATCAAAACATTTTATTTATAGTTCTAGCAATTTTTAACTTTTGCCTATTAATAATAATTTACAGAAAGTTCTGTTATTATAAATGATCCTTTATGAAATCATGAACTGAGAATAGTTTCTTGAAAGTAAAGTAAACTTTAATTTCTCAAACAAAAAAACCAAGAATGAGGCTAAATTCTGGCATAAACCTATTATAGCAGAGGTCTACCTTTGGCTCAACTTGATACTCCATGAGTGGAACTACCTTTTCTGAAGACATGTTTAGTTTTTTAAGTCTGAGCTGTTTCTATAAGCCAAGGCATCCTAGAATTGTTATAGCTGACTGTTTTCAAAATACTGTACTAATTTGAATCTCCTCTCTTTCCTCAAATTCATGAAGCATTTAATGATGCAGTCATAACAAACTAGAGACCACAGATTTCCCCATCCACGTATCATGCACTATAGGATCAAACATCATTTATAATATTATTGGATTCTACAGGAGCTATTATTACTCCCTTTTGTCAGAAAAGTGTTGAGTTTTCCCAAGCAGAAATAAGTCTTGTAGCTCTTCATTTGCATTTCAGAAGCCTCATTTCCAGGCATTTACTCTTTGTAAGTAAACAGATGGATTTCAAATATTAAAAACCCATTTGGTATGACTGAAAACTTAACCGCCTACATTCCCCCATTACAGAATCTTTGGGTGTGAAATTGAAAAGTAAATTATACTATGTTCAGTCTGAACAGAGTTCATTTAGAGCTTTGTATTTGTTAAATTGAGGGGGAGATTTATTTATGGACAAAGACTACAAAAGAAACTGTTGGTGGGCTGAACACTGACCTGAAACTATGAAGAGGTAACTGCACTTGATTTCAAAAGGTGTGATTTGGGTAGATCTGAGATAATGCCTTTTTTTTTTAATGCCAATTAATATACCATGGACAAGAAAATGATAATAAAAAGGGGAAAAGAAGAGTGGGATTCTTTCTCATGAGGGTCCCCCAGATTTGCCTGTCCACCCACAGTCCATCTGCTAATGTTTCACCCTGTTGTCATTTCACCAAAGTTTGTTCAGAAGCTTTGGTTGGGAAGTCAGCCAATAATGATGCTTTATCGCCTTATTAAAAAACAGCTCATGGACAACTGGGTCATAATATTTTCCCCATAAACCAACTGTTATGTCACAAAATGGAGGTGAGTGATTTGAGGTAGAGAAGAATAAGCAGCAGGAGTTGAGACAGGTTTTAAACAAAATATCTGTTTTGCACAAAGATGCATTAATAAGTAATGGGAAGACAGGTGCCATGGACCCCCGAGTCCCCTTCCTCCACCGATGTTTGGCTTAGAAGGGCAGATTTGATTTCTCTATTAGTAGGTAGACATTTCATCTAGAATTACACAGGGTAAAAAATTGGTCCATTATGCACATTCTCAGAAGTAGTAAATTTTCCAAAAGAGACAGTACAATTAGAGAGAGAGAAAGAGAGAACACTGGCATACAGAAAGTCATTCAGAGTTAATAAAACAGGACAGGAAACATAATGTTGCATTAAGACATTCATTTAAAGTGATCTGCAAATTATTTGAAAAAAATAGCAGAGAGATGTAGGAAAATTTTCTGTGTTGCAAACCACCAGAATCAAAAGTGTCATGCATTTAATGTTTAAGACTGCAGAGTTTAGACTCATGAATAAACAGCTGCTTTTCCAGTGATATCCAGCATTGCTCTTTCTGGGAGATAAAAACACCTACTATGACATTAGATCCATCGGTGGCCAGCTCCGTTATTTAACCTCTCTGAGCCTCAGCATCCTGGTCTACAAACATGCCTCTTTTCCTCTAAAAAATAAGATTATTGTAAGGTTGTTATGAGTTATCTAAGAGGTATTGGGAACTCGATCAATGGCCAATTTGTCTTTCGGTATGAAGCGACCATATACCAATAAAACATTCTCAAATTTAGAAAAATTAAACTAGAAGCATCAAGTTCTTCAGTTTTTAAGAATTGGTAAAATTTACATATACAAGCAAGTGTAACTATTTTTAAGGTGTAACCACTTTCTGGGACTAAGAACTTAAATAGTGTTGGTTAGTCTAAGCTTGACAATTAGAGCAAAATGAACCATTTTCTTCTCAAGTAGAACTTTACTGTTACACATTGTATGCCTAAATAGAAGGCAAACATGGGGTGATTTCCCTATTTTCCCAAAGACTGCATAAAGATTTTTTTTTAAAGATTTTATTTATTTATTTACCCAGGCACCCCAAGATTTTTCTTAAAGTAGACCAGATAGAATGTATAAATTTTGCAAATTAGATAAGAGAGCCAACGTCTACATATAGTATTTAATTAACTAATTTAGTTATGAATGATGTATTATTTATTTATTTATATTTTTAAAAGGATTTTTTATTGTTTTTTTATTTTTAAATATTTTTTAAACATTTATTTATTTAATAGAGAACACATGGGGGGAGGGGCAGAGGGAAAGGAAGAGAGAGTCCCTAGCAGACTCCATGCTGAGCATGGAGCCTGACATGGGGCTCAATCTTACAACCCTGAGATCATGACCTGAGCTGAAACCAAGAGTCAGATGCTGAACCGACTGTGCCATCCAGGTGCCCCAAGATTTTTTTTATTTTTAATTAATCTCTACACTAAATGTGGGGCTCAAACTCACAAGAGTCTCATCCTCTACTGACTGAGCCAGCCAGTCACCCCAAATACTGTCTTTTAAATCATGGACATAAAATATCATATTTGCTTAGATATAATGCTTTTTTCCACATCTACATTTCAATAAAAATTTTTAAAACTCATATACACATATATCACTGTTTTCATTATAATTAGAGCTCCTTCTAAGTTATCTAATAGTTTCCAGATCTGGTTATCCCAAATCTATTTCAGTTGTTTGATATACAGTACTTGTAGGATCCATGTGTGATGGTATCACTGGAAATTATATTCCCATATATTTGGAAAGTAGTCTTTTTCAATTTTTTTGGTAGCATTTATTAATGACTCACACATTATAATCACTTGCTGTATTGTTTTCTACAGTGACCCAACATCGAACATGAAGACAATCATACAGTTTTTACTATTAGGTGACCACCCCTAGACATCCGTAACTGGCCATGATTATGAGGTCTTTTTAACATGCCTTTGCCACACGATATTTTGTTTTTAAAATTAAAATAATTGAAAGAGTGGGCTATAGTATAAGAATCTTTGTGAGAACTAGAATAGAATATAAATGAACTTCCTTTTGGGGGGGTGGGGACAAATGCTTTACATTTAGACATATAGGGCAGCAGGGGACTTTAAAAACTATTCTTCCTCCCAGAAGTATTCCCATTATGCTAGGTTGCTTTATTTGCCAAAGTCCATTAATATCAAACCTATCTTTAGTGACCTTATTGATCTGTTTTTCACTTAAATATTCAGGAAATATATTTAAAGAACCTACTATGTGTGAAATGAAAACAACCCCAGATTGCTCATGACCTACAAGGAAACAGCGAATTGGATAATTATAATTTCATAAGATAAATGCCACAGGTAGGCATGGGTTTGGGGTGATTGGGAATATAATAGTGTGTGCGTGTGTGTACGTGCATGCGCAGGTGCACACACACAGATGCATTCACACTAGTGTGGCTGGTGAGTGGGGACGTTTCACAAAAAGCTTTTTGGAGGAAGCATTGCTCAGCGAGAGCTGAGCCTGAAAGATAGATAGGAAACTGTAAGCTGGAACAAAGCAGGCATGGAAGGAGCTGAAGCATGGGGAAGCATGCGCGATTTAGAAACGCAAGCAATTTTTTGATTGAATGTAGGGTATGTTTTGGGTGGTAATGAGAGGTTAAATTGGAAGGGCTCATGGGAGACAGACTGAGGAAAGCCTTGCTTATGAGTCTCAGAAATTTCGATTGTATTCTGAAGGGAAGGTGAGCCATCACTTTATGTGATATGACAAGGAGTGACATGATCAGATTTATGTTGAACAGAGATCCCTCTGGCAATATCGTAAAGGAAGGTTAGGAAGGGAATGAAACCGGAGACAAGGAGATCATCTAACAGATGAGGAATAGGATGTGGCGTTCAGTAATAGTGATCTAGTCTATGTTCTTATTCTTTTAGAAATTTCAAAGCAAGGGTCTTTTAACTTTCATTTCCTATCTAGCATCTGTACAGCTCAGAGCGAGGTCCAGAAGTCTGAGGGTTCCCTCATATCTGTTAGTGTTCTTTCATATGACAACAAGGGACTGTATAGCTTTTCCACATAATTTTCTTAGAACACAGATATTTCCACATAGGCACACACATATATTCTTCACATTCTTTTTATTAACTTCTAAGCCTACGGATATTATAATAATTTTACACTTGTAAGAAATAAACTGTAGCTTATCAAAATCAATAAATTTCTCTGCATTGTAAACTAAATTTCTTAAGTTCCATACAAAATGTTTTGAAGTCTGTTTTCCAAATTAAAAGATCAAGTTGGGAGCAAGGAATCAGGAGACATTTTTATTTTTATTTTTTAATTATGTTCAGAGACATTTTTAGACCAACTTTTGCTCTACTCTCCAAAGTGGAAGTCTATTTATACAATAGGCAAATTAGCTTTTATATTCAAATACTCTTTGTTATTAGAATGATAAAGTATTCTTTGGAACAGCAAATACTACATAAATACTCTTTCAAAACAATCATTACAATGAAATAATGCATTTTTCTTGACTAAGCCAAGAATTTAGAATGAATTTAAAAGTTTGAAGACTCTCTTGCACTAATCTAGTTTATTCACCATTTCCGGCACCCAGATCCTAAATTTTGTTCATGTCTCATTCCCCTACTACCCTGAATGTCTTCCTAGCAATTCTTCAAAATATCCTATAATGATTTCAGCCTGAAATGCCATATTTTTTTTTCTGAACTCCCACAGGAACTATTGTTGGTAAATATTCATTTGGCAATAAGTCATAAAGTGTCTTGTGACACCTTTTCTATTTTAGTCTTGAATTGTTGAGATCTAGAAATAATAGCAACAACTATCACTTCTGTGGGGTTTACAATTTACAGCTGTGTCATATAAGTTATGATCTAAGACATCCAGTAAAATAAAAAAAGAAAGATAGTATTCTCTTTCCTTTAAAGATAAGGAAAATGAGACATTTGTTAATTCTTGTATTTAACAGGTGACACAGGATATAAAGAATTCCTTAAGAAGACATGTTTCATCTGCTCAAGGAGTTTAAAGTCTAGCTGGAGAGGTGGGCAATGAAGAGTTTAAGTTCCTCAGGGAAAATATAAAACAGACCAGAAGTAAGAGAACAAAGCCTTAACCCACCTCCTCTCTAGCAGATTTCATCAGAACTGTCTTTTGTCTAGTTCATCAATTATGTCCATATTGGACAATTCAACAGATGCTTTCATGTACTTATCTTGCTGACTTCCTGGCAGTACCAAAAACAGTATTTTTAGGTCATCCCATCCTCTCGGATAAGAGCCCGCTTTTAAATCAGTACTGCTCGGGCTACTTTGCAGCATCTACCTTCTTACCCAACCATTAAACGTTGGTGTTTTCAGAATTCAGTTGACAATCCTCTTCTCATTTTATTCCATGAACTCAGACAATCTCATTCACTTTTGTGACTCGATTAACATCTCAATGATAAAATTCCCAAACCTCTATTTACAGCTCCAATATACCTCTGAGCTTCAGAAACATAAATCCAACTACAGACTTCACTTGGATGTCTTTCTGCTCTTCAATCTCCTCTTGTTCCAAACTAAATTCATTATTCTCCTCTCCAATCAGCTCCACCTCCAACTTCCCTATTTGAACAAATAGCTCCACATCAACCTATTACTAAAAATCTGAAAGCTGGCAGTCATTCTTGAAAAATAGATCGTTGAATCACAAGTTTAATTTCTTAATATTCCTTAAATCTATCCCTTTCTTTGCAAATGCAGCCACCACTTTCTTATAATCACTTACTTCCTAATCGGTTTCTGTGTATCTAATCTTTTCCCACCTTTATCTGGTTCTAACATAACAACTCGAGAAATCTCTTTAAAAATACAAAGCAGATTATACCACCGCTCTGTTTAAAGTCCTAAAAGTTTCTCATTTCCTATTCCAACCAATGTAATGTGACTCCCAGCTCTCTGAGATCTGTCCCCTGTCAACTCTCCAGCTTTATCTCTAATCTTATATTTTTATAATTCTATGCTCTGCTTTAATACATTTCCTTGTAAAGATATGTAATTTTACTCTCATATGTAACTTCACTCAAATCCTTCAATTTTCTTGGAAATGTGCTTGCCCATCTCTCCTTGGTTAGCCCCAGAACCTCATTCTGCTTCCTTTGGGAGATCTTTTCTAGTGCCCTAAATGTGCTAATATTTCTTAGTGGTGCTTCCATAGAGCCTTCATATTCTATTGTATTATTCATATTTTATTGCAATTACTTATTTGTCTATGTTCTCCATTAGCTCTGTCTATATTTTATATAGGTAATGTCTTGATTTCTTCTATATCCTAGTTCCAGATCTTCAACAAATATTTGTTAACTTAATAAATAAGGCAATGTTACTCAAGCTACTAAAATTAATTAAAATTATTACAAGAAAGCATATAAGAAGAATAATTTCTCTTGTGGACAATAAAAGTTTTTCAGAAAGAAATGTACCTTAAAAAACAGATTAAAATGGCACCTAAAGTTTCAAAGCAAACTTAAAGGAATTGAGAAAATGATAGATGATGTGGAAGAATGGCATAAATCAGAATTCTAAAGACTCATAAGTGAGATCATTGGGAACAAGGTATATGTGGAAAAGAGAGGTGGCAATATAGTACTCTGGAAAGAAATAGACATTCAGAAATCTCATTTCAGAAACAAAGACTAAATTTGAAAAAAAAAACAAAAAACAAAATGAGCAAACAAAATGGAAAGTTCTTTAAATTTCTCTTTTGTCTCTTTCTCTGGCTTACATTCTGGATAATTTCTTCTACTCTATTCTGCTATTTGCATGTGAACCAGAATTTTAATTTAATTTTGTTTTAGATTTTTTAAAAATAAGTTGTTTTGTTTCTTTTTCAAATATATCTTGTCAATTCTGATGTATTTTTTATTACTTCTTTAGGGTCTCAATTCCTGATTTTACTTCTTTAAACATCTCAAATGTTAGTTTTATGTGCTGAATCTGAGAATTCTAATAGTTAGGGTCTTCATGGGCCTGATTGGCACTTTGTTGTTTCCATTGATTTTGCTCATGGCGGCTTATTTTCTGCATGTGTTGGGTAATTTTTGTATTGTGAAGTTAAGTTCCTTGGAAATATATCTGTCAGATTTCTTTGAGGCATTTGTTTAAGTTGCATTCATTTAAAGTACATTTACTTCTGCCAGGTTCCTGGTGTCCTATCAACCTGAGACCATTTTCATCTTAATTTACTTGACTTAGGGCTTTTCAGGTCATATATGTCTGTGGATTTGGGTTAGGAACTCTCAGAGGAGATTGTTGATTTTATTCTACTTCTCCCACCATCAGAGTAGAGATAGTAAAACCTACTTTTATGGGACTAGTTCTTCCCTTCCTTTCTTTCTTCCTTCCCTCCTCTCTTCCTTCCTTCCTCAGTGAAATTGTTGCTAGCTGAGTGTCCTGAAATTGCGCAGAAGTCTCTCCAAATTTGTGCTCCACTGGGGCTCTAGCTTTGGACTATTGCTCCTGGCTGTTCCATGGTTTGTTAAGATTATAATTCCCAATTAAGCATGCTCTTAACATGTTTGGGAATATTTGGAATCATGTGGTATCATTTTTGATTGTTTAATGACTAAAAAATGCTGTTAACATTTAACCTCCAGGAGAAAGGGAGAGTCCTGAAGCAAATGACTGCCTCTGGGGAACATTACTTTCTAGTCTTCTAGAGTCCAGACCAGACCATGAAAATTGGCAAATGTTGCTGAGGCAAACTCTGCCTTGGGAGAGTCTTACTATGTGAAAGTCTTACTTTACTTAATCAGCTACGCTATGATAAAAAATGCGTATGCATATTTTTTCAGTAGTTTATATATTATATACCAGCAGAGGTTTTTCTGAGTTTACTCTACCATTATCACCAGAAATTGGTGGGGGGGGGATGCTTGTCAAGTTGAACAAATCTTGGATATATATTGAGGCTACATTATGTAAAATAACCTAGGGTGAAGTTAGCACTCAAAATGTGTTAGTTGCCTCTAAATGGGAAATATCAGCAAAACTTCTTGATGTCAGTGGACAAACATAGAATTCTGTCTCTACTGCATAGCACATAATTTGCTGATGTTAAAGTATTCTGCACCAAGGAAAATTCTATTTTCTGATCAATGTCTCTGGGAAAATGCTAGTTGTTAGTTTTTACAAAATCAGATTTTTACCACTCAAGTCAGCTGATTATCTGAAGTTGGATGTAAATCAACTCATCAGCAGTTTCCTGAAGAATGTTAATGTGGATCTGTGCCATTTCCCTATTATTCAAGGAGATAACGTTAGTCACATTGTTTCAAAACCTCACTCATCATTTGCCTTAAATACGAAAACAGGCTCATGTAGATTCGAAATTTTTTGTCATTAATATAATAGCTATATCCATAGAGAGAAATGCAGGGACTTCCCCGATGTATATACTGGCTAAATGAAAACTTACAAATAGACTGGTATATCATATAATTTTCTTAACACTTCTAGCTGAAAATTTAATTCTTGGGGGGGCTTGTGAAGCCATTGAGTGTCAGAGGAAAACTGACTGTCAAATTGGTCAATAAATGAGCTCTTGCTCAGAATAAATGAATAAATAACATGGGTATATTTCTTGTATAAATACCACCAAAGTTCCCGTTGCTTTTGCAAAAGTTGAGGGAATGGGTTTAGGCAACATCTGCAGAACTTCTTCTTTGGAAATCTGCTTATTCAGTAATTAGCAAAGAGCAAAGTAATTAAACATATTAGCATTTAAACATATATTGGCCATTTTAATACCATATCATAAGCAGATTTGAAGACAAGAAGATTAGGCTGAAGAACATGTGCTTTCCTTACATATTAAATTGAAAGATTCCATGCCTAAATCAGCCTGGCAAATCTGAAATAAAATGTGGTGACAAGATCCAATTATTTCAAGAGCTGATAATTTAGTAACAGCATGAAAATTTTTATTTTCATAAATGAACAGGCACTAGCAATAAAACCACCTTTAGCTCTTGTGTGAAATCATCCCCTTTTCCCTATAAAAGACAAAGTAAGTCATTCTATGGCATCAGATAATAATTTTTCCTACCCACAGTATTGTATAAGGGCAGAAAATTTCCAACACTTGTATTGCCTGTCTGTTTCAGTAACCATCTCTTCTGGAAATTTGTGTTCAAAGGGATATTATATATGAGGGTACTTTGGGAAGTATAAAATGCCGTAAAACTGCAAGGTGTGGTTATGATTGTTACCATTATCTTTGTTCTACTTTCTCTTTTCCCCAGGTTCCAAGAAAGTAGTGTATTGTTTGTGACATGTTAGGTTCGTTTTTCAGCGCTTGTGATTATTACTATTTCTTTTTGGGAGGAGGGGATTTGCATGTATTGATTTTCTATGACATTTTCTCACACTCATATTCTTCAGCGATCTGGGAGAATTTGAAATCATGAGAGGAGATGGAGGTTATTGGGTGCCTGTGCATTTCACAGGGTCTTCCTGTGAGTTGAAACTAGCATGAAGGCAGAGGCAGCTTGCTTTTGCTTGGGTCACACAGAAGCAACAAATGCCATCTAATGAAACATCCTGGGAGGCTGTAAACAGACACCAGGAGAAATTGCCACAAGAGAGTAAAATTAAAAGATCAAAAAACAATGGTCCAAGACAGCACACAGTGGAAGGTAAGAGAAAGGCATTAGCTATTACAAAACCAAACAGTTAGGGCGCCTGGGTGGCTCAGTTGGTTGAGCGACTGCCTTCGGCTCAGGTCATGATCCTGGAGTCCCTGGATCGAGTCCCGCATCGGGCTCCCTGCTCGGAGGGGAGTCTGCTTCTCCCTCTGACCCTCCCCCCTCTCATGTACTTTCTCGCTCTCTCAAATAAATAAATAAATCTTTAAAACAAACAAACAAACAAACAGTTAAAAGGAATGAGATCTCTGGGGAACTGTTAGTTTAGAGAAAATGTTTATATATCTTACAGTAATATTATGTAGATCAATTTTCTGAAAATAGAAATAAATTAGTAAAATGGTTTGCTATTTTGGACATGGAAGAAGGAGCATACGAAGGGAACACATTAATAGATGAGTAGTTTCTTATATTTTGGATTTTGAGTCCTTGTTACTAGACTTTCTGAGCTCTTAATTTATTCTCAAAAACTTACTTTTTGACCTTTCTGATGGTAAAAGCCGCCCAATATCATTTTTTACTATGGCAGTAGTTCTAGATTTGCTTGGGCAGAGAGATTAAAAAACTTATTAAGCAATTCTTTAAGGTGATCCAGGAGAATGAGTTTATCCACATTGCCCAGCTGTTTGGAAAGGCTCTTTCGGAGAGGGAAGTAAGGCCCCCTTACTGTGGTGGGCTCCTCCCTCTGATCCTATCTTCTTCTCCAGCCAGGGATTAGAGGTAGAGACTGATTGACAGGGCCAAGTCCAGTGACTAACAGAGTTAAGACTCTTCTCAGCTGTATATCCCCATGGTGGGAACTTCTGACCTGCAAAACCCATACTGACAACCATCCACTTTCAATTTCTATGCAAAGAACTTTTTTTCCTCATTATTCTGTTGGTGGTCATCCTAAACTTTTCCTTAAGATCTCTTGGGATAAGAGTTTTCTCATTAAGCTTTTTCTTCGTAATAATATTTATAAAAGAAACCATTTCTTGAGGCTAGAATGTATCGAGTACTCCTCTTGGTGCTTCATGTATATTATCTTTTCACCCCCTCAACACTTCTAGGAAGCAGATATCATTATTCACATCTTATAGAGAAGAAGGATAAGACTCAGAGAAGCTAGGCCATCTATTTGTAATCATAGAACTTAATAAATGGCAAATGTGAGGATTCCACAGAGGCTTTCCAGACTGCAAGTTCTTTCTACCATTCCAGTCATGAGCTTCTACCTTCAGGCAAACCTTACATCCAAGCTCACTCCATCATTTATGAAACGTATGACTCTGGGTAAGTTATATAAATCCTTGAGTTATTTCCTTAGTTGTATTAAAGGATTTTTGTGAGCAAGAATATCATAGCATGTATAAATTGCCTAGAGGAATATATAGCGACCAGAAGGCACTTAGTCAGTGGAAATGTCCCTTTGTAGATGAACATCTACATCTGTCTCCCCAGGTTCGCCATCCTTTCTTGCTCAGCTCACTTTATTCTGTGATCAGCATGTATCAGAGCCACATAAGGCAACAAATACCACCTTTCATACAGTTTAAGGTTTACTGATCTACTATTTTCTAGAATGAATTTGAGGCAGCTTCCGATAAAATGAAAGGAATACTTAAAAAGTAGAAATAGAAAATAAAGGCCTTGAAAAGAGGAAAGAATATACTAATCCTGAGGAATGATACAGTTATTGTGAGAACATCAAATTGACACTGAGCTTCCTGGCATATAGTTCCCTTAACATCTAGTTATTTGACAAACCAAGTGAGCAGAAGCCTTTGTTCTGATTGTCTTAAACATTTAAAGGAAACAGGGATAAAGAAAATTTGTTCTACTGAGAGGGTTTTGCGTTGAAAAGAAGATTGTGGTGGATATGAATTACCTAGAGCAACTCTATACACTGATCAAATTCAATGAGTCATATGCAAACTTTTCCTTTTGTGGTAGTAACTGATCGATCAATCAAAAGTACACTGTAACCAGAGGAGCCCTTTACCTAAAAGCATGATACTAAGGCTCTAACAGTTTTAGGATAATAGAAAATGTCATGAAGGTCAACACAAATAATGCAGAATAAAACTTTGTAAAGGGAGAATCAGAGTCAAATGCATAAACCTTGAAAAAAGAACACTCAGCAGGTAACATGAGAATCTTCCATAAACATCACTCTTCAGCCTTAGCAAATGGAAACAAAAAGGAAGAAGTTTATTCAACTTGTCAGGAGGTGGTAAAAGAAATAGCAATAAACTGATGCTAAAGAAAATGTTCTGTTGGAAGTTTCTCCAAAACACTAGATTGATGAATAAAGTAACCAGAATACCCATACTCTGTCACCTAGTACTTATAAGCAAGCAGTTAAACTAGATTTTAAATTATAAGACAAAGGTGAGTGAAGGTATAATACTGGATGGCAATAGAGAAATTTCTGTGACAATGTCCTATTTTAGTTTTCATGTTCATTTAGCTAGTTTGTTTCTTTTCAGTTTCTGAAATATTAATGGCAAACTGACTTCAGGAGTAGGTAATCTAAAAAGCCAAGAGATACCCAGAAAAAATATGGCTATAAATTACCTAAAGTATATAAAATTGGAATTGCATGACAATTTACTGCAATTTTAATCTAACAAATGTCTATCTGAAAGGTATTAGATATTTTTATAAGCTAGATATAAGATCATAAAACCATAGATCTATCATTATAAAAGGGAGTACAATTAATAAAATAACTGATCAGTCCTCCTTTTAAAAAACTGAAGTATATGGCGCCTGAGTGGCTCAGTTGTTAAGCATCTGCCTTCAGCTCAGGTCATGATCCCAGGGTCCTGGGATCAAGTCCCACATCAGGCTCCCTGCTCGGCGGGAAGCCTGCTTATCCCTCTCACACTCCCACTGCTTGTGTTCCTGCTCTCTCTATCTCTGTCTGTCAAATAAATAAATAAAATCTTTAAAAAAAAAAAAAAACCCCAAACTGAAGTATAGTTGACATACAATTTCAGGTGTACAACCCAGTGATTAAACATATTGATTCTAGGGGCACCTGGGTGGCTGCCTTTGGCTCAGGTCGTGGTCCCAGGGTCCTGGGATCAAGCCCCACATCAGGCTCCCTGCTTAGCCAGGAGCCTGCTTCTCCCTCTCCCACTCCCCCTGCTTGTGTTCCCTCTCTCGCTATATCTCTCTCTGTCAAATAAATAAATAAAATCTTTATAAAAAACACATTGATTCTATACATTACACAATGTTCACCATAAGTATAGTTACCATCTGTTACCGTACAAAGTTTTTACAATATTATTGACTATATTCCCCATGCTATACTTTTCAGTCCTGTGACCTATTTATGTTATAACAGGAAGTTTGTACCTCTTAATCCCCGTCTTTATCCATCCATTTTTAAAAAGATTTTACTTACTTATTTATTTGAAAGAGAGTGAAAGCGAGAGAGATCACAGAGGGAGAGGGAGAAGCAGACTCGCTGCTGAGCAGAGAGCCTGATCCAGGGCTCGATCCCAGGACCCTGAGATCACGACCTGAGCTGAAGGCAGACATTCAGTGGACTGAGCCACCCAGGTACCCCTCCATTCATCTATTGATGGACACTTAGGTTGCTTCCATATCTTGGCTATTGTGAATAATGCTGCAGTAAACACAGGGGTGTATTTATCTTTTCACATTTGTGTTTTCATATTCTTTGGGTAAATATCCAGCTGTGGAATTACTGGATCATATGGTATTTCTATTTTTAATTTTTGAGAAACCTCCCTATTGTTTTCTGTGCTGGAGGCACCAATTTATATTCCCACCAATTGTGCATGAGTGTTTCCTTTTCTCCATATCCTCGCCAACACTTGTTATTTCTTTTCTTTTTGAGACTAGCCATTCTGACTAGTGTGAGGTGATATCTCACTGTAGTTTTGATTTGCGTTTCCCTGATGACTAGTGATGTTAAACATCTTTTTCATGTATCTGTTTGCCATCTGTATGTTTTCTCCAGGAAAATGTCTATTCACGTCCTCTGCATTAAAAAAAAAAAAAAAAAATCGGGCGCCTGGGTGGCTCAGTTGGTTAAGTGACTGCTTTTGGCTCAGGTCATGATCCTGGAGTCCCGGGATCGAGTCGCACATCAGGCTCCCTGCTCCGCGGGGAGTCTGCTTCTCCCTCTGACCCTCCCCCCATCACGCTCTCTCTCATTCTCTCTCTCTCTCTCTCAAATAAATAAATAAAATCTTTAAGAAAGAAAAAAAAATCTTCTGAAACAAGAACACTTAATTAAATATCTAAGTAAAAAAATCAGCCTTAGGGGCGCCTGGGTGGCTCAGTCGTTAAGCATCTGCCTTCGGCTCAGGTCATGATCCCAGGGTCCTGGGATTGAGCCCCACATCGGGCTCCCTGCTCAGCGGGAAGCCTGCTTCCCCCTCTCCCTCACTTGTATTCCCTCTCTCGCTGTGTCTCTCTCTGTCAAATAAATAAATAAAATCTTAAAAAAAAAAAAAATCAGCCTTAAGTAGAATTACCAGTAGGGGAAGCTGTACTTCCTAATACTCTCTCTGTGTGTATGTGTGTTTGTGTATTCAGGTTTCGCATTTTAAACCAGGGAGTCTAGTTGTATACCATAGATTAATTGAACATTAAGCAAAACAGACAAGTATTATTTCACAGAGTTTATAGACCTAGAAAGCTTTATGTTTTCTTAGATTTAAGTCATTATGTTATTGATAGTGGCATATACTTGCTAAAGGACCACATGAGTGGTTTAGAACCTTATTAGAAAATAGGTCAACCTACAAAAGAACACCCAGTCCTTTGCCCAAGGAGCACCTCGCTTAATTTAACTAAGGTACAACATGCTCCTGGCACTACAGAATTCATTTCCAATGGTCACACTTCATGTCAGCCTCTGTGAATCTAGGTACATACTAGAAAAGAAAACCACCTCTTTAAAATGATGAAATAAGACTTAGGATTAAGTCCTAAGTCCAGATCAGGGACAAGGCTGAGGGCTGAGAGGGGAGACCATGAATGCCAGTAACTTTTGTGAAGACTCCAACCAACAGCGCACTGCCTTAAAACAAATTCTCACAACTGCAACAAACTAAACAATACAGGCAACATCACACATCTAAGACATCCTAAGTCTTTCATCAGCAAAATATAAAATGTTGAGTCATTGTTTACAGAAGCAGCATCTAAGTGAAATATTGTCTTTAGGAGGTAGAGTGACAAGACATGCTACTCCTTAAAAAGTGGTAACACAGAAACACACTTCCAGAGAATCTGTCCATTTATTTCAGAAAACTATAAACTTAAAATAACATATCAAAATTTGACCATGGTGGCAATGCTGCAACCAAAATATTAGAAAAAGGAATAATAAGCTGAGGATTTTTTTATATTTTAAAACAGACCCCGATTTCATAGCAGGATGGCACACTCTCTTAGCACCAGGGAGGCAGCAAGAATTTGTGGGAAACTCATCGGTTTGCAGTCAGATAGATCTCTTTTCAAATATCTGTGTCTCTTGCTAGTCAAGTGACCAAGCACGTTTTTCTTGTCCCTGATCTGGTTTCGTTATCTGTACACATAGAGCTGTATCACATAACCAGAAAGGATTATTGGTGGTAGGTGTGTATTTTCTACATAGAATGTATGCACTGCTCAATTTTCTAAATGATAGTTGGACTTTTCACTATGATTATGAAATACTTGACTTATAACTGAGCAATACCGATGAGGTATTATTACTATTACAACACTGGTGGCAAGAAGGAAAATTCATTAAAATGGATAAACACTTGAAACTAAAAAGGATAAAGGTTATGCTGAATTTAATTACAACTTCAAAAATATTTCTGGAGTTAATTAACAAGAGTATATTCTACACATGTAATAAAGAGGTCATGACAGTTCATGAATGAAGAGTTGTATTGGCAAGGCTAGGAGTCCACCCATGACTTACTCCTTCCCATGTATGAGTCTGCACTTGTTATGAGTGGTGTCTGGGTATATACAGTGATGATGGGCTCCTGCTCCAAATATCCTGTCTTTTCATTGCTACAAATAATTGGAGAGTACAGGAGCCATGCAATTGCGGTCATGCGTGTGTGTGTGTGTGTGTGTGTTTGTGCATGTGCACAATCTTCAAGAATATCCATTATCTTTGGAAAACATAAATACAAAGTAGTAGAAACAGAAATATGATATAAATAGTTCTCTTTACTTTAGGTAAAATGCAAAGGAGGTAGATGGACTTAGCTCCTATTCTCCCTGATGTTCAGCAATAACTTATATCTGCTTGATATAAGCCCAAGAATGAAACCTGGGGCTGTGAGTTGTAAGCTGTTTTTTTTTTTTTCCTTTTTGTTAAAAGCTCTTTAAGTTTTGTTGTTATTTGTTTGTTAGCTTTTTTATTCCTTTACAGCCATAATTCTCCCCTAATCTCATTTTTGCATATCCTGTTTGATCTTCCTTTTGTCTGTTGTAAATTTCCTAATAAATAGAAAGTGCTGGATATCTAATATCTGACTCTACCTTTATTTTTAAAGCAGAGAGAAAGAAAGACAAAAATAGAGACAAAGAGACACAGAGAAGAAGAAAGATTTACAGTCATATAATCATAGTGCATAAACTACCTTCCTTCCTTCCTTCCTTTTTTCCTTCTTTCCTTCCCTTCTTTCTTCCTTCCTTCCTTCCTTCCTTTCTTTCTTTCTTTCTTTCTTTCTTTCTTTCTTTCTTTCTTTCTTTCTTTCTTTTTCTTTCTTCCTTCCTTCCTTCCCTTCTTTCTTTCTTCTTTTCTCTTTCTTTCTTTTTTTCCTTCCTTCCTTCCCTTCTTTCTTTCTTTCTTCCTT